>NC_067414.1:8545650-8845650 GCF_009764475.1 Pristis pectinata
AGGGACGGGAGTCTCGGCGTTAATCCGGAGAGCCAAGTGGACGGAGCGTTTTCCCCACCGCCGCCGCCACTCCCCCCGGCGGCTCCATGTCTCCGCTCCGGGCTCCTTCCCCGGCCGTCTGATGCCATGCCCCGCAAACACAGCGATGGCAGCGGGCTGTGGAGGGAGAGCAGCCCCGGGCCGAGGGGTGGAGGTGCGGGCGCGGACGGGCTCCGGCTGCAGGCGGTGGCGACAAGCGACGTGGAGAGCGGCCCGCAGCCCGGCCCCGACGGTACCCTGCTGCTGAGCGGCGAGGAGAGGGCGCCGAGCCCCCGCCTCAGCCCACGGATCCCAGCCCTGGACGGGCGCTCCCGCACCGCCCGCAGCAACGCGCGTTACCGCAGGCTGCAGAACCTGCTCTACAATGTCCTGGAGAGACCGCGGAGCTGGGCGTTCACCTACCACGGGTTCGTGTGAGTAAAACTCTCCAACTCCACCTGTTCCAAGAGTGAGAGGAAGCCCACCCTTGTCTTGCATTGTGTCCACATGTAGTGGGGGCAAATGGGCTCCCACTGGAATATCTGTTCCAGGTTCCCGCACACTTGCATTTTACTCCAACCCGGACAGAGCAGAGCGCTTGTCACTCGGGGCATGGACCTCAATGCAAGGGGTCCCTAGGTCAAAGGGGGTGGCAGAGAGGGGGACTGCCCCGCCGCTTGTCTCCGGGGCTCATTCTTAAACCCTAAGAGGGGGTTAGAGGGCTGCGTTCGAGCGGGGACACCCCGCCGTAACGGTAGAGAGGATGGGCGCACCGGTGTATTGTACCAGCAGGGCGCAGTTGCCACGATGTGGTTTTATTTTGTATGCGTTCTATTGCCTGTAGTAAAACTCGGGAGGTCTCTGCGGGGCTTGAGCAGAAGTCCCGAACTGAAGGTGCAGTCAGCTGCCGGCGAGGCGTGTCTGGGTCCGCAGTTCTGCCGCCGGGACAGCCCGGCTGGTGGGTAGAAGGCGAGCGCGCTGTTCCCCTCCCCGGGAAGCAGAGAGCGCCTGAGTGCGGACCGTGCAACAGGTCTTTGCAGGAAGCTGCGAGTTCCTGCCTGTCGCGGGGAGCTGCTCTTTGGTCAAGGAGGGACGTTAACTTGATTCGCCTTTCAGCGGCTTGGCGGTTCTTGTTAACTCTGCACAGAACAGAATGGGGTTCGCGTATCATTTATTTGAACACACTTTCACTTGGCTGCTGTGACCCACAACACGACGGTTCGGTTTATCTCAGTTTGTGACTGAAATGTGTAACGACTGATGTGTGTGGTGATTGACTACGGCTGAGATTTCACAGGAATTCAAGCAGAAAATGGAGTAAATACTCCCTAGGTCAGGCAGCATCTGGTAATTGGATTATTGTTGTCACATGTACCGAGGTACTGTGGAAAACTTTGTTTTGCATGCCATCCATACAGATCAATTCATCACAGCAGTACATGAGGTAGTACAAGGGAAAACAATAACAGAATGCGGAATAAAGTGTCACAGTAACAGAGAAAGTGCAGTGGAGGCAGACAATAAGGTGCAAGGCCATAACGAGGTAGATTGTGAGGTCAAGAGTCCATCTTATCATACTAGGGAACCATTCAATAGTCGTATAACAGCAGGATAGAAGCTGTCCTTGAGCCTGGTGGTACGTGCTTTTAGGTTTTTGTATCTTCTGCCCCGATGGGAGGAGGGAGAAGAGAGAATGTCCAGGGTGGGTGGGGTCTTTGACTATGCTGGCTGCTTTACCGAGGCAGCGAGAGGTATCGAGAGAGTCCATGGAGGGGAGGCTGGTTTCCATGGTGTGCTGGGCTGTGTCCACAACTCTCTGCAGTTTCTTGCAGTCCCGGACAGAGCAGTTGCCGTACCAAGCCGTGATGCATCCAGATATGGTCCATCGATAAAAATTGGTGAGTGTCAAAGGGGACATGCCAAATTTCTTTACCTTCCTGAGGAAATAGAGGCACCGGTGAGCTTTCTTGGCTGTGGTGTCTAGGTGGTTGGACCAGGACAGGCTATTGGTGATGTTCACTCCCAGGAACTTGAAATTCTCAACCATCTCAACCTCAGCACCATTGATGTAGATGGGTGCATGTACACCGCCCCCTTTCCTGAAGTCAATGACCAGCTCTTTTGTTTTGCTGACATTGAGGGAAAGGTGGTTGTCATGACACCATTCCACTAAGCTCTCTATCTCCTTCCTGTACTCCGACTCATCGTTATTTGAGATACGGCCCACTACAGTGGAGTCAACTGCAAACATATAGATGGAGTTAGAGTAGAATCTGGCGACGCAGTCATGAGTGTATAGGGAGTAGAGTAGGGGGGTGAGGACGCAGCCTTGTGGGGCACCAGTGTGGAGGACAATCACGGCGGAGGTATTGCTGCCTATCCTCACTGATTGTGGTCTGTTGATCAGGAGGTCAAGGATCCAGTTGCAAAGGAAGGTGTTGAGTCCCAGGTCTCGGAGTCTGGAGATGAGTTTGCTTGGAAGGGAGAAGCAGAGGATGATTACCTTTCATTGGGATTCACTGCCTGGCTGCTAGGATTCAAGGTGTAGAAAGGCATTTGTAATCCACAGCCACAGGTTTGATGTTTCAAGATTAAGGGCACGTAAAGACAAACGGAAGGTGCTGAGGAAAGCTCAACAGGTCGAACAGTATTCAGGGATGTTGTAACCTTTACAGGTTGATGACTTTTCATCAGAACTGGGAAATGGTAAGAGGCAAATTGATCTGAAGTACAAAGATGGGGAAGGGAGGGACGATGGGTGGTGCAGGGTGAAAGGGAGGAGAAATAAAGATATGAAAGCTGGGCTGAGAGGAGATAGAAGTGGGAACAGCCGAATCTTCACCAGCAACTGCTGGCTGAAACTTTGGAACAGTGTTTAGGACTTGAAATTGTTGTGGAGGACTGTCGAAGATTGCAGAGGGATATTGATAGGATGCAGAGCTGGGCTGACAAGTGGCAGATGGAGTTCAATCCAGAGAAGTGTGAGGTGGTACACTTTGGAAGGACAAACTCCAAGGCAGAGTACAAAGTTAATGGCAGGATTCTTGGTAGTGTGGAGGAACAGAGGGATCTGGGGGTTCATATCCAGAGATCCCTGAAAGTTGCCTCACAGGTGGATAGGGTAGTTAAGAAAGCTTATGGGATGTTACCTTTCATAAGTTAAGAGATCGAGTTTAAGAGCCATGAGGTAATGATGCAGCTCTACAAAACTCTGGTTAGACCACACTTGGAGTACTGTGTCCAGTTCTGGTCGCCTCATTATAGGAAGGATGTGGAAGCGTTGGAAAGGGTGCAGAGGAGATTTACCCGGATGCTGCCTGGTTTGGAGAGTATAGATTATGAGGAGAGACTAAGGGAGCTATGGCATTACTCTTTGGAGAGAAGGAGGATGAGGGGAGACATGATAGAGGTGTACAAAATATTAAGAGGAATAGATAGAGTAGACAGCCAGCGCCTCTTTCCCAGGGCACCAATGCTCAATACAAGAGGGCATGGCTTTAAAGTAATAGGTAGGAAGTTCAAGGGAGATATCAGAGGGAGGTTTTTCACCCAGGGAGTGGTTGGTGCATGGAATGCGCTGCCTGGGGTAGTGGGGGAGGCAGGTACATTGGTCGAGTTCAAGAGATTGCTGGATAAACATATGGAGGAATTTAAAATAGGGGGATATGTGGAGGAAGGGGTTAGATAGTCTTAGGTGTGGTTTAAAGGTCGGCACATCATGGTGGGCTGAAGGGCCTGTATTGTGCCGTATTGTTCTATGGTTCTATGGTAACTCGCTGTTAACTCTGGAAGGAAAGGTGCTTACTTTAAACTACATTGGAAGAGTGTGGAAAACCAAGAGCACAACAAAAGGAGAATTAGTGGGGCAAGTATTGGTATTGGTTTATTATTGTCACTTGTACCGAGGTACAGTGAAATACTTGTCTTGCATACCAATCGTACAGGTCAATTCATTACACAGTGCATTGAGGTAGTACAGGGTAAAAACAACAAAAGAATACAGAGTAAAGTGTCACAGCTACAGAGAAGTGCATTGCAGGTAGACAATAAGGTGCAAGGTCACAACAAGTGCACTGAAGTCTGCACGTGGTCTCCCCAGCATAGGGAAGTCTGCGTTGTCAGCTGCAAATGTAACACATTAAATCGAAGGAAGTAAGTCACAACCTCACTTGGAATGAACTTTGGGCACCTGGACAGTGGGAAGGGAGGTGGTAGTAGTGCAGGGGTGGCTGCATTTGGAAACCGCTGTGGGAAAAGGATTGGAGTGATTTGAGGGCATGTTACAGAGATCTTCCTCCTTTAGCAGTGCCTCAGGATCAAGGATGCCTTCCACGCACTGAGGAGCAGAAGGTGTGCTCTCTTTTAGTGTGGGCTAGCAGTTGTACACCTGCTGCCACACGCTTGTGACAGAGTGAGCTCTTGATTCAATGGCAAGGAGGTCCAAGGGCACAAGAGACTAGGCTCTGCTGCACAGACATAGCATGTATATATACACACACTATACACACACTATATGCACACTGTACACACATGTATTATGTCCACCTAATCACCACGATTGGGTGGTCATAGTACATCTGTGTACTATTAACGTTGAAGGAACTGATGTGCATGGACGAGATCAAAAACTTGTTCAAGGGGTTTGGTAGGTTGCATCTCATCATTTCAGAGGAGATTTACCAGGATGCTGCCTGGATTGGAGAGCATGTCTTATGAGGACAGGTTGAGTGAGCTGGGGCTTTTCTCTTTGGAGAGAAGGAGGATGAGAGGTGACTTGATAGAGGTGTACAAGATGATAAGAGGCATAGATCGAGTGGACAGTCAGAGACTTTTTCCCAGGGCAAAAATGGCTAACACTAGGATGCATAATTTTAAGGTGATTGGAGGAAGGTTATAAGGGGGATGTCAAGGGTAAGTTTTTTACACAGAGAGTGGTGGGTGCATGGAACGCACTGCCAGCAGAGGTTGTGGGGGCAGATACATTAGGGACATTTAAGAGACTTAAATAGGCACATGACTGATAGAGAAATGGAGGACTATGTGGGAGGGAAGGGTTAGATAGATCTTAGAGCAGGATAAAATGTCAGCACAACATTGTGGCCTGAAGGACCTGTACTGTGCTGTAATGTTCTATGTTCTAAACGTGAGATGTAGGTTTGACGAGGCTACTGAGGGATGGGAAGTTAATTTATTGGTTAGCCACACCATGCTTGATTGAGGAACTGATTTTCCTCCTGTCCCAGTGAGGGCAGACTTTACTCTGAGTGCCCCAAGCATTAACCATGCCCCGTTTTTCATCTGCATGCTCTCCAAGATCTCCTGTTCTGTTTTTATTTTTGAATAAGGGATATACGATGAGTGATTTTTTTTTGGCCACTGCAAATTACACCTTAGTGACAAGAGAGAATCCAATGGGAATTAATGGGCTTGTGTGAGACAGTGTAAGGTACAAGGCTACAGGGAGATATGGAGAGGGGAACAGGGCTAATGGGATTACTCCCCGGGGCTGCCATGGATCTGATGGGCTGAATGGCCCCCTTGGGTGTTGTTATTAATAATAGTACACAATAAACCACAGACACATAAGCTTGCACACATCCCTTCTCGCAGTACCTCTCCCTCCTCCTCCCCACCCGCTCGGTCTCCCTGCCTCTGACTCCCTTCTTCCAACTACCTCCCTTGTCCCCTGGTCTTTGTCCCTCTGAACCCCCGTCCCCCTTCCCAGACAGCCCTCTTCCGGAACTTGATTGGAGCACACCTGTCAGTGGAGTGCGCATGTTCTGGGCTCCACATTGCCAATAAGTTGGAGACGCTGAAGAGAGTGTAGGATTGTTTCGAGTCATGGAGTCAAGTGCAAAGAGATACGAGGATTAAGAGGGTGCAAATATCAGGAACAAAAGTGAACATGCCAAAGCGCCCCTCTAGAAAACAGAGGGCTGAACTTGCTTCTGAAATCTTGAAGGGCAGCCTGCCATTCCGATACACAAGCAATTACAATGAGGAAGTCTGAAGTATAACCTCCAGTACCTGACTGGCGATTTACAGTTAACAGAAGAACGATCAAAATATAGTTCCGTAGAACAACACATTACAGCAAGTTACATAGAACATAGAACACAGAACATTACAGCACAGTGCAGGCCCTTCGGCCCGCGATGTTGTGCCGACATTTTATCCTGCTCTAAGATCTATCTAACCCTTCCCTCCCACATAGCCCTCCATTTCTCTATCATTCATGTGTCTTATAATGTCATTCATGTGTCATGTGTATTGTAAAGTATTATAACAACAGTATGAAACTAAGTTGGAGGAACAACACCTCATATTCCGCCTTGGGAGTCTCCGACCTGATGGCTTTAACATCGATTTCTCTAACTTCTGGTAACCCCACCCCTTCTTTTTCTCCCCCTCCCCACCCCGTCTTCCCTTATTCCTGTGGCTCCCTTCTCCCGCCTTGATGACCTGCCCATCTCCTCTCCTCCCCTCCCCCATCCTTTATTCCATGGTCCACCGCCCTCTCCTACCGGATTCCTCCTTCTTTAGCCCTTGGCCTCTTCTACCTATCACCTTCTTGGATAGCAAGTGTCACATGGGCAGAAGGCCAACGCTGCAATCATTAGGTAACAGGGTGAGCCTGGCTCTCCCAATCCTTGTCCATCCCCTGTTAGCAAACCTTAACTCCGAGAATATTCATTGGTATCCCATTCATTACATCTTCTCCCCCTCCCCACCCACTACCTTCCCCCCTCACCTGATCTCACCTGTCCCCTGCCTGCGTGTGCTCCTCCCCCTCCCCCCACCTTATTCTGCCTTCTGCCCTCTTCCTTTCCAGTCCTGATGAAGGATCTTGCCTGAAACGTCGACTGTTTATTTCCCTCCGTAGATGCTGCCTGACCTGCTGAGTTCCTCCAGCACTTTTTGTGTGTTGCTCCAGATTCCAGCAACTGCAGAATTTCTTGTGTCTCCAGTGTGAAACTAATACAATCTTTCATTACAAAGGCATGTGCATCAAAAATTACTGCAAAGAATGAAATCAATCTTCTGGAGAAGTCAAGAATTGTTTGGTCTGCAGCAAGGGTAGTAGAATGTGTGGTTGATGGATCCACTGCCCCACATCTTCAGTGACCCACGTTCAATCCTGACCCCCTGTACTGTCTTTGTGGAGTTTGTGTATTCTCCCCGTGACCACTTGGTTTCCTCCCATATTCCAAAGATGCGGGTTAGCAGTTTACTGTAATCTCCTCTCCCCTGCAGCAAAATCTGGGAAGAGTTCATGGGAATTTGGGGACAATAAGAATGGATTCGTGTAACTGGGTGTTTGATGGTGAAAGCAAACTTGAAGAACCGTAAAGCCCGTCCCAGTGCTGTATGAGTCTATGTATCGCGCTGAACCAAGGTGCCAGAAAAGACGACTTCCCTCGGTTTGTGAAGCCTGTTTGAAGTGGAAACTGATGCCTTGGTAAAGGAGAACTAAAACTTGCCACCAAACCTTCAGTGTGCTCAGCCGACCGTTTTAGTCTCTCTTTCATGTGCTGGTTGTGGAACATTGTAAGACTCCAAGAAGAGCCAGCAAGCTGAGCTCAGCTGGGGGAGTGACATCAAAGACCCCACCCACCCGGGTCATTCTCTCTTCTCTCCTCTTCCATAGGGTAGAAGATACAGGAGCCTGAGGGCACGTACCACCAGGCTCAATGACAGCTTCTACCCCACTGTGATAAGACTATTGAACGGTTCCCTTATATGATGAGATGGACTATGACCTCATGATCTACCTTGTTGTGACCTTGCACCTTATTGGACTGCACTTTCTCTGTAGCTGTGACACTTTACTCTGTACTGTTATTGTTTTTACCTGTACTATATCAATGCACTCTGTACTTACTCAGTGTAACTGCACTGTGTAATGAACTGACCTGTACGATCGGTATGCAAGACAAGTTTTTCACTGTACCTCGGTACAAGTGACAATAATAAACCAATACCAATGCACCAGTTCCCAAGGAGCAAGATTCCCTGCAGAAAGCAGGGGGGGTGATGTGTTGGTGGTGGTGTCTCATTGGGGCTGACAGAAGTGACAAGGTTGAATGGGAAGGCTGTTGTAAGTGGAAGGATGGGAAATGTGTTCCCTCGCTACCAGTTACTGTTGGGACCAAAGCGTATCCAACAATAATAAAAAAAACAATATCAATACAGAAGTGGATGTTTTCAGAAGGGGCGAGTTAAACAAACTCCACATGAGCAGTAAACTCACTGAACTTAGAGTTTTCATTTTATCATCAAATTTTGGAAAGTGACATTTCAAGGGTTCTCAGTGCAGGCTCTCCCCAAGTTACGGCAATTCCGTCCCCGTGAACTATTCATAACCCGAGCAGTTGGCAGGTCGGAAACGGAGTTCCCACAATGGCAGAAGATTCCTGCAGAGGTGGATTTTCCCATGGGAATAGGTGATCTGGAGAAGCATTTTAAATCTCGTTTTGCCATTCTTAATAACGAAGCTGATATTAACAAATTTACCCGGAGCCTATCTTGGACTAATAATTATGTTCTTTGAAAAGATTTTACTACAGGCGAGGTTTTAAATGCTATTGATGGTTTTAAAAAAGACACCTGCTGCTGGTCTGGACAGTATGTCTCCAGATAGGATTCACAAAATGGACATTGAAGTGTTAACTGGAACGTATCAACTGGGTTTGATGTGGCAAAATTCCAGCTAGTGTCAAGAACAGTCACCTGCAGCCCTTCAACAGCTGGGAAATCCTTCCCACCGCCCTCCCAAACACTCGGTCGTATGTACATGAGTCAGGCGTTTGTAGCCCTGGGTAGGACCTGTATTCAAACTAAAACTGGTGACTGGATTAACTAAAGAGGAGAATGAGAATTATGGCTGGAAAGCTCATTTTCTCCTCTTGTGTAAAGGTTGACCCTGCTGGTGCTGTTCCCTTTGTATGTACATTGGGCTGTTTGATCAGAGAGACTGCATCTATTTCTATTGTTCACTCACCTTCCACTAGCAGTCATCCAATAGAGTCCATGAGTGGAGACACAGATTGCTCCAAGTAATGACCAGAAGTGGGGCAGTATTTCTAATGGTGTCTGAGAGCAGAGACGTGATTGATCCAAACAGGAATGGGATGGGGGAGGGGCACATGTTAGGCTGATTAG
Organism: Pristis pectinata; assembly: GCF_009764475.1. Lineage (NCBI taxonomy): Eukaryota > Metazoa > Chordata > Chondrichthyes > Rhinopristiformes > Pristidae > Pristis > Pristis pectinata. The sequence continues at coordinate 8,554,831 of NC_067414.1, forward strand.
CATCCAGGGATGGAATCATGGATTGCCCAAATTGTGACTGGGAATGGGATACCAATGAACTTTCTCGGAGTTAAGGTTTGCTAACAGGGGATGGACAAGGACTGGGAGAGCCAGGCTCACCCTGTTATCTGATGATTGCAGTGTTGGCTTTCTGCCCATGTGACACTTGCTATTTTCGTCTTTTCTTCTTCCCCCGGCTCCTGGAGGGATTGACTTGTTTCTGGATGTGGTTCTTTCAGATAATGTCCAACTTGACATGGTGCTTGAGCTTGTTATATTCCCCAGAGGTACCTCCAGATCCAATTGATCCTGGGATCTTCTTGCAAACAGCTGGAAACCTGGCAAACTCTCATTTCTCCCTCTGTACTTACTCCAGGATGGTTAGTCTGGCTTTGTTCAGGGGAGATCTTGTCTGACTAATTTGATTGAATTTTTTGAAGCGGTAACTAAGAGTGTTGAGGAAGGTGGTGTAGTTGATGTAATCTATATGGACTTTTGCAAGACCTTTGACTTGGTCTCTCATGGGAGATTGGTCCAAAAAGAGAGACCATTAGATCCAGTGCTATTTGACAAATTGGTTCTGACATTGGCTTGGCAATGGGAGATGGTGGTGGTCAAGTGTTGTTTGTGTGATTGGAAGCCCATGACCAGTGGTGTACTACAAGGACTGGTATAGGGGCCCTTGCTGATTGTTATATAATTAGCAATTTGGAGATGAATGTAGCAGATATGATGGGTAAGTTTTCACATGACATGATAATCGGTGGTATTGTCGATAGTGAGGAGCGTCGCCTTTGGCTACAGAACAGTGTTGATGAGTTGGGAAGGTGGGCAGAGCAATGGCAGATGGAATTTCGTCCTGAAAAATGTGAGATGGTGCATTGTAAGGCTAAGACTTACACAATAAGTGCTAGGACCCAAGGAAGTACTGAGCAAAGAGACCTTGGTGAATATAGAACATAGAACATTACAGCACTGTACAGGCCCTTTGGCCCACAATGTTGTGCCGACATTTTATCCTGCTCTGAGATCTATTTAACCCTTCCCTCCCACATAGCTCCCCATTTCCCTATCATTCATGTGTCCATCCAAGAGTCCCCTAAATGTCCCCAATGTATCTGCCCCCATAACCTTTGCCGGCAGTGCGTTCCACGCACCCACCACTCTCTGTGTTAAAAAACTTACCCCTGACGTCCCCCTGATACCTTCCTCCAATCACCTTAAAATTATGTCCCCTTGTGTTAGCCATTGTCACCCTGGGAAAAAGTCTCTGACTGTCCACTCGATCTGTGCCTCTTATCATCTTGTGCACCTCTATCAAGTCACCTCTCATCCTCCTTCTCTCCAAAGAGAAGAGCCCGAGCTTGCTCCACCTATCCTCATAAGACATGCTCTCCAATCCAGGCAGCATCCTGGTAAATCTCCTCTGCACCCTCTCTAAAGCTTCCATATCCTTCCTATAAGGAAGACATCCTGTCTTCTGGGATCATTAGAATATAATCTAACGATCAGGTGGATAAAGTGTTTGAGCAGGTATGTAGGATACTTGTCTTTATAGAATACAAGAACAGAGAGGTTATGGTACCACTATACAACACATTAGGTCACAGCCAGAGTACTGTTTACAGTTTGGTTGCCACACTATAGGAAGGATGCGACTGCACGGGGGAGGGTGCAACAGGGAGTCGCTGGGGTGTTGCCTGGGATCGAGTGTTATAGCAATGAGGAGTGTCAGGGTATGCCGGAATAAAAATGGACAATGCTGGACACGCTCAGCAGGTAAGGTAACGTCTGTGGAAAGAAAAACAGTTCATGTTCCAGTTCAATGACCCTTCATCAGAACTGGGAAAGTGAGAAGAGAGGATAGTATTCATTTGCAGAGTGGTGAGGGGGTAATGGATAGGATAAAGGGGATATCTTAAAGTAGTTTTTTTCAAAAAAAAGGAGGCTTTTGCGAGATTTGGGCTCTATTCCGTTCAAACACTGTTGAAGCAAGAATACAACCCAGATTCTCGGTAAAGGGGATATCTGTGTTGGGGTGTGCCAGGATTGCAGTAGAGATAAGTTGTATAGGTCCTCTGGTCAAATCGGTAATGGGGTAGTTAGAAGGTGATAGTACAAGGAGTGTATTGTGTTGCAAACAGTGGGGCCAGCGGATCAGTGCTAATGGAGAGGGGAAAACTGGAATTGGTATTGGTTTGTTATTGTCACTTGTACCGAGGTACAGTGAAAAACTTGTCTTGCATACCAATCGTACAGGTCAATTCATTACACAGTGGATTGAGGTAGTACAGGGTAAAACAATACAGAATGCAGAGTAAAGTGTCACAGCTACAGAGAAAGGGCAGTGCAGGTAGACAATAAGGTATAAGGTCATAATAAGGTAGATTGTGAGGTCAAGAGTCCATCTTATTGTACTACAGAACCATTCAATGGACTTATAACAGCAGGAGAGAAGCTGCCCTTGAGCCTGATGGAACTTGCTTTAAGGCTTTTGTATCTTCTGCCTGATGAAGTGGGGAGAAGAGAGAATGTCCAGGGTGGGTGGGGTCTTTGATTATACTGGCTGCTTTACTGAGGCAGCGAGATGTATAGACAGATTCCGTGGAGGGGAGGCTGGTTTCTGTGATGTACTGAGCTGTGTCCACAACTCTCTGCAGTTTCTTGCAGTCCCGGGCAGAGCAGTTGCCGTACTAAGCTGATCTAATACCAAACAGATCTAATATCACAGATGGATGATTTACAATGGGAATAAGCAGTTCTGATACAGACGGAGAAAATGAGTTACCTGAAGTTGTAGAAATCGATACTGAGTGTGGGAGGCTGCAAGTTGCCCAGATGGAAGATGAGGTGCTCTTCATCGAGCTTGTGTTGGGCCTCGTTATAACAGTGCAGGAAGCCACAGCCAGAGAAGCCACAGCCAGAAGAAGGGACGGAGGGTTGGTGGTTGGAGCAGAGAAGGCTGAGGGACCCCACTGAGGTACACAAAATTATGAGGGAGAAAAGTGTGATAGCTGGTGAAAAACATCTCCCCTTAGCAGAGGTGTCTATAACCTGAAGGTCAGGTTTCAGAGGGGATTTGAAGAAGAATTCTTTCACTCAGAGGCTGTTTTCATCTGGAACTCACTGCCTGAGGGGTGGGGGAGGCAGAGATCTCACAACATTTATTTAGGTGAACCATGCATAGAAGGTCCCACCTGTTAGAAAATGGGATCAGTATTAATAGATATTTGATGGCTGGCAGGGAAATGGTGGGCTGAAGGGCCTGTTTCTGTGCCCTATGACGCTATAAGCCAGAGACACCCAACTGATTACAGTGCCAGTTTAGCTGGTACCACTGACTCATTGGCTCCGTGCATGCAGATCTAACATGCCTTCATATCCTGTGCCTTTTATCACTGTAAACCCCAGTCTCCAGACTTTTTGACTCATTGCGGAAACAAGAGTTGTCTTCTCATGGCTCTTGCTCGCTTTCCTCCATCTACATCCTTCTGCACCTCCTCGTTGCTTGTCCCACTTCAGATCATAGTGTGAGTCCCTCATCCCCGCCCCACTGCATCTTCTGTGATCTCTCCTCCGTTGTCTCTTGGTTTGTTCCTCACACCTCATCTTTGAAAGCTCATCAAAACTACCTTCTGTTCTCATTCTCCTCCCTACTGCCTGTACGCCACCGTGAGAGATACTATATTATTCATTATGATCATTGTAGTCTCTACAAGAATGCAAAAACCAATTGATCTTCATGCCTGGGGATATTAGTTACTGTAAGGGAGCTGTCCAGTTGAGTACTCACAAGTAACAGATGTATTTGAATATGCATCAATGCAAAAAGGGTTGTCCAGAAATAAGAGACCAAAAGAAATTATGTTTCATGTACAATGGGTTGAAGATCAGACATACAGGTTATCAGAGATCCAGAGATGATGGTATAAAATCGAGAACAAGGGACTTAATTACAGAAACAAGATGCTGGGTTGCTTTAGCATAAGGAAAGAGTACATTGTATTGCTGTTCGAGGCACCAGCCAGCACTACAAGAAGTATTATTTGCATCTGATTGTGTGAACAATCTATTGCCTTTGCCTCTCTGGGTCTCCAGGGGGAATAAAGCAGGCACCAGAAATCCAGGGTTTAAGGAAAGGTTGAACATGTACAAAGTTTCTCTGGAAAAGAGCATTCAGCAAGGTAAGTGAACAATACTTTTAAGACAATGAAAAGACTCCTCAAATTGACTGAGGCAACTTCAAGGGACAACTTTAAGTAATACATATTTGAAAGGCAGAGGTTTTTTTTTGCCACACAGTCATAGAACTGTGGAATACTTTCCAGTGTATATACTGGAAAAGCCTGTTTAGGAACCTCAGGATTGACCCTGGAGAAGGTGCAATACAGCTTCACCAGAATGTTGCCAGGGCTACATTATGTAGATACATTGCATAGACCAATCTTGCATTCCTTTGAGTAAAGAACAACAACGGGCAACCAGATCAAAGTGCTCACTGTGATTTAAGGATCTGATAATTAAGATAAAGGGAACCTATTTTATCTCCAGGGGCACAGACTAGAGGAGCTAAAACTTACGAACTTAAGATATGAAAGGACAATTGGACAATTCAGCCTCTCACGTCTGCTCAACCATTCAACAAAATCATGACTGATCTTTTACCTTGGCATCACTTTCCTTTGCCTAACTCAAATATTTCTTGATTCCCTTAATTTCCAGAAATCTAATATTCTCTCTCCTGAATATATTCAGCCACTGAATCTCCACAGATTTCTTGGATGGAGAATTCCTAAGGTTCACTACTACCCTCTTGATTGAACTTTGTCTTATCTTGGTCTTGAACTCCTTACTTTGAGACTGGAAGTCTCGTTCTTGGCCAGTCAGGGGAAACATGATCCATTTATTTACCCTGTCAAACCCTTTCTTGTAAAGTCTAGGCCCAGTCTGCGTATTGTCTCCTTATGGAACAATCTCTCCATCCTAGGATTCAATCTGGCAAACCTATGTTGTACTCCCTCAAAAGCAATCCATTCCTAGGTAGGCAGACTGGATCTGCACACACTGTTCCAGGTGCAGTCTCACCATGATCCCATGTACATTCACTGAGGTCATTACCCACATCCAGTCCAGACAAAGGGTCTCAACCCGAAACGTCGACTGTCCACTCCCCCCCACAGACGCTGCATGACCTGCTGAATTCCTCCAGCAGCTTGTTTGTTGCTCCAGATTCCTGCATCTACAACCTCTTGTGTCCCCATTGTTCAAATCCCCTTGCAATTAAGGCTATCTGTCTTCCTAATTATTTGTCATACCTGCATGTTAACTTCCAGGGGTTTGTGTACAAGAACACCCAGAGACCTCCGAACTGCAATTCAATCTCTCACTACTTAATAAAATCCAGTGCTTTGGTAATTTGGCTGACTTTGCATTTTTCCAAATTAGAGCAAGGCGACTCAAAAAAGAAATGAGCAAGCATTTCTGATTCAAAGTGCAGCAGAGGACATGAAACGATTTGGAGATTTTTCGGAGACAAAGTAATTAGGGGTCACTAGACTGTGGCTGGTCGATGAGGATAGGTTAACATATTAATGTAAGAGTAGAACAGGCTTGAGGGTGAACAGCTGACACTGATACAAGTTCAGAGAAAAGATGAAGGGGGGATATGTTGTACTTCTGGAGTGAGGTGATTGAAAGATGTGGTGTATGGGTGGAGAGGACTTATCTATAGAGCAGTTGACACTTCAGGAATTTCTTGTTTTAAGACATCCTTATGTAATCAAAGTGGACTGAAGGGCCTCTTTCTGTGCTGTCTCTCTATGTTGTCTTGGTCATTCTATGAAGTGTGTCAGTGGTTGCTCAGGTTATTTGGTAGCGTGTCAGTAATTGTGGAGAAATTGTGAGAGTGTCAGTATTAATGGGGATTCTGTGGGAGTGTGTCAGATGTCGTATAGAGCCAATGAGAGATTATCAGTAAATGTGTATATAGCCTGGAAAGGGTAGGAAGGATGGAGAGTGAATAATGGTAGGGGGTCTGCAAGAAGGTGCCAAGAATTGCAGTGAAAATTCAGCTTTGTGTCAGTAGCTGAATGGGGTCTGTGGCAAATATTCGGTAGTCTGTGAGGGTGCATATGAAATTATAGAGTCAATCAGAGTGTGTGAGGAACTGTAGAGGGAATGGGGGAAGTGTGTCAGGAATTGTAGGGGGAATGGGGGGTGTGTGAAGGATTGTAGGGGAAATGGGGGAAGTGTGTGAGGAATTGTAGGGGAAATGGGGAAGTGTGTGAGGAATCATAGGGGAAATGGGGAAGTGTGTGAGGAATCATAGGGGAAATGGGGGGTGTGTGAGGAATCGTAGGGGAAATGGGGAAGTGTGTGAGGAATCGTAGGGGAAATGGGGTGTGTGTGAGGAATTGTAGGGGAAATGGGGGGTGTGTGAGGAATCGTAGGGGAAATGGGGGGTGTGTGAGGGATTGTAGGGGAAATGGGGAAGTGTGTGAGGAATCGTAGGTGAAATGGGGGGTGTGTGAGGGATTGTAGGGGAAATGGGGTGTGTGTGAGGGATTGTAGGGGAAATGGGGGGTGTGTGAGGAATCGTAGGGGAAATGGGGTGTGTGTGAGGAATTGTAGGGGAAATGAGGAAGTGTGTGAGGAATCGTAGGGGAAATGGGGAAGTGTGTGAGGGATTGTAGGGGAAATGGGGGGTGTGTGAGGAATTGTAGGGGAAATGGGGTGTGTGTGAGGAATTGTAGGGGAAATGAGGAAGTGTGTGAGGAATCGTAGGGGAAATGGGGGTGTGTGAGGAATTGTAGGGGAAATGGGGAAGTGAGTGAGGAATCGTAGGGGAAATGGGGGGTGTGTGAGGGATTGTAGGGGAAATGGGGGGTGTGTGAGGGATTGTAGGGGAAATGGGGAAGTGTGTGAGGAATTGTAGGGGGAATGGGGGAAGTGTCCCAGGAATTGTAGATAGACTGGGAGGGTGTCAGGAACTATAGAGACTGTCTGAGCATGTCAGGCATTGCAGAGACTATGGCTGAGTATTGGTGGTAATATATAAATCTGATAAACAAATCTTTTCTCTTTTAATCAAATTTCTGAAATATTCATTTCTGTGTATTATTTTTGTTGAGTAAATATTTCAGGTCATTGATCTTTAATTACTTGATTTTTCATTTTTTCCATCAATTCCTCTTTTTAATTTCATATAAATTATATTTGTATTCGGTTTTAATAATCTCAAGATTATGATCTTTAAAGAGCAGCACAGAAACCGACTGTGAAGCCTGAGATGAGGTATGTCAGCAATTCTGGTAAGGATAGGGAGAACTGGATTTAGAAAGCCCTGTGTGAACAAAAACATGCATGAGTGATAATGACCTGTGATGGTTTTTTTTCTGGTTATACATGAGGGAAAGACTCAGTGGAGCAAAATCAGTTGCATCTTCATATAAAAAGCACATTTACTGTTAAATGACCCTTCACTGACATTATTTTATGGAATTTTCTGACCATACGTAATTAGACCATGAAGAAATTTGCATACACACTGCTGACTTGCATGATCTGTTGATACCATCTAATGTGGAACTGTGAAATTCTCACTCACCAGATCACAAAACATGAACCAATTCTTGGATCAAGATGGGAGGAAAGGAGAAAATATGGAGTGGTGGGTGGGGAAAGAAACTTGCAAATATTCTAGCAAATGATTTTGGCTGTGGCTTCTGGTGAATATATTAGAACATAGAACATTACAGCACAGTACAGGCCCTTCAGCCACAATTTGTGCTGACATTTATCCTGCTCTAAGATCTATCTAACCCTTCCCTCCCACATAGCCCTCCATTTCTCTATCATTCATGTGTCTATCTAAGATCTCTTAAATGTCCCTAATGTATCTGCCTCCACAACCTCTGCCGGCAGTGCGTTCCACACACCCACCGCTCTCTGTGTAAAAAACTTACCTCTGACATCTCCCCTATACCTTCCTCCAATCACCTTAAAATTATGCCCCCTCGTGTTAGTTATTTTCACCCTGGGAAAGAGTCTCTGACTGTCCACTTGATCTATGCCTCTTATCATCTTGTACACCTCTATCAAGTCACCTCTCATCCTCCTCCTCTCCAAAGAGAAAGGCCGTAGCTCGATCAACCTACCCTCACAAGACATGCTCTCCAACCCAGGCAGCATCCTGGTAAATCTCCTCTGCACCCTCCCTAAAGCTTCCACATCCTTCCTATAATTAGGCAACCAGAACTGAACACAGTACTCCAAGTGTGGTCTAACCAGAGTTCTATAGAGCTGCAACATTACCTGGTGGCTCTTGAACTCAATATCCCGACTAATGAAGTCCAGTACACCATATGCCTTCTTAACTACCCTATCGACCTGCGCGGCAACCTTGAGGGATCTATGGATGTTGACCCCAAGATCCCCCTGTTCCTCCACACTGCTAAAAGTCCTGCCATTAACCTTGTATTCTGCCTTCAAATTCAATCTCCCGAAGTGTATCACTTCACACTTTTCCAGGTTGAACTCCATCTGCCACCTCTCAGCCCAGCTCCGCATTCTATCAATATCCTGTTGTAATCTGCTGCAACCTTCTACACTATCGACAACACCACCAACCTTCGTGTCATCTGAAAACTTACTAACCCACCTTTCCACATCCTCATCCAAGTCATTTATAAAAATCACAAACAGCAGGGGTCCCAGAACAGATCCCTGCAGAACACCATTGGTCCAGACAGAATACGCTCCATCTACCACCACCCTCTGTCTTCTATGGGCGAGCCAATTCTGAATCCACACAGCCAAGTTTCCCTGCGTCCCATGCCTCCTGACTTTCTGAATGAGCCTTCCATGAGGAACCTTATCAAATGCCTTACTAAAATCCACGTACCCCACATCCACTGCTCTACCTTCATCAATGTGCTTTGTCACATCCTCAAAGAATTCAATCAGGCTCGTGAGGTACAACCTGCCCCTCATAAAGCCATGCTGACTGCCCCTAATCAGCCTATGCTTCTCCAAATGCCCATAAATCCTGTCTCTAAGAATCTTCTCTGATAATTTGCCCACCACTGAAGTAAGACTCACAGGTCTGTAATTCCCAGGGTTATCCCTACTTCCTTTCTTGAACAAAGGTACAACATTTGCCACCCTCCAATCACCTGGCACTACTCCTGTGGCCAGTGAGGATGCAAAGCTCATCGCCAAAGGCACAGCAATCTCTTCCCTAGCTCCTCTTAATAGCCTTTGATGTATCCCATCTGGCCCCGGTGACTTATCCATTCTGATGTTTTCCAAAAGTTCCAGCACATCTTCTTTCCTCACATCAACATGCCCTAGTGTATCAGTCCATTGTACGCCCTCCTCACGAACATAAAGGTCTCTTTCACTGGTGAATACTGAAGCAAAGTATTCATTAAGGACCTCCCCTAGATCTTCCAACTCCAGGCACATGTTTCCTCTTTTATCCCTGATCGGACCTACCCTCACTCTATTCATCCTCCTGTTCTTCACATACATGTAGAATGCCTTGGCGTTTTCCTTGATCCTACTCTCCAAGCCCTTCTCATGCCCCCTTCTAGCTTGTTTATAAACAAGCATTGTTTATGATGCTGGGAATGAGCTTAATGTTGTGATCTTCACCTTATATCTACTTTAACCAGGTGGACATTTAACTGTTGCCCAGTGCCTTGTACTACCTTTACCCTGGACCTGGTGTCCAATGTATATTCATGCTTCATGAGGTGACAAAAGTTACAATCTTTCCACACCAAACTAGTGCAGGGAACCTGTGACAATTCACTCTCATTCCTGATTGAATGGTTTCAAATCAAATATTGCGTGGGTAGCACCCAGACTTGCCCTGTGTGAGAATACAACTCAAGGATGTGCGTGTTTAATATCCAAGTTGCTTACTCTCAATAAGTGGCAATGAGTTTTCTTTTAGTCTCTAATATTTTACATTTGCCATTCTGATTGGTTTTGGAGTGAAAAAATTAATGTGTGGTCTTGGCTGTGTCAGAGCGAAGTACTTGCAGATTTGAAATTGGGAGGTCATCAGTAGCCATTGTTAACAGCATCCATAATTACATTCTATGAATTTTCATACAAGTCTTCACTAGTTTGGTGTGGAAAGATTGTAACCTTTGTCACCTCATGAAGCATGAATATACATTGGACACCAGGTCCAGGGTAAAGGTAGTACAAGGCACTGGGCAACAGTTAAACGCCCACCATGTATTTGTAAGTGCATGTGTAATATAAAGAAATAATTTGCTCCTATATATATACAATGCATAAAAAAAATAAATTAGAAAATATAAAAATCTAATTTACATAGTACACGCCATCCCCAGATTACAAACGGCTGGCTTATGGTCACCCCCACATACAAACGAGCTCCCATTATGTTATTAAACTTAAAAGTCCGACGTGCGTACATGCATTCCTACAAATGGCAGAACTAGTTTCCTTTCTCTCTTCACTTTTAGTCATTGATCTTTCTTATCGTTTTTATGTGCTTTTGACGCCATTCATTACAGTACTGTGGAGGCACGGTTACCATATCAAGTGATTTTTGTGTTTTTTCTGACTCACGGACAAAATAGTCGTGTACGTGGGTAAAAAGGGAACCTGGGGACAGCCTGTACAGTATTTTTGTACAATATAATGACTGTGTGCCTGTATATCCCACGTTCATCAGTCACTCTATCTGTATATCTATCTCATACTCCATATCCATGAATCTATCTTTCTGTGTCAGAGAAGAATCAGATCTTCTTGACAGTCCTTCATTGCAGTCATTTTGGGGGACATTTTACACCTGTTTTCCATCTCCGTTCCATATCCTCCCACTGAGGTTCGTTACATTCTTTAGCCAACTACATAGTACCTCTTGAAAGTTGCGGATAAGGTTCCTCCAGGTTTGTAACGCAATCGGTGTCAATGATTCGGATGAGGTACCGTGTGTAATATATCTAAATTTGTTGGTGATACAAAGCTAGGTGGCTTTGAGCGGGTGCAGAGGCTTTGAGATGATTTGGGCAGGTTAAGTAAACAGACAAAGACACGGCAGGTAGAATATAATGTGAACAAGTGTGAGCTCATCCGCTTTGGTAGAAAGACTATAGAAAGGTAGAGACTTTTTAACTGGTAAGAGAGGGAACTGAATGCCCTTGTACACAAATCACTGAAAGCTAACAAGCAGACACAGCAAGCAATTAGGAAGGCAAAACGTATGTTGATCTTTATTGCAAGAAGAATTGAATATTAGAGCAGAGAGGTAGTGCTGTAATTATGTAGGGCCTTGGAATATTCTGTATGTCTCGTGGTTCCGCAAGAGGGATATACTGGCAACAGAGGGATTGCGTGAAAGCTTCACCAATCTCGGGAAGGTGGGTTTGTAACTGTGGACAGAACAAGCAGGTTAAACCTCCACTCTTTGGAATTTGGAAAGGTGAAAGGATAATCTCAATGAAACGTATAACATTTACCTGTACTACCTCAATGCACTCTGTACTAACTCAATGTAACTGCACTGTGTAATGAATTGACCTGTACAAACGGTATGCAAGACAAGTTTTTCACTGGACCGCGGTATAAGTGACAATAATATACCAATACCAATACCAATTCTGATGGGGCTTGACAGGGTATGTGCAGAATTTGTGCCTCCCTTGGCTGAGCTGTGCAAGACCAGGGACCACAGTCTAAAAATAAGGGGTCAACCATTCACAACAGGGATGAGAAGGAATTTCTTCCTCTAGAGAGAGTAGTGAATCTTTGGAATCCTCTACATGGAAACCGTGGTGGTTCAGTCACTGATCATCTTCAAGACAGGGATGGAAAGATTTTTAGAAATTTAAGAGAATTAAGGCATATGGGGTTAATGCAGGAAAGTGACATTGGTATTGGCTTATTATTGTCACTTGTACCGAGGTACAGTGAAAAACTGGTCTTACATACCGATCATACAGATTAATTCATTACACAGTGCACTGAGGTAGTACAGGTAAAAACAATAACAGAATACAAAGTAAAGTGTCACAGCTACAGGGAAGTGCAGTGCAGGTAGACAATAAGGTGCAAGGTCAAACAAGGTAGATTGTAGGATCAGAGTCCATCTCATCGTATAAGGGAACTGTTCAATAGTCTTATCACAGTGGGATAGAAGCTGTCCTTGAGCCTGGTGGTACGTGCCCTCAGGCTCCTGTGTCTTCTACCCGATGGAATAGGAGAGAAGAGAGAATGTCCTGGGTGGATGGGGTCTTTGATTATGCTGGCTGCTTCACCAAGGCAGCGAGAGGTAAAGACAGAGTCCAAGGAGGGGAGGCTGGTTTCCGTGATGCACTGGGCTGTGTCCACAACTCTCTGCAGTTTCTTACAGTCCTGGGCAGAGCAGTTGCCGTACCAAGCCGTGATACAATCCAGATAGGATGCTTTCTATGGTGCATCGACAAAAATTGGTGAGTGATAAAAACTGGTGAAAAAGGTAGGCACGGTAGTGTAGCAGTTAGCTTAATGCTATTACAGAGCCAGCGACCCAGGTTCAATTCCGGCCGCTGTCTATAAGGAGTTTGCACGTTCTCCCTGTGTCTGCGTGGGTTTCCTCCGGGTGCTCCGGTTTCCTCCCACATTCCAAAGACATGAGGGTTAGGAAGAAGATGAGGGGTCAAATGACCTACTCCTGTTTGTATGCACTGCCCATGTAATAGTGGAGGCAGATTTAACTTTAGGTGATCAAAACTGATTTGAATAGGTTTCTGAAAGGAAAGAGTTTGAAGAGTTTTGAGACTAGGGTGGGGGAGTCAGACTTGCATGGAAACAGCATCGACTTCACAGGCCAAGTGGTCTGCTACATTTAAACATTCTGACATTCGATGATTCTGTGGTTATAGAGGAATCTAATCAGATAATCAGCTCATTTAGAATATAATCTTCAACTATGTTCTGATCACTTGGAGCTGACTCTCCCAAAGTAACCCTTACCCAGAACTTTTTTGGTTGTCCATCTGCAAATTCACCACAGTTCATATTTTGACGTAAAATCGTGAGATCTGTGTTAAGTGACAGTCGCTGCCTTGTCTGCCTTTAATACAGGTCAGCCTTCGTAACTGCAAAACTGAAGACTGCAGATGCTGGGATCTGTAGCAACAAACAATCTGCTGGAGGAACTCAGGGGACCTGCTGAGCTCCTCCAACAGATTGCTTGTTGATGAAGCAGTTGCATTAACATTGGACGCCCCAAAGTGCCTCAATGTTAATTAATTAGCGTTTGTGCACAACAAGATCCCACAAACAGCGACGAGATCACTGATGGTGTTTTTAGCTAGATCTTCGACCAGGATACTGGAAGAATTCTTGTCCTCTTCAAAAAGTGCCAAGGTATCTTCCGCAGGCAGGGGTAATGAAGTCTATTTGTTGTGGAGTTTTGATTCATTTTTAACGGGGTTAGGAACAGTGATAGTTTAATGGGTAGTACAAGGTATCTCCTCATGCCTCTGCACAGAGTGCCAGTCATAAATGAAATAGAAACTGCTGTGCCTGCAAAATCCAAAATCAAGCTTTGTTTCTTCATTACCTGCTTTTATAAGTGAAATTCAATACATCAGCAGCTGGACATCAAGTCACCTGTGGTTTGATAAATGTTGTACTCTGTTTCTTAAGTTAAATTTCCATAGAACCATAGAACAATACGGCACAATACAGGCCCTTCGGCCCACCATGTTGTGCTGCCCTTCAAACCACACCTAAGACTATCTAACCCCTTCCTCCCACATATCCCTCTAACTTAAATTCCTCCGTATGCTCACCTAACGATCTCTTCAACTTGTCCAATGTATCAGCCTCCACCACCACCCCAGGCAGCGCATTCCATGCACCAACCACTCTCTGGGTGAAAAACCTCCCTCTGACATCACCCTTGAACTTCCCACCCAAAACCTTAAAGCCTTGTCCTCTTGTTTTGAGCATTGGCGCCCTGGGAAAGATGCGCTGGCTGTCCACTCTATCTATTCCTCTCAGTATCTTGTATACCTCTATCATGTCTCCCCTCATCCTCCTCCTCTCCAATGAGAACAGCCCTAGCTCCTTTAGTCTCTCCTCATAACCCATACTCTCTAATCCAGGCAGCATCCTGGTAAATCTCCTCCGCACCCTCTCCAACGCCTCCACATCCTTCCTATAATGAGGCGACCAGAACTGGACTCAGTACCCTAGGTGTGGCCTAACCAGAGTTTTGTAAAGCTGCACCATTACATCGCGGCTCTTTAACTCTATCGCACGACTTATGAAAGCTAACATCCCATAAACTTTCTTAACTACCCTATCCACCTGTGTGGCAACTTTCAGTGATCTGTGGATATGAACCCCCAGATCCCTCTGCTCCTCTACACTGCCCAGAATCCTGCCATTTACCTTGTATTCTGCCTTGGAGTTTGTCCTTCCAAAGTGTACCACCTCACACTTCTCTGGATTGAACTCCATCCGCCATTTGTCAGCCCAGCTCGACATCCTACCGTGTAAGGAGTTCTCAAGCTTGTAAACCATTTAAAGAATCCTTTGGTATAGATTGTATCTGTCCATTTGAGCACTATGATTGGAGAATAGTCCTCGTCACTGAGAGTATTCACTACACAAAATGAGATCTTTCAAGAAGGGGAAAAGGGGTGAACATGCGCCAGTCTACATAAAGTGATTGGTGGTGGAGAGAGTCAGCAGCTTTAGATTCCTGGGTGTTAACATGTCAGATGAGAAACAAAGGACTGCAGATGCTGGAATCTAGATGAAAAACACAATGATGCTGGAGGAACTCAACAGGCCAGGCAGCATCCGTGGAGAAAAGCAGGCCTGTCAACATTTCGGGTCAGGACCCTTCTTCAGGACTGAAGATAGGAAAAAGGGAAGCCCAATATATAGGAGGGAAAAGCAGAGCAACTATCACTATCTTCATGGTCTGGTACGGCAATTCGAATGTGCAGGAATGTAAGAAGCTGCAGAGAGCAGTGGACTCTGCCCAATACATCACGGGCACATCCCTCCCCACCATCGGTAGTATCTATGGGAGGTGCTGCCTCAAGAAGGCAACATCCATCATCAAAGGTCCCCACCATCCGGGCCATGCCATCTTCTCGCAGCTACCATCAGAAGCCTGAAGTCCCACACCACCAGTTCTTGAACCAACCGACAAAACCCTAATCACCACAGTTTAGCAACAGTGTGATCACTTGGCACTAAAATGGACAGTGTTGCTTTTGTTCTAATTGTGTTCTTTCTTGTTAAAAAAAATTGTTTACAAGTTTTGTTTAATTTATGTTTTTCCTGTGAATGCTGCTCATCTGAAGCTATGTGCCTGAGATGCTGCTGCAAGTAAGTTTTTCATTGACCTGTGCACACATGGACTTGTGCAGATGACAATAAACTCGACTTTGACATAAGAAAGCTTATAAATCTGCAGCCAATATATTTGAGATTGTTTGAACAAATGTAGAAACTATTTTTTTGCATGTATGTTAGATGTTGTTGGGGATTCCTTGACTTTGTTTTGCCTCCAAGCATTAGTCTGGCCAGTTCCCAGCCATCCTACAGACAGTATTGTAAGGAGCCTCACTCACAGGCAGGCTGTGGAATGGCTTCACCCATTGGACCACACGAAATTTAGAAAGAATCAGCACAGAACTCAGTTAAAACCCTCTCCCTCTGCCCTAAATCTTCCAACTCCACCTTACGGTGCAAGCTTTCTGAATATCATTTAACTGCTCATATTAAAATAATTAATATTCTTCCCACAAGCCATCAAAATTTCCCAATGCAGCTATGATTTTGTTTTCTGCTGGACAAAGAGCTGAATTGTAAATCGTTTGCAGATTTTATGCAGCCTAGTGTGATCATAAAGAAAGCAATTCTATTAAAAACAAACACCGTAGTTTTTCTATAAAGTGCTGAGGAATGTGTTTCCTGCTACAAATTAGCATTTGATAATCTTGGTGCACAAAATCGTAAGATTACATGTATTAACATATTTTTGGATGTTGGAATTTGAATTCCACTATGCCAGTGGATGGACTGCGTTGAAACCTCCCCGCACTGAGAATAATCGTGGATGCCTTGAAATTGGACCACGCAGCATTTTGTTTTTAAGTTGTACACAATTAGGTTTCAATATATTGTGCATAAGTTATTAAACAGCATTTATTGAAGAATTGAGCAGTTCACAACATTGGATGTGGTGACATCAGACACCTGGCATGTACAATACACTCTAAGTGACGATGTCCACTGTGCAGTGTCCAACTGGAAATTAACAGCCAAAATTGGATCACATTTCTCTGCTCTAGAAAAATCATTGAGCGCTTGCAGGGAGCACATGTTCATGGAGTTCTGTTGACTGCAGCTGTGCTATTTAAAGGGCTACTCTGTCATTTGTAGTAGTGGTGTTTGCAGACCGTCTGAATACTCAGAAGGCCACAGTAAGTTGGCAATGCGACTTTGATGAAGGTGCACTGCCTACTCCACGTTACACTTTGCCCTGGGTGCTTCAAGTCCTCTCCTGTTAGACGTTCTGCAGGAGCTGTCAGATGTTGGAAGGGAGGCAGCCATGCACCTGCACCAAGTGGGGAAATCCAAAGACCCCCAAGAATATACGAGGAGCCACACATCTATCACCACTTATTTCAAAGAGCAACGCAAGGTTTTACAAGTCAGTGGTGACAGACTTCTGTGACTTCTTGTTTGGGTAGATCTACAAGCTCTCACCTGTAGAGCTTAAGGTTGCCATCACCCTGAATTTCCTGGCCACAGCGACTGATCTCTGCCACACTTCTCAGTCTGCTGTGTAGCACAACAGGAAGACCACTTATTCTTTCTACTCAAGGAAAAGTCTCTCTTTCCTTTAGCAGATCCCATCAAGCTGAACAGACGAAATAAAAACAGAAAGTGCGCAAAATATTCAGCAGGTCAGGTGACATCTATGAAGAGGGAAACAATTAACCCCTCATCAGAAGTGAAGTGGTGTCTGGATTTGCAGATTCAGGAAGTATAAGACAGTGCCGGTGGCATTTCGGGCTTGGGAACTCGGAATTCTATGTGAACAGCAAGGGCTAGCACTCCCCACACTCACAACTCGTGGAGAAAATGTTTTCTCAAACTCATCCCATGTATCCTGGAAGTTGTAATGACTCAATTTCTCCAGTAATCTGCAGTGGCTGTGTTATTTCAGCTGTCAAAGGGCTGGATCTTGCAGGACAAATGGTATCTCCTCCTTCCCTGGATTCTGACTCAAGCCAAGAAGTACAGCAATGATTGTTATGGGACCACCACAAAACTGGTCAGTCTCCTCAAGGTAAGGTTCCACCCATCTGCAGGCACTCTCCAGTACTGTCCAGAGAGGATTGTATACCTCATTGTGTCTGCTACATCCTCTGTGATCATCTCCTCAGGAGGATTTGGCTTTTTCTTGAGCCCTCCGGTAAGAGGATGAGTTGGGATGGGGCAAAAAGGAGGAGGAGGCAAAATAGCTGTCAGACAGCAGTGAAGACAGGCCCCCTCTCAACATGGTGCCAGGTCAATCTTACTGCCTGAGGAATCTTTTGAGGATCCCCCTACTGCATCCCAGAGTATGGAGCCTGAGGAATGTGGGGAAGTGATGGTCCACTATCACACCACCTGGCATTGGCATTGCCCCACTGAAATTTCCTACCCTACCTTTAATTTCAGTGCACCTCATCTACAGTCACGGCTGAAAACGGTGATAGATCTTGGTAGTCAGGGCTTGACCAGAGCTGAACATGACAGCTAACCAACTTCTACTAGCGTGTAACTTCAGCCAGCCAATCTCGTGGTTCTACCTTTATGAAAGACAGCACAGAGGTAGCCTCGTTCTCCCCAACTGTGCTGATGGGGATTTCTCAGCATAGCCAGAGGAACAGAACATAGAACATTACAGCACAGCACAGGCCCTTTGGCCCACAATGTTGTGCCGACATTTTATCCTGCTCTAAGATCTATCTAACCCTTCCCTCCCACATAGCCCTCATTTCTCTATCATTCATGTGTCTATCTAAAAGTCTCTTAAGTGTCCCTAATGTATCTGCTCCCACAACTTCTACTGGCAGTGCATTCCACGCACCCACTACTCCCTGTGTAAAAAAACTTACCCCCGACATCCCCCGTATACCTTCTTCCAGTCTCCTTAAAATTATGTCCCCTCGTGTTAGCCATTGTCACCCTGGGAAAAATCATTCTGTCCAATCAGTGCAATCCAAAGGATGTCACTAAGCTGGAAAGGGTGCAGAAAAGGTTCACAAGAATGTTACCTGGACTGGGGAGCTTGACTTATAAGGAGAGACTGGAGTTGTTTTCCCTGGAACAGAGGAGACCGAGGGGTGACCTTATAGAGGCATATGCCCCTCTATGCCATAGATAAGGTGGATGGTCACAGTATTATTTCCAGGGTTGAGGAGTCTAAAACCAGAGGTTTAAGGTGAGAGGGGAAAGATTTAAAGGGGTCCTGAGGGACAATTCTTTCACACAGAGGGTGGTGGGTATGTGGAACGAGCTGCCCGAGGAAGTGGTAGAGATGGGTACAATTGCAATGTTTAAACAGACTTAAACAGGTATATTGGATAGGAAAGGTTTAGCGGGATACGGGTCAAACACAGGCAAATGGGACTAGCTCAGGTAGGCACCTTGGTCGGCATGGAAGAATGGGCTGAAGGGCCTGTTTCCGTACTGTATAACTTTGGGACTGCATGACTCGAAGTATTGGATCCTTCCAGGAAAGTGCTTTGATTGAAGTCTCCACACCCGACGCACAACTACCATAAACATCATTGTCCAGCCCTGATAGAGGGTCTCAACCCTCCACAGATGCTGCCTGACCCGCTGAGTTCCCCCAGCAGATTGCGTGGTGCTCCAGGTTCCAGCATCTGCAGCCTCACGTGCTTCCACATGGTTGACTATCTCAGTATGGGCCAAGGCAGGAATGGAAGTGCGGCCTTCTCTGCATTGATGAGACCAAATGCAGACTCGGTGACCGTTTTGCAGAACACCTGCGCTCTGTCTGTAACCGCGATCTGCATCTCCCCGTTAAACTGCCTATCACTATCTCTTACCTGCATCTACCTATCACCACCCTGTGCCCACCCCGCCTCCCCTCTTTTGTCCACCTATCACTGCTCTGCTTTTCCCTCCTATATATTGGGCTTCCCCTTTTCCCACCTTCAGTCCTGAAGAAGGGTCCTGATCCGAAACGTTGACCCCCTGCTTTTCTCCACGGATGCTGCCTGGCCTGCTGAGTTCCTCCAGCATCATCGTGTTTTTCATTCAGGTTAGGTTGGTGACTCTCTCAGTTAAATAACAATTGCCTCAGAGGCTACATTGCCATTCTGTTTGCCCATGTATAAAGGTACAACACTGAACTTGAACAGGATTCCTTTGAGAAGGCCCATCAAATTCTAGCCTAACTAGAGCCTAACAGTGTTAGTTCCCCCTGTACATGAAATTCCGCCTCTCATTTGGCCTAAAAGTCCCCATATCTCAGCTGGTGATGCAGTGAAGCAGTTACTTACATACATAGAACATAGAACACTACAGCACAGTATAGGCCCTTCAGCCCACAATGTTGTGCCACCATTTTATCCTGCCCTAAGATCCAACTAACCCTTCCCTCCCACATAGCCCTCTATTTCTCTATCATTCATGTATCTATCTAAGAGTCTCTTAAATGTCCCCAATGTATCTGCCCCCACAACCTCTGCCGGCAGTGCGTTCCACACACCCACCACTCTCTGTATATCTTGCTCCAATCACCTTAAAATTATGTCCCCTCGTGTTAGCCATTGTCGACCTGGGAAAAAGTCTCTGACTGTCCACTCGATCTATGCCTCTTATCATCTTGTGCACCTCTATCAAGTCACCTCTCATCCTCCTTCTCTCCAAAGAGAAAAGCCCCAGCTCACTCAACCTATCCTCATAAGACATGCTTTCCAATCCAGGCAGCATCCTGGTAAATCTCCTTTGCACCCTCTCTAAAGCTTACACATCCTTCCTATAATTAGACGACCAGAACTGAACTCAATACTCCAAGTGTGGTCTAACCAGAGTTCTATAAAGCTGCAGCATTATCTGGCGGCTCTTGAACTCAATACCCTGACTAATGAAGGCCAACACACCATACGCCTTCTTAACCACCCCACTGAACTTCCTCTTCCTCCTCCTCTTTGTGTTGAAGGGGGAAGGTAGGGAGCTTGGTGCGTGATGTCCTCAGTACCTGCAGGGATGATGGTCTGTGTCACTTCGTTGCCTACTCCTGCCCTGGTCTGTTGCAGTCTCTCACCCCAAAGCCCAGAAAGAACGAAAAGGACCCATTGTTCAGCCTGGGATTGGAAGAAACCCTCTGCTGTTGGTCGAGATAGGTCAGGCTGCAGCAGCCATGTTAAATGCAAGGCAAAGAGAAAGGTTCACACTGAAGTGGCGTGATTGCAGTCTTGTCGCACTTTATTTGTTGTACCTGAGCTCTGTGAGGTGCTGTGCTGGGCTGGGCTAAGGCAGTGAGGGCATCCAAAGAATGGCTGTAGTAGTGACAAAGATGTCAGCGTACGGGTATCTGTGCCCAGGTGTGGACACCTGTGGGTATCAGTGTATGTGGCTGCCCGTGTGTGTGGGTGGGTGTACTGACACTGCTGCCCGTGTGTGTGGGTGTACTGACACTGCTGCCCGTGTGTGTGGGTGTCTGTCGGCTGATTTCCATGTGTGGCCCTGTGGGTGTGGTTCCGTGTGTGGTAAATGTGTGTGCACTTACTGTGTGCGGTCTAGGTGTCTGTGAGTGAGCTGAGGTCAGAGGGTGAGAGTGATGCAGCTACTTTGAAGCTGACCGCGGCGTTGGGAGCAGGCGCCCCTTCCTCCTCTCCACCTCGCCCACGAGGACGTGAAGCTGCCTATTTGTAAAGGGGACGACCCATGCGTCCCCTTGCGGCCGTTTCAGCAGAGAGCTGCAGATTAGTAAACGGGTGCACTTTAAGGGCGAGAACCCTCAGGCCTTTTAATGCAGGAGTGGGTCGGTAGGGACACACTATCGAGTCAATAGTCAACCATGCAACGGGTAGGGAGCATTGCCCACTCAAAACACACATGGACACGTGAATCGCAATGAGATACCATGTCCAAGCTGCACCTATATGCATAGGTGTGGGTGAACAACACTGTACAGGTTTAGTGCTTCTGTTTATGAAGGATTACATTTCTGGCAACAGTATTTATAGCACGTTAGCAACTTCCAGCTCAACTGGCCTCCGCTGGAGTTTACACTGCATACAAGACTTCTCTCACACCTCCACCTCGAGCCTTGGGATCTTTAATGAGTATCAGGGCTTAAGATCAATGTCTCAGCACTCCCTCTGCACTGCCCCTCCAGTCGTGACCTGCTCCCGCACTTCTGCCCCTCAAAAACTGGAGCTCTTCCTCAGCACTGCCCTCCAGGCATGGAGCTCTCCCTGGGCACTGACCATCTGGCAGTCCGACGATGTAGTAACTCCACACATCACAGGCCCCCAACTCTTGCTGTAACGCTGCATTACTCAGGACTTTGTGCAGGAGTCATGAAACTTGCTGGGGTTGTTCCAGTCCTCTCTGTTTATAACCCTGTGCTGTCAAATGGGTTGCAATACATGATTTGGTCGTGATTGAGGCTCAATTCCCTGTTACATAAAAGGATGTGCTGGTGTTGGAGAGGGTCCAGAGGAGGTCTGCGAGAATGATCCTGGGGATGAAAGGGTTCAGGAGGATTTGATAGCTCTGGGCCTTTACTCAATGGAGTTTAGAAGGATAAGGGGGGATCTCATTGAAACCTACTGAATATTGAAAGGCCTGGATAGAGTGGACGTGGAGAGGATGTTTCCAGTAGTGGGAGAGTCTGGGACTAGAGGGCACAGCCTCAGAATAAAAGGACGTCCCTTTGGAACAGAGATGAGGAGAAATTTCTTCAGCCAGAGGGCAGTGAATCTGTGGAATTCATTGTCACAGACGGCTGTGGAGGCCAAGTCATTGGGTATATTTAAAGCGGAGGTTGATAGGTTCTTGATTAGTAAGGGAATCAAAGGTTATGAGGAGAAGGCAGGAGAATGGGGTTGAGAGGGAAAAATAAATCAGCCATGATCGAATGGCGGAGTAGACTCGAGGGGCCGAATAGCATACTTCTGCTCCTATGTCTTATGGCCTTCCTGGCTCACTGCCAATGAGTTTGAGGAGTGCACCTGGTGCCAGTTGGGTCCACGGTAAGAATTTTGACCTCCCACTCACTTTGCTCCCCCACCATCTTCCTCCCGTTCAGAGCCCCACAACGAGGCTCTGGCTAAATTACACCTGGGACTCCTGATGTCCCCACCGGTAGTTGTGACAAGATCCCAAGACCAGTGTTCCTACTGACTCATCCCCACCTCTATCCAGGTCCGACCTGGCCTGTGCTCCCCCCACACCCCAGCCCTCCACTCCAGGCCTCTATCAACATGGCTGCCCCCTCGCCCCAACTCTCGACAACAAGTAAGCAGCAATCTGCCAGACACAACCTACTGGTTTCCCTGTGCCAGCACTACGGAGTAAGTGGAGAAAAGGACTTTGTGTGCATTTAGCTGTGTGTGGGGAGGAAGGGAGGAGAGAGAAACGCAAGGCTACCCCAACCCCAACCCCACCCTCGTCCCCACTCTTGCATGACTGGTTCTGAGGACTGGATGTAAATCTTGACCAAACCCTTCTCCCCATTGTCACCTGCATCCAAGCCGATGTCACAAGATCACCTCCAGTTCTGTGTGCTTTTTATTTTGCTAATAAACACAATACTGTAGATCCCAATAATTCGCTATCTGATGATTCAGAAAACCCAGTGGTTGACATCTGGCTCACCACCTAATGTCCACCAACCAGGGTCCCAGATCCCACACTCCCTTCCCACCCACCAGGGACCCAGTTCCCAAGCTCCCCTTCCACCCATCATGGTCCCAGTTCCAACTCTCCCTTCCCACCCATTGGAGCCTCAGTTCCCAAGCTCTCTTTA
Source organism: Pristis pectinata (assembly GCF_009764475.1). Lineage (NCBI taxonomy): Eukaryota > Metazoa > Chordata > Chondrichthyes > Rhinopristiformes > Pristidae > Pristis > Pristis pectinata. The sequence goes on from NC_067414.1 coordinate 8,577,887, forward strand.
AACTTAACAGGTTCACTGGAAAGTTTATTACAATTTTATGTGGCATCTAAAAATAGTGAATTAATAGTGTATTGGAGTACGAATAAGGATTTCATCCAATAGTCTAGAAAAAATGCTAATCCAGCACCAGCAAAGTCCCGAGCTTGCAGGATTATCAGAGTTTTCCTGGTATCTCATCAATTGCTGTCTGTAAATCTGTATAGCCAACAATCCCCTATGTACCATGTAAACGACCTCATCAGGGTAAGCCGCTGAATTAGTCAGACATAATCTACCCACCATAAGATCATGGTCTTTGACCAGGTCAATGTCGTTTAAGAGTTCATTGACTGTTGATTCTAGTGCTGCCGATTGGGTGGGTTGCTTGGGCTCTGTAGTGAGTTACCAAGGCCTGTTCTGGTTCTGTGCTCCTGCCGCAAACTTCAGTTGCGCACTTGGCATCGAAGGGGCGTTGCACGTTTTCATGCAAGGGTCGAACTGGAGGCCAGGTTCCGGATGGCTGGATGTTCAAGCCCAACTGGGACTCGTGCCGTGTTTGGAGCTCGAGGAGGAAGGGGGTAAAAGGGCGTTGTGCTGAGGGGAGGATTGTGTCTGTGATTGGCCAAGGATCTTAGGTGCCCTGGATCACTGCTGGAGATTGTCCAAGAATTGAGGAGGTAGGGCCCAGGGTCTGGTGGAAGATCAGAGCATGGAGGCAAGGCTGGGAGTAAGGTTGTGGTCTCCATTATGGGTTCAGGGCATCCCTGGGGTTACGAGGCAAGAAGGATCAGGGATTTGGTGTAAGCCCCATGGGGTCAGCTATTGGGTTTCAGAATATTTCAAGATGAGCCTGAAGGTGAAGACCAAGTAAGGAATTTACCTGACAGGGCGCAGACCAGCAAATCCTTGGCTATCCCAGGATTGATTACTCCCAGGGTAACATCCCCTCCAAATTCCCCCCAGAAGGATTGAATGAGGAACCACAGCATCCAATGAACGTGGTTGCTGAAGCCACTTCGGGGTGCAAGGAAGATTCGTAAACAGTTGAATATCTGAAGGGATAACCTAGAAATGGACCTTATTGCATTGTATGGCCTTTCTGATGATGATAGATGCCAGTGAGTTCCTCACAGCCGAGGCATAGAGTCATACAACAGAGAAACAGGCCCTCTGGCCCACTATGTTAATACCTACCACACTAATTCCATTTACCACCACTGGGCCCATAGCCCTTTATATATTGGCAATTCGTATGCCCAGCTAGATGCTTCTTCAATGCTGTGAGAGCACCTGCCTCCACCACTCAAGCAGGTAAGATTTCCTCTTTAAAATCTAATAAGCTGACAAATCGCAGATTTTAACACTTGATTTGTTGGTTAATTTAAGGAAGAGATCACTAAGAGCGAAGAAACTGAGGTTATTAAACCATCTATGAGCAGTATTTTTGATTCGGTTGATATGAACATTGAATGATAAGATAAGATATCCTTATTTGTCACATGTGCAGGTACGGAAGTGTAGCAGTTAACGTAACGCTGTTACAGCGCCAGTGACCTTGGTTCAATTCCCGTCGCTGTCTGTAAGGAGTTTGTACGTTCTCCCCGTGTCTGCGTGGCTTTCCTCCGGGTGCTCTGGTTTCCTCCCACATTCCAAAGACGTTTGGGTTAGGAATTTTTGGGCATGTTATGTTGGCGCCGGAAGCGTGGCGACACTTGCGGGCTGCCCCCAGAACACTCTACACAAAAGATGCATTTCACTGTGTGTTTCGATGTACATGTGACTAATAAAGATATCTTACCTTACATCAAAACACACAGTGAAATGCACCTTTGCGTAGAGTGTTCTGGGGCAGCCCGCAAGTGAGCCCAGCTGACTGAGTGGCTGCTGGAACATCTTGGGGTCCAGAATTACAAGACAACCTGACGTGGGAGGGACAACAGGTTTCATTCCCTCCCAGGTTTCATTTTCATGGCCCCACACTAGATTTTTCTTTCATTATTTAACATCTTGGTGCAGCGGTGGGATTTGGATCCACATCTTTACAGATTTGTAACATGCCCAGAATTTTGACTTCATGCACACGAACTGGGTGCTGTGCATAGTGCTAACACCCAATCGAGTTAACGGCAAAAAAAGATTGTAAAATTGAATAGATCTCTGTGAAGAGCAGCTTATGGTGTTTAGGACATGGATTCTCATGGTCAGCTTGGAGCTGTGCAGTTCTCATTGGGAGCTGCATGCACAGCTGCATTGTTGCTGCATTGACTGCTGAGGGTGGAAAGAGTGGAAGGGCTTTGAACAATGTCTACAAACAATCTGCTGGAGGAACTCAGCAGGTCGATCAGCATCTGTGGCGGGGAAAGGAATTGTTGTTGTTTTTGGGTCGAAACCCTCATCAGCACCGAGATTGGAGAGGGGAGGTAGCCGGTATAAAGAGGGGACGGGGAGTGGTGAGGCAGAGGGCAGAGCTGATTGGTGGAATGAGGGGGGGGGGGGAGGGGCTGTTGAAGGATGACGGGCAGATCGAGCCAGGTAGGGGACGGGGAGGTGTGGTGTTGGCAGACATGGTAGATGGGGACAGACAAGAAACAGGAGGGGGTTGGGGAGGGTGAAGGTGGAGACAGCTGCTGGAGGGAGATAAGAAGGAGTACAAAAGGCTGCCGGTGCTGGAATCTGATAAGTAAGGAAGGTGATCACGGGAACCATTAGGGGAGAGGTGTATGGCAGATGGGACCAGAACCAGATGGGGGAGGGGGATGGAGAGTTGGTGAATAAAAGGTGTGGGTATTAGCCGGATGGAAGCAGCGGGGGAAGGAGAGAGGAAGCTGTGGGGATTGGAAATGAATGGAATTGGAATTGAATAGGCATGCAACTGGCAGTTCGGATGGCCGTTTTAATTCCAATTCCCTTCACCCCCAGAGTGCAGGTCCTCTGTGAATCGATCGCCTAGTCCGACGTCTGCAGTCCCTTGCGTCTCCCTTAAACAAGTCGCTCTGTGACAGCCACAGACCAGCTTCAGAACAGGAGGTGTGGAGGGAGCAGCAACCTCCAGAATGCGCGGCCAAACCCGCGCGAGATGACGTCCGACTGAGTCCCGTCGCGCGAGTGGCCCCACAGCACTGGGGTTGATCAGCCGACAAGGGGTCGCGATCTCCGTCGCTGAGGTGTGTAAGGTTGAAAAACTGCAGTTGTTGAAAGAGAGTTGTGGACACAGCTCAGCTCATCACGGGAACCAGCCTCCCCTCCATGGACTCTGTCTACATTTCTCGCTACCTCAGTAAAGCAGCCAGCATAATCCCGGACCCACCCCAGACATTCTCTCTTCTCCCCCCCTCCCATCAGATGGAAGATCCAAAAGCCTGAAAGCATGTACCACCAGGCTTCTGTTATAAGACTATTGAACAATAAATACTATAAATAGTAATAATAAACCTAGTACGCTAAGATGGACTCTTGACCTCACAATCTACCTCATCAAGGCCTTGCACCTTATTGCCTGCCTGCACTGCACTTTCTCTGTAACTGCAACACTATATTCTGCATTCTGTTATTGTTTTACCTTGTACTACCTCGATGTACTGATATGATGAAATGATCTGTATGGATGACCTGCCAAACAAAGTTTTTCACTGTACCTCGGTACTTGTGACAATAATAAACCAACTTACTGAAATATTACGAAAGGCCTCTGACCTGAAATGTTTCTCTTCCCACAGATGCAGCCTGACCTGCTGCTATTTCCAGCATTTTGTGTTGATGTCTTAGATTTCCAGCATCTGCAGTTTTTTGTTTGACTTCCACTGCACTTTATTGAGTTAGGAGACTACGAGGTGATCTCATTGTAATGTACAAACTTCTGATGGAGATTATAAGGTAGATGCTAGAATGATATTTCCCTGTCTGTCTAAACTAAGGGTTAGTCTCAAACTAAGGGTTGGCCATTCAGGACAGAGGCGAGAATAAATTTCCTCACCCACAGAGTAGTGAATCTTTGGAGATCTTCCCTCAAAAGAGCTCTGGTCACTCTGTCACTCAGTACACTCTTGTAAGATATTGATAGATTCTAAGATATAATTATAAGATAAGATAGGAGAATGAAAAGATACAGGGTTAAGTGCAGGAAGGTAGTGCTGAGGTAAGAGGTTAACCGTGATCATGTTGAAAGGCAGAGCAGACCAGAGGGGTTAAATGCCCTGCTCTAGCTTCTAGTTCGTATGTTTTAATGCTGGCTCACCAACACCTACAGTATCTACGAACAAGGATGGGTAATATATTCTGGCCCTGTCAGTGATCCCTGCATCCCAATAAATCAATAAATGAAAATAAATCTTGGGATCTTGGATTCTGCCAACAGCATCCCTGCTCCTAGGAATCCTGGACTGGATGCAACTTTCCCTGCCGGGATTACCGGAACAGTTGACTGAATCCTGAATGGATTGTCTTCCTCTTTCAGCTGCTGACCTGCTGTGTAGTTCCAGATTTCCCTATTTGTAGTTTTTACATTTCTGCATTGTGCAACATAGCTGCAGATCTTGTCCATGCTACCAGATGGTCAATAATACAGACCAATTGCTCATTGTGTTAGCTTGTCAGTGATAGAGGTACCATTGCTCATCCATTAAAGTGGCCCAAGTTCTTTACTTCAGGAAGAAAAACAGGAATATAATCCTGTATTTTCTCTCACATTTCCCATTGCCCTAAACGACTTTGCTTATCTAAACATAACTAGGTGCACATGGTAACTAAAAGGAATTATCCTTTAGGTAAGAGTGTAAAACAATAACAGTTCATTTCCACAATTATATTTGTCTAACCTTTCCAAACATTTTTGTTTAATTAGATGCATTATATCCTCTTTCTCCTGCCAAGTTGCATCTGACTGCAGCCAAATTTGAAATGCAGACTGACAATCCTTGTCCGACAACTGCAAAAGTTGAAATGCTCCTAAACATTTCTGAATTTTCTTAAACGAGGATGGGTTAAGGGTGAATTTATTCAGGCAAAGGATTTCATCATTTGTTTTACAGCAGGTTTCTCCTCTTCCTTCCTCTTCTGAAGAAGTTGACACTTTGTTGAAGAGTGTTTCACATGCACCTTTACACCCTTCTGTTGTTTGTCTGGTTAAGTGATGTGCTTTCACAGTGAGAGATGAAGACAAAGTCTCAGCAGTACAAGCGAACCTAAAAATAAGTTGATGAGGAACGCTGGGCGTATTACAAGTTTAAAGAATGTTAACAAAGAGTTTGGCAGTTGAGATAAATAGATCTTCAGGAAGGGCTGGTCTCCACCCTTGGATGTTAAAAGAAAAGCTGATGAAATTTCAATGATTCAGTCATAATTTTCCAAAGTTCTCCATATTGTTCCTTTGGTTTGGAAGGAGGGAGTGCCTAGATACCAGACCTGTCTCCACATGTGCATAAGAGCAGCTTTCCCTGGGTGAATTAATTCCCAGGTCAGTTAGTGCCCATCAGGAAATTGGCCAGAGCACTGGTGTAAGGATTCCCTTCGGCACAGCTGACGATCATCCGGTGTCAGTCACACAACCAATGACATCAGCAGAGGTACAAAGGACTGCAGATGCTGGAATCTGGCTGAAAAACACGACGATGCTGGAGGAACTCAGCAGGCCGGGCAGCGTCCGTGGACAAAAGCAGGCGGTCAATATCTTGTGTCAAGACCCTTCTTCAGGACTGAAGATAGGAAAAGGGGAAGCCCGATATATAGGAGGGAAAAGCAGAGCAGTGATAGGTGGACAAAAGAGGGGAGGCGGGGTGGGCACAGGGTGGTGATGGGTAGATGCAGGTAAGAGCTAGTGATAGGCAGGTGCGGGGGAGGAGGGGAGAGCAGATCCACCGGGGGGTGGGTCAAGGGTAAGGAGAGAGGAAAGGGAAGAAAAGAAGAGGCATGGTGGTAGGGTTTGTGGGGGGGGGGGGTAACAGGTGTGAGGATTACTTAAAGTGGGAGAAGCACATGTGCAGTGGCCATTTCCATGACCTCTGGCATAAACTGGTGTACAGAAGTGTGATCTACGACCGTAGTCCATGAATAACAAGAAAATAATCGAGTAACAAAGCCTCCGAGCATGTCAGCAAAGACCTGAAACTGAAGGGACCCCAACGTTACTTTAATGTTTAAGTCACAACCTCTGCTGGACTTGTTTATAACTCTGCACATGTGCAGAAGCTCCACGGTAAATTGGTTTATTATTGTCACTGTACTGAGGTACAGTGAAAAACTTGTCTTGCATACCGTCTGTACAGATCAAGTCATTACAACGGCGCATTGAGATAGTACAAGGCAAAACAATAACAGAATGCGGGATAAAGTGATACAGTTACAGAGAGAGTGCAGTGTCCACCTGAGTTCTATTTCCAGCATTTCCTGTTTTTTGTTCAAGAGAGTACAGACCCAGTTTGCTTAATTAATTCCGCCTCATCCAACGAAACCCCAATCCCAGGAAGCATTCCGGTGAACATTCACTGCACCCCTTCCGTCACAAGTGAATCCTTAACACACACAGAAAAAGCTGAAAGTGCTCAGCAGTTGAGGCAGCGTCAGTGGAGGGGGAATCAGAGTTGGTGTTTCAAAGCTGTCAAAGTGAGGAATCAGGTGTTGCCGAGGAGGGGAAGGGTGGAGAGAACAGAGGGGTTGTCAGTGATAAGGGTGCAGACCAAAACTGTCATAGCAACGATTACCTTTAAAACTGGCAGTAGAGAGATTGAAAGGAAACAAATCAAAACAGAAAGGTACAGCCACATCAGTGGAGAGAAAGATGGTTTAACAAAAAGCATCCTTCACCTGAAACCTTGGCTCTGTTCCTCAAGGTAGTGTAGCGGTTAGCGTAACGCTTTTACAGCGCCAGCGACCCGGGTTCAATTCTGGCCGCTATCTGTAAGGAGTTTGTACGTTCTCCCCGTGTCTGTGTGGGTTTCCTCCGGGTGCTCTGGTTTTCTCCCACATTCCAAAGGTTAGGAAGTTGTGGGCATGCTATGTCGGCGCCAGAAGCATGGCAACACTTGCGGGCTGCCCCCAGAACATTCTGCGCAAAAGATGCATTTCGCTGTGTGTTTCGGTGTACATGTGACTAATAAAGATATCTTATCTTATCTTGGCTTATCTCATCTTATCTCTGAGTGATGCTGCCTGACCTGCTGAGTGCTTTCCGCATTTACTGTTTCTGTTTGGATTTCCAACATGTGGAGTTTTTTGCTCCAATTTATATCTCTCATTAGGTGGGAAGTCCAGACTCATGCACAATATTTCAGATACATCCTCACCAGGGCCTGAGATAATTGAAGAGAGAGGTCTACACTTTTACTCAAGTCCTCTTGAAACAAAGGCAACATCCCATTTGTCTTCCTAATTGTACCGGCGTGTTAACTTTCATTGATTCATGTACAATGTCCCCCTGAACACCACTCTCACCATTTAAAAAAATATTCACCTATCTATATTTTCTACTAAAATGGTTGACATTTTGATGCATCTGCCTTTTGTCCATTCGCTTAACATATCCTTCTCACTGCCCAGACTGCCAGCCAGACTTATTCGTCCGCTGAAGTCCTTCTGGTGAAGATGCTCCCACAACGCAATAAGATAGGAAGTTCTGGCATTTAGACCCTGTAGCAATGCATATTTGCAAGATAAGGTGGCATGCAGCTTGGAGGGGAACCTGCAGGTAGTGGTGTTGCCCTGTGGCTATTGCCCATGTCGGTCCTGGTGGTGGAGAGTGCAGATCTGGGAGGTGCTATTGGAGTAGCAGAGGAGAGTGACTGCAGCGCATTCTGTGCATGGTACACATTGTGAATGGGTGGTGTCGGGAACAAATGTTCAGGCTGGCTTACGCGGTGCTGAATTACTGGCAGTGTCGGGCTGTGTGGGGATTGTTGGAGCTACACTTCACCAGACCAATGGAGGGCATTTGTCAGCCCCCAGAGATGGGGGAAGGGCGCTGGGACGTCAGACTGTGAGTCATTCACCAGACAGTTTCAAGCCCTCAACCTTCTTTGGTCGCCATAATATTTATGTGGCTGGTCTAGTTGAGGTTCTGGTCGGTTGTGACCTGCCAGGGTATTGATGGTCCATCTTGACGATAGTAATGGTGTTGAATATCCTCCATCCTGGCAGCGAGGGGCAGGTTCCAACAATGAAAAGAGGAGCTGGCAGGGCATGTGTAAGTCCAGAGGCTGGTGTTACCAGGAAAACTTGGGCGTGGGGTCGATGGGAATATGAGAGGTAGGTAACAAGCCCCTTTAATTGAGCGAAAGAGGGTGAAGAAGTGGAGAGACAATAAGGTATGGTAATGATGGTCAGTTTGTACCATCTTTCACCTTTATTAAGCATTTACAACTTTTTGCCCTGTGTCATTGTGCTTTACTGAAGACATTTCACGCACATATTGGAACTGGAATTGGTTTATTATTGTCACATGCACCAAGGTACAGTGAAAAACTTATTATTGCATGCCATCCATACAGATCATTTCAAAACATGCACCCATCGAGTTAGTACAAGGGTAAAACAAAAACAGAATGCAGAATGTAGTGTTACAGTTACAGTTACAGGGTAAGTGCAGTGCAGGCAGACAATAAAGGTGCAAGTGTCAGATGTAGATTGTGAGGGCAAGAATCCATTTTTAACATACAAGAGGTCCGTTCAATTCGGTCTAACGTGCATTGTTGTAGCACGGGAACACTTTATAAAGTTGGTGTCTCACAATAGGAACAGCAGAAAACCAAGAAAGGATCATTATTTATTGGGTCATAAATTCAGGATGAAAAAGTTAAACCGAAGTTGCATTTGCAAATAACTAAAGTGATACTTCACTGGAGTGAAACTGAGAAGCAGTGGTTGTCAAACACAGCGTCTGCACTGAACAATTTATGCAATGTTTACAGTTTGGAGACTCCCCCACAGATTGAATGGGCCCTTGGCTAGTGACTGGGCTTCTTGATATTTAATGAGGCTTTTGAATGACACGTGCTGAAAGACCTAGCTGAAAGATTCAGAGATCAGTGTTCATTCCACACATTGGATGTAAGTTATATGCACATTTTGGAAAAACATTTATCAAGGTGCCTAATTAGGCTTGGATGTTTCTCCAAATGTTTTGCTCACAGTAAACAGCATGCATTTTTGAAATAGTGGGAGAGATCGCAGGGCTATAATTGAGACAGAGTCAGGTGATGTACGAGCACCAGCAGTTCAGGATTTGCAGAGAAGCCTCGCGATTACAGCATGATATCAATTCTTGGCAGCTGGCTGTTCACAACGGACCAGAATTTGCTGAACATACAGTGGTGTGTGAAGGACGCACACTGTGATTAAAGCATGATTCAGCCAGCAATCTGTGGTGAGGAAGTGATTCCCCGTGAATTGCAACTTGTCAGAAATTGCAAGCAGTTTGTGGCACTCTGGCAGTTTCATCTCACCCTGAAGCTCTAGTTGCTTTTCATGAAGTTTCTGCATTTGCTCAATAGTTATAGAGTCATACAGCAAGGAAACAGGCCCTTTGGCTCAACTCGTCCATGCCGACTGTTGCCCATTGAGCTGGTCCCATCAGCTTGTGTTTGGCCCATGGCCCTCTAAACCTCTCCTATCCATGTATGTATCTGCATGGCTTTTAAACGTTGCTGATGTGCCTGCCTCAACCACTATTTCTGGCAGGTCATTCCAAATATGCGTGAAGGAGCTGCCCCTGATGTCCCTTTAAATCTCTCGCCTCTGATCTTAAACCTCTGCCCCCTTTCTGGGAAACAGACCGTGTGCTTTCACCCTGTCTATGCCCCTCATGATCTTATACACCTCTATCAGGTCACCCCTCAATCTCCTACATTCCAGGGAATGAAGTCCTAGTCTACACAACCTCTCCTTTGTAACTCAGGCCCCCAAGTCCTGGCAACATCCTGGCAAATATTTTCCGTGCTCTTTCTAGTTTAATAACATCTTTCCTATAACAGGGTGACCAAAACTGTACGCGATACTCATGGTGCGGCCTCACCAACATCTTAAATAACTGCATCAGAACTTCCCAACTCCTATACTCGATGCCCTGACTGTCGAAGGCCAGCGTGCCAAATGCCTTCTTCAGCACCCTATCCATTAAGCTCATGCCTAATATTTACTAGTAATAATTGAAAGTGCAGTACGTCCTCAGTATTGGCAACACTCACTCCATCACTGTTGTCTCTTTGATGGAAGAGCCCTTCCCCTGTTACTGCCCTTGCAGTAACGCAACACCACCCCAGTACTGCTTCACCAACAGTGCTTCATTCCTTCAGTACTGCAGTATGGATTATGTGCTCTGTAGATCAGCACAACACTCTTCCGACCTAGCTTTGATTTATGTGCTCCACAACTAGGCCAGTGTTAATGCACAGAAGCAGTGCCTAATGAAAGGGTTTGGATACTTAGCTTGTGAGGATCTGGCAAATACCAAACAAATGGAAATTTCCTCGAAATTTCGGTGCTGGATTGTGCTCCTCCTCAGCCTGTGGTTCCCTGGATGTTGCCGCATCCGACCTCCCACACTGTTGCTGGACTCAACTCTTTCCCCGTAACTCTGCATAGTATTTTTCCTGTGGTGTCATCCTCTCCTCCTTGAGGTTGCTTCTTGTTTCAGGGGCATGGTAACATGTCATTTCATTTATTTGTCAGTCACATGTACATCGAAACACACAGTGAAATGCATCTTTTTGTGTTACCGAGAATGCAATAGGGGCAGCCTGCATAGTCTAACATGTATTTGGTATTGGTATTGGTTTATTATTGTCACTTGTACCAAGGTACAGTGAAAAACGTGTCTTGCATACCGATCGTACAGGTCAATTCATTACACAGTGCAATTACATTGAGTTAGTACAGAGTGTGTTGATGTAGTACAGGCAAAAACAATAACAGTACAGAGTAAAGTGTCACAGCTACAGAGGAAGTGTAGTGCAGGTAGACAATAAGGTGCAAGGTCACAAGGTAGATCGTGAGGTCGAGTCCATCCCATCGTATAAGGGAACCGTTCAATAGTCTTATCACAGTGGAACGTTAACGATCCTATTGTTCTAAGTGCATATTCTTCATGTATGTGTTCTTGTTGAGACTGTCAACAGAATAGGGACATTATGTTTGCACCAAATCATCAGGTTAAATATTGAGACTACATTTACAGAGACTTCACATCACTCACCATGCCCATTATAAATCTGGAACATTAACCATCTCCACCTTTGCAAGTTACTCTTTGCAGATCCACTCATTACTTCTATTAGAATCATTCTACTCTTAAATCTAAATTCTATGTCTCGAAGAATTACTGATAATGCACCTTATTGTCTGCCTGCACTGCACTTTCTCTGTAACTGTAACACTTTGTTCTGCACTCAGTTATTGTTTCCCTTTAGCTTACTTGATATTCTTTCTACCAAGCTGATACAATCCAAAAGTTCAACACAGATAAAGATTTAATCAATCCTGCCTTCTCCCTTCAAAGTCCCTATCTATGATCCTTGGCGAGCAATCAGGAGCAAAACACTGGCTCATTTGTTCCCCTGGCTAGTCCAAGTTAATCCTGGTTGCAGCACACTAACCTCCCTGGCTGAGAATTTATTCACCAATAATAATTTGAAGTTATATTAAACATTCGTAGTTTTATTGCCAGACCCAATACATGCGTAGGAAGCTACAAAAGAAGATAATAGGATAAAGGAGCAATGGATTGTGCGCAGTTTTGATGAGAGTGTTAAAAGGGGAAGAGAGGGAGGTGGCAAGGTTTAGGGAAGGGATTTTGGAGCTCACAGCCTGGAGTGTCGAAGGCATGGCCCCAGGAGGTGGAGCTGGGGGGTTGGGGGTGGGGGGTGGGAGTTAAGGGGGGGCATAAATTAGCAGAATGAAAAAAATACTTAGATCTCAGTGCATTTGTGAGACTGCTGGAGGTCATGGATTGAGAAATTGGTTTGTTATTGTCACATGTGCCGAGGTACAGTGAAAAACTGTTTTGCATGCCGTCCATACAGATCATTTCATCACATCAGTACATTGAGGTAGTACAAGGGAAAAGCAATAACAGAATGCAGAATAAAGTGTTACAGTTACAGAGAAAGTGCAGTGCACGTAGACAATCAGGTGCAAGATAGATTATGAAGTCAAGAGTCCATCTTAGAACATAGAACATAGAACAGTACAGCACAATACAGGCCCTTTGGCCCACAATGTTGTGCCGACCTTTAAACCGTGCCTAAGACTATTTAACCCCTTCCTCCCACATATCCCTCTATTTTAAATTCCTCCATATGCTTATCTAGTAATCTCTTGAATTTGACCAATGTATCTGCCTCCACCACTGCCTCAGGTAGCGCATTCCAACCACTCTCTGGGTAAAAAACCTTCCTCTGATATCTCCCTTGAACTTCCCACCCATTACTTTAAAGCCATGCCCTCTGGTATTGAGCATTGGTGCCCTGGGAAAGAGGTGCTGGCTGTCCACTCTATCTATTCCTCTTAATACCTTATTGTACTAGGGCAGCTTTCCTTGAGCCTTGTGGTGCGTGCTTTCAAGCTTTTGTATCTTCAAGTTTGCAGATGATACCACCGTTGTAGGCCATATCTCAAACAGTGATGAGTCAGAGTACAGGAAGGAGATAGGGAGCTTAGTGGAATGGTGTCATGACAACAACCTTTCCCTCAATGTCAACAAAACAAAAGAGCTGGTCATTGACTTCAGGAAAGGGGGTGGTGTACATGCTTCTGTCTACATCAATGGTGTTGAGATTGAGAGGGTTGAGAGCATCAAGTTCCTGGGAGTGAACATCACCAACAGCCTGTCCTGGTCAAATCACGTAGAAGCCATGGCCAAGAAAGCTCACCAATGCCTCTACTTCCTCAGGAGGCTAAAGAAATTTGGTTTGTCCCCTTTGACTCTCACCAACTTTTACCGATGCACCGTGGAAAGCATCCTACCTGGATGTATCACGGCTTGGTATGGCAACTGCTCTGCCCAGGACTGCAAGAAACTGCAGAGAGTTGTGGGCACAGCCCAGCACATCACGGACACCAGTCTCCCCTCTTTGGACTCTGTCTTTACCTCTCGTTGTCTTGGTGAAGCAGCCAGCATAATCAAAGACCCCACCCACCCGGGACATTCTCTCTTCTCCCATCGGGTAGAAGATACAGGAGCCTGAAGGCCTGTACCACCAGACTTAAGGACAGCTTCTACCCCACTGTGATAAGACGATTAAACGGTTCCCTTATACAATGAGATGGACTATGACCTCACGATCTACCTCTGAACTGTTATCGTTTTTACCTGTACCATATCAATGAACTCTGTACTAACTCAATGTAATTGCACTGTGTAATGAATTGACCCGTACGATCAGTTTGTAAGACAAGCTTTTCACTGTACCTCGGTACAACTGACAATAATAAACCAATACCAATCTTCTGCCTGATGGGGGAGGGAAGAAGAGAGACTGTCGGGGCTGGGTAGGGTCTTTGATTATGCTGGCTGCTTCACCAAGGCAGCGGGAAGTGTAGGCAGAGTCCATGGAGGGGAGGCTGGTGTCCGTGATGTGACGTGCCAAGAGGAATGCATGACGGGAATTTCAACTTGGAAGCGTTGCCAGATCGGCAAGCAGAATTCACGACGTGACCAGAGGAACTTTGGATGACCTCAGGTTTACCACAAGCCCTCATTCCTCACCATATATCATACACTGCTTTCTGAATCGGTAGATGAGATCACAGTATTCTGGCTGTGGTTCCTACCCTTTCTAAACACATCATCAGATTGACATCAGTGTATCCAGTGGGCGAATGGGGAATGCACAAAACCTGTAACAAACTCTGTGCAGACATGTCAGTGGATCATTTTTAGAATTAATAAACCATAATTACCTATAAATGCAGACAATTTTCTTTGGTCACTTGTCATTTCCTGAGCCAGGCAGAGTAATGAAAACATTTATCCAGCTGTCTTGACCCTGTTATTAATCTGAGTAAAATAAGAGGAAAGGAATGTAAATGTACAATGGGGGCACATTCTCCCATTGATCTTTAGAGGACATACGTGGTTACAATACTTCCAATAAGTAATTGGTCATTTATTATTGTCACAGGTACCGAGGTACAGTGAAAAACTTTGTTCTACATGCCATCCATACAGATCATTTCATCACATCAGCACATCGAAGTAGTACAAGGGAAAAGCAATAACGGAATGCAGAATGTAGTGTTATAGCTACTGAGAAAGTGCAGTGCAGGCAGACGATAAGGTGCAAGGACGTAACGAGGTAGATTGTAAGGTCAAGAGTCCATCTTATCGTACAAGTGGACCATTCCATAGTCTTATAACAGCAGGGTAGAAGCTGTCCTTGAGCCTGGTGGTACGTGCTTTCAGGCTTTTGTATCTTCTGCCCAATGGGAGGGGGGAGAAGAGAGAATGTCCGGGGTGGGAGGGGTCTTCGATTATGTTGGCTGCTTTACCGAGGCAGCGAGAAGTGCAGACAGAGTCCATGGAATGGAGGCTGATATCCGTGATGTGCTGGGCTGTGTCCACAACTCTCTGCAGTTTCCTGTCAAGAGATTTTACTTGGGAAATCTGACATTCAAGGGGTCCATGAGAAGCTTCTCTGGTGCCATATCGAAACCAGTGCCAGGGAATCAATGGGCCATTCATTTGTGGGAAGACGTCACCAGCAGGCTGAGTTGTTCTCACCACACAGCTGTTCACCACCAGCAGAGATCACTGAATGGGATTCAAGAATGAAGTTCTGTCCCACCTAACTTAGAACAGGCAAGACAGCTGCTGGAGCCACTGTCTTCTTGGCTGAACTCTTCACCGATTTAACTAGCTATCCACTGCCTTACCCAGGTCATCGTCAAGCAGATTTACATTGCTATTTGTCAACTCTGTTCATTTTCATTATTGAATATTGCAAAGGAGACATGTATGGAATAGATTTTTTTGAGATTTGCTTTTGTTATGTGAATCCAACAGAAATTGAAAAAGAGCAGGTGCACCTCATAGAACCTATCCACAGTGTTCTAGAGGCCAGATCTAGCAGTGACTGAGCTCACTGATCTCTGGTTCACCTGTGGCCCAGTGCATGGCCAGCTCCTGACTGATCAGTGTGGCCCACCGCAGGGGCACTCCAAGTGTACCTGACCAGGTGTGTTCCCAGCATGAGAAGTCCACGAGCGCAGTACACGTGTCCTGCAGAGGTAACACTTTCCTGGAGTGGAAGGCTACGTTCCAGCCAGTGTTCGGGTGTCCTAAGCTACGGTCCAGTGTAGTGCTGAAAAACTGACCACTCTGAGCAGATCTTTTAAACTTTTAAGCTGAGGATCTGACCCATTAGAGCAGTGAATTGCTGTGGGAAGCAGTAGGCCAGTGTGGTACGTTGGGGCAAGAATGGTGAGGGGTTGTGTATTGGCGTAAGAATGGTCAGGGGGTTGTGTGTTGGCACGAGAATGGTCAGGGGGTTGTGTGTTGGCATGAGAATGGTCAGGGGGTGTGTTGGTACAAGAATGGTGAGGGGACGTTGTGCACTGGTGTGAGAATGGTCAGGGGCTTGTGTGTTGGTACAAGAACGGTGAGGGGTTGTGTGTTGGTGCAATTGTATGTGAGTGGTAAGGTGTGTGGTGTATCGATGTCAGAATGGTGGTGAGATGTGGTGCATGACTTTGGAGTAGTAATGGTCAGTTCCATTCACAGCTTATCAGATGATTGACAAGTGCACCCACATGCAGCAAGAAAGACGAGGCACCATTGAGGCCTGAATCATTGAGTACCAAATTACATTTGTGCCGTACAGTGAATGGTAAGGCTCTCGGGAGTACTGAAGAACAGAGGGACCTTGGCGTACAAATCCAAGGACCCCTGAAGATGGCAGCACAGGTGGATAAGGAGGGCAAACATGCCAGTCTTGTGCATGTGACAATAAACTCGACTTTGACTTTGAAGAAAAGTGTACAGGATACTCACCTTCATTAACCAGATGTGAGTAGCTTCAACAATATCCGTGAAGGTTAACATCGCCCCGAGTGAAGGAGTCAGATTATCCAGAACCCCAATGCCCACTGAAACTATTCCCTCTGTACCATGGCTGCAATGTCATTATTTAAAAGAAGCAACACAGCAGCTTTTATATTCAAGTTGACACCTTGTCCACCTTGGAGATGGACAGCCAGGAATACAACAACTTTTCAGTTTTCTTTCGGTTACATAATGTCCCGACTTGGAAATCTAACACCTCCTCCATCCTTGCCGGCACAGAATTCCAGCTCAACCAACACTGTGGGAGTTCCTTCACCAGCCAAGGTAGAGCAGGTCAGTACCAGCAACTTCCCAAGAGGAGCCAGGCATGAGAAAAACAAAAGCCGTGAATATAAAACTGTGCCTCTTCCCATTCGACACAATGTCAAAGCTGCTCCCCCCTCACATCTGACAGGTATTTAGATGCTGGTGTTTGTACGCTTCACATTGTTCTGATTCACCCAAAGGCTGATGACTGGAGCATTTGTTGGGGTTGGTGAAAACTATCCTGCATATCATTGTGCAAGCAAGGTGTCAAGGTGCTCAATGAAGACAGGTGGCTGTCCGCCAAGTGACTGGATGCCCTGGTGAGACAGAGCAGTTTCACTGTTAAAGAACAGTTTCATCTGAAAAATCAAATCAATTGAGCTGGTCTTTGTGCTCAGGACATATGGATACCCCCAGAAAATCCTTATGACTGAAGCTCAAACCTTAGTTAAAATTAAAAGAAGAATCTGTCAAATTTTTAGCACTAAGGCTTGTGAAATGACTTGCTCACTGAATAACCTCCTTCAAAATGTTGGGATACATCTTGGGAATGTTGGGAAAATTCCCAAAATGTTGGGAAAAGTCAGAGGCTTTTCCCCAGGGCTGAATTGGTGGCCACAAGAGGACATAGGTTTAAGGTGCTGGGGAGTAGGTATAGATGAGATGTCAGGGGTAAGTTTTTTACTCAGAGAGTGGTGAGTGCGTGGAATGGGCTGCCGGAAACGGTGGTGGAGGCTGATATGATAGGGTCTTTCAAGAGACATGGCGCTGAGTAAAATAGAGGGCTGTGGGTAAGCCTAGTAATTTCTAGGGTAGGGACATGTTTGGCACAGCTTTGTGGGCCGAAGGGCCTGAATTGTGCTGTAGTTTTTCTATGTTCTGTGTTCTATCTCAGTCAAGTCAAGCTAATGCGGTGTGTGGTGTATTTATGTGGAATGGTTCTTGCCTTGGAGTCGTAATCTTCATCTGGCTGGACTACACCAAAGGAAAGGAATTGCTGAAGCATATGAAGAAATTTAGGCACAGGACATTGAGCTGAAGAACTCCTTCAGTAGTGCTCTGGTACTAAGAATGTTGGCCTCCATCTCCAAATATCTTCCCCTGCGCTTGGAATGCCTCCATTGGTATTGGTATTGGTATTAGTTTACTATTGTCACTTGTACGGAGGTACAGTGAAAAACTTGTCTGGCATACCAATCATACAGGTCAATTCATTACACAGTGCAGTTACGTTGGGTTAGTACAGAGTGCATTGATGTAGTACAGGTAAAAACAATAACAGTACAGAGTAAAGTGTCACAGCTACAGAGAAAGTGCAGTGCAATAAGGTGCAAGGTCGCAACAAGGTAGATGGTGAGGTCAGAGTCCATCTCATCGTATAAGGGAACTGTTCAATAGTCTTATCACAGTGGGGTAGAAGCTGTCCTTAAGCATCCAGCATCCAGCAACCAGCATCCAGCAAAGAAAGTAAAGCTTCATGACAAAGACCTCTTCAACATTGGTCAACGTGGGCTTCCAGAGTTAGAAGAAGGTCTGGATAAAGGTTTAACCATTAGCCAACTAAATTTCAATTAATTTCCCATCCATTTAAACAGCCTTGTGGACAAAGGGCGGAGAAACAAAGGACTGCAGATGCTGGAATCCAGATGAAAAACACGACGATGCTGGAGGAACTCAGCAGGCCAGGCCACATCCGTGGAGAAAAGCAGGCGGTCAACGTTTCGGGTCAGGACCCTTCTTCAGGACTGAAGATAGGAAAAGGGGGAAGCCCAATATATAGGAGGGAACAGCAGAGCAGTGATAGGTGGACAAAAGAGGGGAGGCGGGGTGGGCACAGGATGGTGATAGGTAGATGCAGGTAAGAGATAGAGATAGGCAGGTGCGGGGGAGGAGGGGAGAGCAGATCCCCCGGGGGATGGGTCAAAGGGAAGGAGAGAAAAAAATGAGGGGTAGAAAAAAGAGAAAGAGGCTAGGAGAGGGAAGAAAAGAAGAGGCGTGGTGGGGGGTGGGGGGTGGGTGTAGGACGGGGATTGTGGGGGTTACTTAAAGTGGGAGAATTCAATGTTCATGCCGTTAGGCTGCAAGGTTCCAAGACGGAAAATGAGGTGCTGTTCCTCCAGTTTGCGCTTGGAATTCTCCTGGCAGTGGAGGAGGCCGAGGACTGACATATCAGTGATAGTGTGGGAGGGGGAGTTGAAGTGACTGGAAACGGGGAGATGCAGACCGCGGTTACGGACAGAGCGCAGGTGTTCTGCGAAACGCTCACCTAGTCTGCGTTTGGTCTCGCCAATGTAGAGGAGGCCACACTTGGAGCACCGAATGCAGTAGATGATATTAGGGGAGGTGCAGGTGAATCTCTGTCTCACCTGAAAGGACTGTTTGGGTCCCTGGATGGAGGTGATGGAGGTGGTGTAGGGGCAGGTGTTGCACCTATGGCAGGGGCAGTGGAAAGTTCCTGGGGTGGGATTGGGATGGGTGGGGGGGGGGGGGGAGGAGTGAACGAGGGAGTCGCAGAGAGAATGGTCCCTGCGAAAGGCAGAAATGGGTAGGGAGGGGAAGATATGCTTGGTGGTGGGGTCCCGTTGGAGATGGCAGAAGTGGCGGAGAATGATGTGTTGGATACGTAGGCTGGTGGGATGAAATGTGAGGACAAGGGGGACCCTATCCCTGTTGGGTCTGGGAGGGGTGGGGGTGAGAGCAGAGGTGCGGGAAATGGCAGAGATACGGGTGTGAGGTCTCTCGACCACAGTAGGGGGGAAGCCACGGTTAGTGAAGAAGTTGGACATCTCGGATGTCCTGGAGTGGAAAGCCTCATCATGGGAGCAGATGCGGCGGAGGCAGAGAAATTGAGAAAAAGGAATCCCGTCCTTGCAAGAGACAGTGTGGGAGGAGCTGTAATCGAGGTAGCTGTGGGCATCAGTGGGTTTGTAGAAGATGTCAGTGGAGAAGGAATCTCCTGAGATGGAGATGGAGAGATCAAGGAAGGAGAGAGAGGTGTCAGAGATAGTCCCACAAAGGGTCCGTGGCTCTATCACTCTGGGTACCTCAATGTACGTAGGAATTGGATTGAGTACTGCCTTTATTTTGGGCACAACCTGATCCAGCTTTGACTTTTCCAGAGTAGGTCATCCTGCAGATCACATCAGGTGTGAATTTAGACTTCTATGCATTACTCAAGTTAGCATGTCTGACCTGTGTTTTACAGATATTGATGTCACTTGTTCATGTCTGAAATCGTTATTTGTGTAACACACTTTTCTGCTTCTACTGCCATAAATTGGAGCACAGAGGTCCATGTGACCACCACTGTGGATCAGTTGCAGTGGAACTGGGAGCGATTGCACTGGCTGAAGTTTTTGTTTCCATTCAAAAGGACACTCTGCTGACTCATGCAACCTTCCTGGGCACCTTCGTAAGTCCAAAGTCCACAGAATGTACTTAAACCGACTGTAAATTTTTTTCCAACATTTCGCTGCTGTGATATTCATTCATTTGGTACCACAGTGGTGATACCAGTGGCTGCACTCCATTACTGCATCATTATGGCATTATTATGGCTGGAGCTGGCTCCTTGGGATGTTTCTCTCTGAAGAACAATGAACTTGCAAGCTCAGGTTTCCCAAGAACATAGAACATAGAACATTACAGCACAGTACAGGCCCTTCGGCCCACGATATTGTGCCGACCTTTTCACCTACTCTAAGATCAATCTAGCCCTTCCCTCCCACATACCCCTCTATTTTTCTAGCATCCGTGTGCCTGTCTAAGAGTCTCTTAAATTTCCCTAGCGTATTTGCCTCCACCAGCACCCCTGGCAGCGTGTTCCACGCACCTACCACTCTCTGACACCCCCTCTATACGTTCCTCCAATCACCTTAAAATTATGCCCCCTCATGTTAGCCATTTATACCCTGGGAAAAAGTCTCTGACTGTCCACTCGATCTATGCCCCTTATCTTGTACACCTCTATCAGGTCACTTCTCATCCTCCTTCTCTCCAAAGAGGAAAGCCCTAGGTCGGTCAATCTATCTTCATAAGACATGCTCTCCAATCCAGGTAGCACGCTGGTAAATCTCCTCTGCACCCTTTCGAAAGCTTCCACATCCTTCTTACAATGAGGCAACCAGAACTGAACACAATATTCAATATTAAAGTGTGGTATAACCTGGGTTTTATAGAGCTGCAACATTACCTCCCGGCCCTTGAACTCAATACCCCGACCAATGAAGGCCAACACGCCATACACCTTCTTAACAACCCTATTAACTTGCGTGGTGACTTTGAGGTATCTATCGACATGGACACCAAGATCCCGCTGTTCCTCCACACTGCTAAGAGTCCTGCCATTAACCTTGTATTCTGCCTTCAAATTCAGCCTTCCAAATTGAATCCCTTCGCACTTTTCTGGGTTGACCTCCATCTGCCACTTCTCAGCCCAGCTCCGCATTCTATCAATATCCTGTTGTAATCTACAGCAACCTTCCACACTGCCCACAACACCACCAACCTTTGTATCATCAGCAAACTTACTAACCCACCCTTCCACATCCTCATCCAAGTCATTTATAAAAATCACGAAGAGCAGGGGTCCCAGAACAGATCCCTGCGGAACACCACTAGTCACTGACCTCCAGGCAGAATATGCTCCATCTACAACCACCCTCTGTCTTCTGTGAGCGAACCAATTCCTAATCCACACAGTCAAGTTTCCCTGGATCCCATGCCTCCTGAATGAGCCTATCATGGGGAACCTTATGCAACACCTTAATAAAATCCATATGCACCACATCCACTGCTCCACTTTCATCCATGTGCTTTGTCACATCCTCAAAGAATTCAATCAGGCTTGTGAGGCACAACCTGCCCCTCACAAAGCCATGCTGACTGTCCCTAATCAGACTATGCTTCTCCAAATAAATCCTGTCCCTAAGAATCTTTTCCAATAATTTCCCCATCACTGAAGTAAGACTCACTGGTCTATAATTCCCAGGGTTATCCCTACTCCCTTTGTTGAACAAAGGAATAACATCTGCCACCCTCCACATTTGGCACACGGTCACTGCAGTTCCATAAGAAGCTTAGACATGCTCTCATGCCTGCACCTCCCTCTCTGTGGAAGTCAAGGTCAGTTCGACATGGAGCTTGCTCGACACTGGGTCTTTCCAAGCAGCTGCACCAGATCTCCGCTGCGTCTCCTGTTCTGCTCTCACCCAGGCACTGTATTCACAATGAAATGGTCTCACAAACTTTGACAGCAGTGAAGAGCTACTGCGCACCAGTGGGGGCGTTCTAGAGACCGCCAAATAGTGAGAGGGACATAGATGAGCAAACCTGCAGCAAATTGCAGAGGTAGGAAAGAACCATAGAGTGGTCATTACAGGGTAGTTTAATTGCAATTGGCAATTTAATCAATTAGAACAAAACAAAAGCAAGGCGGGGAGTTTCTGAATGTGTTCAACATAACTTCCTTCCATATCTCTGGTTGTGAATGACCCCAATACTGTTCCAAACTTTTGTTCTGGTCAATTTCACAATTCTTTGTGGGGTCCCAATTCAACGTTAGCAGTCAATGCAGCCAGTTTAATGCGGCAAAATTGGCTGCAATCCAATTTCTAGGCAATAACTGCATTTTCAAAGTCTTACATGGCAACAGTGATGTAAAGTCAGCATTTCACACTTATAAGAACATAAGAAACAGAAGTGGAGGTCGGCTGTCCAGCCTCTCAGGCCTGTTCTGCCATTCAGTACGATGTTGACTGAGCATCACAGAAACAGGACGTTCAGCCCCTCATGTCCTTGCCGACCATCAGGTACCCATCCCTTACCTTAGTGCCAGTTTACTGCACTTCATTTTCCTTGATTCCATTCATATCCAACAAGTTATCAATCTCTGCCTTGAATATCCTCAGTGACTGAACCTCTGCAGCTCCCAAGTGGAGAATTCACAGATATTCTACCCTTTGGTTCTTCTCCTCTCTGCCCTGAATGCCTGACCCCTTATTTTGACATTGAGGCTGTGATACCTGTGTCTAGACATCCCAGCTAGGGGAAGCATCGTTCCTGCGTCTAACCCATCAAGCTCCTTCAGAATTTTGTGTTTTTCATGAAATCGCCTCTCGTTCTTTCAAACTCTTGGGAGTATAGGCTCATTCGGCGTAATCTGTCCTCATACAACAAATCCCCATCTCAGGCACCAATCTGCTGAACCTTTAGACCATAGAACATAGAACAGTACAGCGCAGGAACAGGGCCTTTGGCCCACGCTGTCTGTGCTGAACATGATACCAAATTAAACATATCCCTTCCGCCTGCACCTGATCCCTATCCCTCATTCCGTGTATATTCATGTGCCTGTCGATGAACCACTATCGATCTGTTTCCACCACCACCAGCCCTGGCAGCACATTCCAGGCACCCACCACTCTCTGTATTTAAAAAAAAGCACTTGCCCCATACATCCCCTTTAAACCTTCCCCCTCTCACCTTAAAGCTATGCCCTCTAGCATTCGACATTTCAACCCTGGGAAAAAGATTCTATCTACGCTATGTGTGCCTCTCGTAGTTTTATAAACCTCTATCAGCCTCAGACCCTCCAGAGAAAACAACCCAAGTTTATCCAACCTCTCCTTATAGCTAATACTCCCTAATCCAGGCAGCAGCCGGGTGAACCTCTTCTGCACCCTCTCCAAAGCCTCCACATCCTTCCTGTAATGGGGTGACCAGAACTACACAGTTCTGGTCCAAGTGCGGTCTAACCAGAGTTTTATACAGCTGCAACGTGACTTCTTGACACTTGTACTCAGTGCCCTGACCGATGAAGGCAAGCATGTCGTACACTTTCTTTACCACCCTATCTACTTGTATTGTCATTTTCAGGGAGCTGTGGACTTGGACTCCAAGTGTTATTGTTCTCTTTCAATCACAAGTATATCTTTTAGATAGAGTGCTATCATCTCTACACATTCCCCCAGTCCTTCCATACCATATCTCCAAGCTTTCCTCACCTCTCCCAATCTGCAGTCTCTCCAGCCATCCTGAACTCCAGCCTTTGACCAGACTTTTCCTTTTTTCCTTTAGTTCCAATAAAATAGCAGTGAAATTCAGGGTAGGACTTCTTCTAACCAGAAAGCCCTCCGAATCACCTAGGGACCTGCCCTTATGGGGACTTTGCACCTTAGGAGGGAATGCCAAAAGAATTGCTTAATACAACTTGAGAGTCATTGAAAAATCCACCATAATCTGAAGTTGAAATAGAAGTAGAAAGTGCTGGAAATACTCAGCAGTTCAAGCAGCATCCGTGGAGAGGGATTCAGAGTAGATAAGATATCTTTATTAGTCACATGTACATCGAAAGACACAGTGAAATGCACCTTTCGTGTAGAGTGTTCTGGGGGCAGCCCGCAAGTGTCACCACGCTTCCGGCGCCAACATAGCATGCCCACAACTTCCTAACCCATACGTCTTTGGAATGTGGGAGGAAACCGGAGGACACGGGGAGAACGTACAAACTCCTTACAGACAGCGGCGGGAATTGAACCCGGGTCACTGGCGCTGTAAAGTGTTACGCTAACCACTACACTACCGTGCCTGCCCCATGTTAATGTGTCAGGTCAATTGTCTTTCATCAGAAACCTGAAACGTTAACAGTTTCTCTCTCCACAGATACTGTCTTACCTGCTGAATGTTTCCAGCATTTTCTGATTTTCATTTCAGAATTCCAGAATCTTGGTTACTATTTTAAAAAGTTGTTGCAATGGGATTACAAGTTTGCCTTCAGTAAATTCTACAGATACTGAGTTACCTGCTGATATCTGAAACTAATTACCCCAACAGCAGATATTCTGATCCTCCCCCTCTCAAAAGTCTCATTTTAAAACCTCTGATACTTATTGTTTGATCCTCTGTCTCCAGATAGTGTTTGACGCTCTCTCCCTAGACAGTGTTTGATCCTCTCTCCCCAGTGTTCGACCCTCTATCTCCCCAGACAATGTCATTGACTCCCTCCCCACCCCGACCCCCCAGACAATATGATTGCCTTCTCCCTGCCCTCTGGGGAGACTTGACCTCTGAGCATCTGCAGTAGAATAATTTTGCTTATCCATGACCAAATACAGCAACACCCAGCAGAGACCAAGCTCCCAAACTAGGAGGTTCCCTTATCGAATAGAAATTGGGCAGTGACTTGCAGGCTGGGTATTGAGGTGAGCCTACCTGGTGTTTGTTTCTGAGTTAGCTGGGAGGGTCTAGTCAGCTGTATGTAGGCTGTACAAAGGCAAAGGGAAAAACTGGACAGAAGCACGTTGTTATTTAGCTGAGTTAAACACATAGAGGGGCATGACCAACATGCAGTGTGCTCACTTTAGCTTTCACCAAATATCTCACCCTCTCGCAAAGCTACAATAGGAGTTATGGAGGTGACTGCAGTTACAGGAATAATTCACCAAGGTTACCATTATTGCAGGAGCAAATCACTGTTATGAACTAATGTGCAACTAATTCACCATGGTTACCAGTATTGTAAGTGGAATTCACTGAGGTTAAAGCTGTTGAAGGAATAATTTACTTATATTACTGCTATTGTTGGAATAATTCATCAAGGTTTCAGTTCCTGTATAACTCAGAGGTTACCATTACTGTAAATATAATTAACCAACGTTACCAATGTTACCAGAGTAATTCAACAACATTGCTTCTGCTGTAGAAATGATTCACACCAGTTTCTAATCCAGTGGGACTAATTCACCAGTATTACTGATGTTCACACAAAATGCAATTTATGTCCACGTGTTAGCCCTTAAAAGCAGAAGTGAGTTGGTTCTTGTAATCTGACAACTGTAATTTTACCTGACGATTAGAAGCTGCCATTGCGATTTTAATTCAAACTTGATCTTTGTCTGTTAATCTGGGCTCTGTTCCAATGCAGCCAATATCATAATTGCTAGTGGCAGCTTTGCTCAAAATAACCAGACTCCTATTTTTATTTTGGAAGCGCATTTGCTGGAAGTTTGGGATTGTGAATGGAATAAAATGTGATCATGAGACTGAGCTTCAGGTAAAGCTCGATATGTGGGCTTCCAAATGGCTGAGCCACAGAATTCTTGGGGCTGTCCTGCTTTCACTGATAGAAATATTCTCCATGTGTTTGCCGGTGATTGGGTCCTTACCTGATGTAACTTTCAAGCGGGATTAATGATCGAGAATAAGAACGCTTGCTCATTCTTTCCATCTTCCTAGTTTAAAGAAGTTTAATTTTAGACCAGAATCAGTTACTGCTGTTCAATAGTTTACTGGTTTGATTCTTGAACTTGCTTTCCGAGCTGCCCCGTCTCTTGAGTCCTGCATCAAATCAAGGAGCATCCAGTTAGACACTGAGACTCTGTGTTGGACAGGGGGAGGCACAGGAGAACCTGCAGAATGCTTGGGTCATAGAGTCATACAGCACGGAAGCAATCTCTTTGGCCCAACTCGTCCACACCTACCTAAGCCAGTCCAATTTGTCTGTGTTTGTCCCATGTCCCTCTGAACCTTCCCTATCCATGCATCTGCCTCTACCATGTCCTCTGGCAGCTCGCTCCACATACCCACAACCCTCCGTGTGAAAAGCTTGCCGTTCAGGTCCCCTTTTGGTTTTTCCCCTCTCACCTTAAACCTATGCCCTCTAGTTTTAGACTCCCCTACCCTGGGTGAAAGATTGTGACCGTCCACTGTACCTACACCCCCCAATGACGGTCTCCATTTTGCTCCAAAGAAAGCAGTCCCAGCTTATCCGGTCTCTCATCATAACTCAAGCCTTCCAGTCCCGAAAACAATTTTGTGAATCTTTCCTGCACCTTAATCACATCCTTCTTATAGCATGGCAACTGGAACTGCACACAATACTCCAGCTGCAGTACTTGGATTGGATATAGGCTAACATGGGCAAATGGGACTAGCTTAGGTGGCATCTTGGTTGCCATGGACCAGTTGGGCCAAAGGGCCTGTTTCCATGCTGTGTGACTCTATGACTATAAGTCCAGTCTCACCAATGTCTTATACAGCTGTAACATGACATCCTGACTCTTGTACTCAGTGTCCCGAATGGTAAAGGCAAACATGCCCTATGCCTTCTTCACCACCCTGTCTAGCAATGTCGCCACTTCCGGTTAACTAAATACTTGTACCCCTAGGTCTCCCTGTTCTACAACACTCCTGTCATAATGATAGAAAAATAGGGGGCTATGTGGGAGGGAAGGGTTAGATAGCTCTTAGAGCAGGATAAAATGTCGGCACAACATTGTGGGCCGAAGGGCCTGTACTGTGCTGTAGTGTTCTATGTTCTATATTCATTATGTATGTCCTGCCCTGATTTAATTTTCCAAAATGTATCACTTTGCACTTGTTTGAACTAAACTCCATCTGCCATTCCTTTGCCCACTTTCCCAGTTGATCCAGATCCTGTAGCAACTTTAGACAACTTTCTTCACTGTCCGCCACACCACCAATTTTGGTGTCTTCTGCAAACTTACTACTAACACCACTTATATTCTCATCCAAATCATTTAAGATTTTTAGACTTTTAGATTGTTTTCCAAATTTCAGATAGAACCTTGCATCTTCTACCTGTAAACAAATTACTCAGCCTTTGCCACATACCCTTCCTTTGCATTCAATCTTAATTGCAGAAATTCATCTCTAGATTCTAGCAGTTGTGCCTTCTGTTCCACCCCTACTAACTTCAAGGACTACTGACAGAAGCATATTCTCAATCTACCCTGTCCACATTAAAGACTTCATTCAGAAATCTATAGTGAAGAGTTGGCAGTATGCACAGATGGTTAATGCATTAAAGGTAGAAAGTAAAGTGAATTTGTACTCCCAAAAGTATTGTACATTGTGAATTGAGCACCGTTACAGCCCATATAGTTTTCAAGTCTTTAACTTTAGGGAAGATTGTCCAAGCAACAAATTTATAAATAAAGCGGAATTTGCAGGCAAACTCTCACTACATCTGCATTCTAGCCACCAGAAGCTTTTTGCATGTAACAGCTAAATTTGTTCTCAAACCTACCATGGGCACACATTGTATTTTCCTGTTTACCTTAATGTAAACAATATATTTCTACAAATTCTTTCATCTTGATGTTAATCCGTTGAAGATAAGGTTCAGCTGGTTACCAGATGGGCCCTGTGGATTATGGAAGGGAACCTTTCACTGCAATATGTACATCCTTCTTTAAATGCACATCCCTCCCCGACTCAACATCTTGTTCCAACTGCATTAACTGCATTAACAGCAAGCTGGGCTCCAAGGCCATGAGGATTAGTCAGTCTTCCCTTTCTGTGCACCCTTCTGGTAACTCTTTGATCAAACTAAACACAGAAGTGGGGCAATAAAATCTGTCTCATTCTGCTCAAAAATATACACTGAAATGATTTCATCTCCTGCTTCCTGTTAGGTGGCAAAGTTATTGCAAGTGGATCTCTGTTGAAATGTTACTTCATGACCATTTAAATGGTAAAAGAGCTATTCTGATTTCTCTAGATAATTTCATCTTCCAAAATGTAGTGCCATTAGATGCATACTGTAATATAATACCTGCCCTTCTCTGAATATTGGGTTCTCTCTCTGCATTTTGATGGAATGGCCTTTCCTGAATCATGGGTGGTTGCCCTCCGTGTGACAAGGTGCACCTCTCTGTATAACGGGGTGCATTGTCTGTATAAAGGGTATCACTCTTTGCATAATGGAAACCACTCTCTGTAGTACTCTGGTTAGACCACACTTGGAGTATTGTGTTCAGTTCTGGTTGCCTCATTATAGGAAGGATGTGGAAGCTTCAGAGAGGGTGCAGAGGAGATTTACCAGGATGCTGCCTGGATTGGAGAGCATGTCTTATGAGGATAGGTTGAGTGAGCTCGGGCTTTTCTCTTTGGAGAGAAGGAGGATGAGAGGTGACTTGATAGAGGTGTACAAGATGATAAGAGGCATAGATCGAGTGGAAAGTCAGAGACTTTTTCCCAGGGCGACAATGGCTAACACGAGGGGACATAATTTTAAGTTGATTGGAGGAAGGTATAAGGGGGACGTCAGGGGTCAGTGTTTTACACAGAGAGTGGTGGGTGCGTGGAACGCACTGCCTGCAGAGGTTGTGGGGGCAGATACATTAGGGACATTTAAGAGACTCTTAGATAGACACATGAATGATAGAAAAATAAGGGGCTATGTGGGAGGGAAGGATTGGATAGATATTAAAGCAGGATAAAATGTCGGCACAACATTGTGGGCCGAAGGGCCTGTGCTGTGCTGTAATGTTCTACGTTCTATAATGGAATGCTTTTCTCTGAACATTTTGTCTAAGGGTATGTCTCTTTCTCTACATCTGTCCCCATTTGTGTAAAGAGCTGTTTCTGAATAAAATTTGGCCTCTCTGTATAATGGAGTGTTTCTCTCTGTATAGCAAGCTATCTCCCTCTGTATAATGGGCTGCTGCTGTATAAATGGAGCGCCCGTCTCTATGAGTTCAAGTTCAAATTTATTGTCGTGGGCACACATAACAGGGTATAAGTGCCATGAAAATCAGCTTTTTACAGCAGCAACACAGTACATTACAAACATGACCAACATAAATTACATAAATTTAAACTAACATAATTTATACATAACTTACACAACAAAATAAACAAAGCGACATTAGTTAAAGTTGAGAGAAGTATAGTCAGAGGTAGTGGTAGGGTTCTTCAGAACCTGACGGCAGTGGGGAAGAAGCTGTGGTTGAACTGTGAGGTGTGGGTCTTCAGGGTCCTGTACCTCCTGCCTGATGGCAGCATCGAGAAGAAGGCATGGCCCGGATGGTGGAGGGTCATTCTTAAGTTATGTGTATAAAGAGTTGTTTCCCTCTGTGTAATTGGCCGTCTCCCTCTCTGTATTATGTAGTAGAAGGATAAAACTAGACAGACCACACAGCATTGACCCAGGCACCAAATCTGGACACAGCAATGTTGAACCCAGCCAAGATGACTGGAGAAGTCCTCCTCCTGAATAGGACAGGTGTCTAAATTATGAGAGCTGTCCGTCCCAGGCACTGGTCAAGTGGCAGACAGACGTGGTTGTACTCACAGAGTCATACCCTACAGACCATGTGTGAGACTCCTGTATCGCAGTCCTTGCCCACCAGGTGACCGGGCCTACCAAACCTGTGGGGTCACTGGTGTACAGACATGTAAAGTGCACTGGGAATCCTCAGCGTTGACACCAGACCCCAGCACTGAATAAGCTGGCAAATACTGAAGGACGTGGTAGCTTGAGTGGATCTGTGGCTCATAAGATAAGATATCTTTATTAGTCACATGTACATTGAAACACACAGTGAAATGTATCTTTTTGTGTAGAGTGTTCTGGGGGCAGCCCACAAGTGTCGCCACGCTTCCGGCGCCAACATAGCATGCCCACAACTTCCTAACCCGTACATCTTTGGAATGTGGGAGGAAACCGGAGCAACCAGAGGAAACCCACACAGACACGGGGAGAACGTACAAACTCCTTACAGACAGCGGCAGGAATTGAACCCGGGTCGTTAGCACTGAGCAAACCAACATGAGACCTAAACCCACTTCACCTCATCTTACCTGTGGCTGATGTACCTGCACACGGAGACACAAGAGACGGCACGTGCTGGAAGCTGGAGCAAGGAACAAGCTGTGGGAGGAAACTCGACAGGTCAGGCAGCATCTGTGGAGGGAAATGCATGTCCAGTCCAGATGGAGGGTCTCAACCTGAAACGTCGACTGTCCGCTGATGCTGCCTGACCCGCTGAGTTCCTCCAGCAGCTCATTCTTTGTATGACTTTATATGACTGCTCTATAAGTCTGCTAAGTGGGATAGACTTTGAACTGATATCACAGCTCAAAATCAGGCATCCAAGGAGTACAGTAACTGTAACACTATATTCTTCATTCTGTTATTGCTTTTCCCTTTGTACTACCTCGATGTACTTTCATTTTGGAATGAACTATATGGATGGCATGTCAAACTAAGCTTTTCACTGTACTTTGGTACATGTGACAATAATAAACCAATATTATAAACCACCACAACTCATCATCTCATGGCCAAGCATGTCCCTCACTCTGTGAAGCCAGGGGATCAAATGTGGTTCAACGAGGAGTGCAGAAGAACTGGCTAGAAACACCTAAAACTGAGATGCTAACCTGGTGAAGCTAGGGCCAGTACCCAGTAAACAACATTAGAGCTCAGAGCTAAGCAACCTCACAGCCAATGGAATTGGACCAAAGTTTTCCAGTCCTGCCATTCCCAGCTGTGAATGATGATTGGAAGCTGGGAAGAGGAGGCTCCAAGGATATCCCCATGCTCAGCGATGGCAGAGCCAAGCGTCTGAGCTCCGAACACGAGGCTGAAGCATTCGCAATCACGGGTCATCCAGAAGTGCCGAGTGGGTGATTCATCTCAGCTTCCACCATCACGGAAGTCAGCCTGCAGCCAATTGGATTCATTCCAGGAGACATCAAAACATGACCAAGAGCACTGGATTCAGCAAAGACGAAGGACCATTCAGCATCCCGGCTGTGAGATAAAAGACTGGAACATCAGGACAAACTACACCTGTTCCAGGAGAATTACAATACTAGTGTTTACCCAAAAGTGTGGAGCATTGTCCAGCTGTGACCTGTTCAGAAAAAGCAGGAAGAATGTAAACCATCCAATTACTTCCCAACTAGTCACCTCTCAATCATCAGCAAAGTGGTGGAAAGTGTCATTGACAGTGGGACCAAGTAATACCTACCAGAAACTGCTCACCGATGACTGAGTTTGGATCCAGACCTCATCACAGACTTGATCCAAACATGAGCCAAGAAGCTGAATTTCAGAGGCAAGATTAACAAACCCTTTACACTGAGTCAATATTTGACCAGATGTGGCCTCAAGGACTCCCGGTAAAACCGAGGTCATTGGACACCGAGGATTGAAATCGTCCTTTGTGAGATGGTTGTTGGAGCCCCAGGACATTTCTGACATTTTGCTCAGGGCAGGGCAGGCATGGTAGTGTAGAGGTTAGCGCGATGCTCTTACAGCACCGGCGACCTGGGTTCAATTCCCGCCGCTGTCTGTAAGAAGTTTGTACATTCTCCCCGTGTCTGCATGGGTTTCCTCCGGGTGCTCCGGTTTCCTCCCACATTCCAAAGACGTACGGGTTAGGAAGTTGTGGACATGCTATGTTGGCGCCGGAAGCGTGGCGACACTTGCGGGCTGCGCCCAGAACACTCTACGCAAAAGATGCATTTCACTGTGTGTTTCGATGTACATGTGACTAATAAAGAAATCTGATCTTATCTTCAGTTGCTTCATCAATGACCTTCCTTCCATCCTAATATCAGAATCAGTGATGTTTGTTGATGATTGCCCAGTGTTCAAATGCATCTGCATCTACTCAGCAAATGAAGCAGTCCATGCCTGCCTGTCATAAAGCCTGAACAACATTCAGGGATGGGCCAATGTGACAGGTAACGTTCACGCCTCACAAATGCCCGGCAATGATTATCTCCAACATGAGGAAATCTAATCATCTGCCCATCAACATTTGGGAGATGGAAGGTATCACCAAAAAAGTCAACTGAACCAGTCACTTCACTCCTGTAGCTGCAAGAGTAAGTCAGAAGCTGGATATCTTTCCACTACTTGATAGAGGTGTACAAGATGATAAGAGGCATAGATCGAGTGGACAGTCAGAGACTTCTTCCCAGGGCGACAATGGCTAACATGAGGGGACATAATTTTAAGGTGATTGGAGGAAGGTATAAGGGAGATGTCAGAAGTAAGTTTTTTACACAGAGAGTGGTGGGTGTGTGGAACGCACTGCCGGCAGAGGTTGTGGGGGCAGATACATTAGGGACATTTAAGAGACTCTTAGATAGACACATAAATGTTAGAAAAATAGGGGGCGATGTGGAAGGGTTAGATAGATCTTAGAGCAGGATAAAATGTCAGCACAACATTGTGGGCTGAAGGGCCTATACTGTGCTGTAGTGTTCTATGTTTTATGTTCTATGTTCACTTATAAAGCACAAGTCAGGAATTTGATGGGATCCTCTCTACTTGTTTGAATGACAATAGCTCCAATAACACAGTTCAGGACAAACTGGCTTGCTTTGTTGACATCCCATCAACCAGTCTAAGCATCCTCTACCACCAGTGCACAGTGGCTCTAGTGTGTACCACCTGCAGAATACACTGTAGTTATTTGCCAAGGCTATTCTGACAGCAGTTCCCAAATCTGCAAGCCTTGATATCAAGGAAGGCTGATCAACATCTGCAGGTCTCCCTCCAAGTTGCACACCATCTTGTCTTGGAAATGTATTGATTTTCTGTCATTTTGATGGGTCTAACTTCTGGAACTCCTTATGGACGCCACGTTGGGAGCACCTTCACCAGAAGTACTGCAGCAGTTCAAGGAGGTGGATCAGCACCACCTTTCAGTTAGTGAGGGGCAATAAATGCTTTCCTGGTCTGAGAACAATGAATAAATGCAAAAACACTCTGTGTAAAATGATGCCTCTTTCTATATAATGACCTGCCTTTGGATGATGCCACCCTGCCAGTAATGTTGTGTATTACTCTGTGTTTAATTATCTATAATCTTGAAATGGATTTCTGCTGTATTTGCTGAAATTTATTCCAGAGGCTTCATTTATCTTTGGATGCCGACAGTCCAGTTCACTTGCAATCTTCTTGTTGCTGCTTGCTGTCTTGTGATTCCTGTCTTACAATGTACAGTACATGTGAGGGGAAGATTGGAGGTACGGTGAGTTCTGTTGATGATGCAGAGAGGCGATTAGGTTGCTGACAGTCACCCTGAATCATCGGGACCGAAAGGATGTACCGGAGAAATTCAACTCCTGACTGAAATTCAACTCATGATTGCAGAGCACTGTGACGAGCTGTTTGCCACCATTGATATGATGGGCCAAATGGCCTATGCTACACATGTATGAAGATTCTACAAATGAATATTGCCCAGATAACACATATCTGTTGAGGCAGGAGAGTTGGCCAGGATTCCAGGAGAACTGTTGGCAATATCTTTTACAAACTCGGCTTTCATTGCTATTCCAATCTCAACCCTAACAGTTTAGATTCTTTCAGTACTGCACTAGAACGTTAGAATGTGTTAAAACTGGAGTGAAGCTTGGAGCTGCAATCATCTAACTCAAAGATACTACCAGCCGAGAAGAGAGAAACTAGCTCCAAAACCCAGTTGAGGTTACCACCGTACCATTGGCAGTCAGTGCGTGTTCAGTTAGACAAGTCATTACTCTTCGTTAAAATTACCAACACCATCAATCAGGGTGGTGTGGTTGATGTTATGTAAATAGGTTTTCATATACATTTGCTACAGTACCACAAAATGGAGGCAGAGGGTTCAAGAGCGATTGTCCCTTACACCAAAGAGAAATGTACTGTTGTCCTGACACAGGGTCTCGACCCGAAACGTCGGCAATTCCTTCCCCCTCCCCCCCCCACAGATGCTGCCCGACTGCTGCGTTCTTCCAGCTGATTATTTCTCACTCCAGATTCCAGCATCCGCACTCTCTTCAGGAGTTCTCTGGGGAAAGGTTCACTCCATGTTGATCTGCGTTAACCTGGATATACAAGATATAATTTTGAAGTTTTCAGGTGTTACAACATTTGGAAATATAGTAAATAATGAGGAGAATACAAAGCCATTGTAGGAGAACTGACTGGTGACACAGCGGGTGAAACTTAACAGCAAAGTACGAAATAATTCATTTTATTAAGAAGAATGAGCAGTGGCATTTTCACTAAATCATGCAACTGTAGAGAATGTAGGAACAGAAAGGTGTAGGAATGCATATACTACCATTTGAAAGTGACAGGACAAATTTAGAAGCTTGTTAATAGAAGCACTTGAGATTGGATCATTGAGGGTCCCAAATCTGAATGGTTTTGAATGGTAAAAGTGCTCCCAGCCAGCAATAATCGTGAGGTAATTGCAAGCTGGCCACTTGCAGGTTATATGACTTATGAGGTGTGGTGAGATTGTTTTGAAAAAGATTGTCAGATTTCATAAAAGAGCCATTATATGTTGGAGGGCTAACACAAGGAGTGTTAAAAATTCCATTCCCAGATGGGAGGAAGCTGAAGTGATCATCAGGACCTCCCATCTGTCACTGCCGTGACAGGGGCTTGGGGAACGGAGAAGAGAAAATGCTGCAGCCCAGTGGTTATTGTCCATTTAATGGTTTGCAGAGATTTTTTAACCTGCAGAGTATCAAACATTCAAGAGTAGATGAACACCAAAAAAACAAGATGCTGGAAATCTGAAGTATATCAAATAGATTTTTAACAAGATCATTTTACACTCATTGAGTTTTCCTCCTTACGGTTTGTTTCTACTGCAGGAATGGGAAACTGCCTCAGCATGGAGATGAAGCAGTTAACTAGTAGAAGACATGCCCTAACAGACAGATTATCCAATGTGCAAGGCTGGATTCAACAGGCAGAGTGTACAACCCCACACCTACTGAACCCTTCCCTGCCCATTGGATAATGCACCGTCCATTGGGGCCTTGTCTCACCAAAGTGACAATCATTACATTTCATGTTAATGCTGTTAGTTTTCCCAGTAAAAACTCCATTAATCCAGCACCCAATTGTTGGGAAATCCTCATGGTTCAGCTTTGGCTCACTCATTGGTCTGTATCGGGGGCCAGTGGCCACGAAGTGAACTAGATGTGTGTCTGGCTATTCACAGTAATAACCTCCAGTAGTCTGGTGATCCGGCATTACTTGAGTTCCGATTGTCGAAGTTTTACTGTATTACGCTGTTTGTTTTAAAATGGCACAAGGGATAACTCATTGAAAATACCTCCATATGACTTTACCCAAGATTGTTGTAACAATAACTGTGTTCTCTTTGTCTTCTTTAAGCTTGCCAAAGAGTTTTCTCCCTTTAACGTAGAAGTAACATAGATGAATTTTATTGGGCTGTGTTTTTCAGTCCTCATGCCCATCATATAAGACAGTGATAATAAAACTAATTCTGATTCTGATTCTGACATGTCCTGTTTCTCTCTAAACCCAGTGACACCATAACCTACATTACAATAAGGAACTTTGTACAAAAATATGTTCGGTGCATTCTATTCAATAACTTTCATTCATATCTATTTTGTATTCTTAAAACTCTTTGAGTGTGTTAAGCTCAATCACAGCATAGAGTCATACAACACAGACAGGACCTTTGGTCCATCATGTCAATTAGTACCTATCTGTACTAATCCCAGTTACCTGCACATAGTCTACAGTCTACCATTGTAACAATAACAAATAATGGTTTTAAGATAAGATATTTATTAGTCGCATGTACATCGAAACACACAGTGAAATACGTCTTTTTGCGTTACTGACAATGTGCTGGGGGTAGCCTGCAAGTGTCGCCACGCTTCTGGCGCCAACATAGCACGCCCACAACTTCCTAACCCATATGTCTTTGGAATGTGGGAGGAAACCGGAACCCTTCATGAAACTATGTTGACTTGGTTTGATTAGATTAAGATTTCCTAAATGATTAGTTATTTCTTCGTTGATTATAAGGTGTATCTTTATTAGTCACATGTACATCGAAACGCACAGTGAAATGCATCTTTTCCATAGAGTGTTCTGGAGGCAGCCCGCAAGTGTCGCCACGCTTACGGCGCCAAAATATCATGCCCACAACCTCCTAACCCGTACGTCTTTGGAATGTGGGAGGAAACTGGAGCACCCGGAGGAAACCCATGCAGACACGGGGAGAACATACAAATTCCTTACAGACAGCAGCCGGAATTGAAACCGGGTCGCTGGCGCTGTAATAGTGTTACGCTAACCGCTACACTACCGTGCCTGCCCAATACATTCCATGCAACAGACAAAATCGTTTCAAAATCTTCACACTTATACACTAGGACAATCATGCACACAATTGTTTCACACTGCTGAGTGTGGTATATCACACACCTTACGATAATTTAGTTGTTTAGCCCAAGTGCAGCTGAGAAATGTAATGTTGGTTTGCAGGATATGAGCATCAGCAATGCAGCTGTCATTTTATTTAAACCACCACCAGTTCTGTCCAACATCAACCTGGTTGTATTAAGAGTTTTGATCACGTCCCAAACAGCAATTAAATCCAAGATTAGTTGGTAATGTATTTAACATGGGAACATGACCTTTAACCGTTCTGCTAGTTCCTTTAAACCCTTGTTTGCAGCAGTGTGCATCAATTTTAGTTTCACATGTAGTTCCCCATTACTGCACTGACACTACAGTAAGAAATCTGGTTGTCTGCACCTTTCTCTTTAGGAGCAAAAGAGCTCTCAATGAACATTCCATTTATTTTGTGCAGTCTGGAGCAAGCTGCTAACTTTATAATTTGGTATGTTTTGTATTCTTTAAAGGAAGAGGATTTATTTCCTCAAAGCACCATCTGTCAATTAATTTCTTGTTGAAGTGTACACTAGATCATGATATAGAGGCACCAAGTAAAGAAAAATCTATTGATGATGCTGGACTGGGATAAATTGATATTACGGCCACTCCCCATGTAAGGCACGACTGTCATGTGTTTATTGCATGTGTTCGCGGATATAACGTCCCATGACTGGCAGTAGGTCAATCTAATGAAACCAAGAGAAGGGCAAAACATTCAGTCCCTCTCCTGAGAATTGCTGGTTATGCAACCTTCTTAATCCACGTATTGACCTCCCAGGAGAGGATGGCAACTGCAAAACCAGTTCTAAAGCTAAGTGTTTAACTGTAATGCACCATAAACATACCCTCATTAACAGCCAAGTGTTTAATTGTGTTCCTAGTGAGAGCTGACAATTCATGCATGACTCAGTCTGAAGCTGGGTGTTCAACTACCAAATAGTTAAAGCCAGGTTTAACTGGGAACGCACAGAGAGCTAGAGGTTTAACCGTGATCCGCGTGAGGCCTGGTGTTTATTGTTGTTGTGGATGAAATGGAATATTTAACCCTGTTCCTGTGTAACGCGAGGTGTCTGACCAATGTAACGTTAGTGTGTGAACTGTAAACCAATTAATGTTAGGTGTTTAACCGTGATCCATTGTAAACCTTAACCCTAACTCATGGTTCAATATAGAGCTGAGTGTTTAAAGGTAGCCAAGGGTAAAGGTAGGTGTCCACTGTAAAACCAAACTTTTATGTGTAAAGCTGCACTTAACTGCTTTCTAACCCTGCACCTTATTGGCGACCTGCACTGCACCCTCTCTGTAGCTGTGACACTTTACTCTGCATTCTGTATTGTTTTACCTTGTACTACCTCAATGCACTGTGTATGAATTGATCTGCATGAACTGTATGCAAGACAAGTTTTTCACTGTACCTCAGTACAAGTGACAATAATAAATCAATTCCAATTCTGATATTAAACTGTGTGATAACTAGAATATGGTATAGCATGAGTGCTCAGCTCTGTTACAGACTAAAGGTCATTTAAGTATGACCAGCACAAAGCTGTGTGTTTAACTTTGACCTAGTGTACAATGTGATTTAGGGTTTAAATGTGATCCATTGTAAAATGAAAAATGTATCCATGATCCCATCCAAAATTGGATGTTTATCCATGATCTAGTCCAAGGGAAGGAATCCATCCATGTTGCAGTGTAAAGCTGGGTGTTTAAACTTGAGACAGTACAAAGTCAGGTATTTAAACAGGATCCAGTATAAAGCTGGGTATTTATCCAAGCTCTGATGTAAAGCCAGGTATTCATCTGTGTTCTAGTGTACAGCCGGGTGCCTATCTGTGTTCTAGTGCACAGCCGGGCATCTATCTGTGTTCTAGTGCACAGCTGGGTGTTTATCTGTGTTCTAGTGTGCAGCCGGGTGTCTATCTGTGTTCTAGTGCACAGCCGGGTGTCTATCTGTGTTCTAGTGTACAGCTGGGTGTCTATCTGTGTTCTAGTGTACAGCCGGGGGTGTATCTGTGTTCTAGCATACAGCCGGGTGTCTATCTGTGTTCTAGTGCACAGCCGGGTGTCTATCTGTGTTCTAGTGTACAGCCGGGGGTGTATCTGTGTTCTAGCATACAGCCGGGTGTCTATCTGTGTTCTAGTGTACAGCCGGGTGTCTATCTGTGTTCTAGTGTACAGCTGGGTGTTTATCTGTGTTCTAGTGTACAGCCAAGTGTCTATCTGTGTTCTAGTGTACAGCCGGGGGTGTATCTGTGTTCTTGTGTACAGCCGGGTGTCTATCTGTGTTCCAGTGTACAGCCGGGTCTCTATCTGTGCACCAGTGTAAAGCTGTGTATTTATTTGGGATGTATTGTAAAGCCTCAAGTTCAACGTGATCCAGTATAAGGCCAGTTATTTGACTGTATTTCAAGGTAAAGCCGAGTATTTAACTGTAATTCAGTGTAAATGTGATCTAGCTATGATAAAATTTATCCAGATCTGGGTGCTTAACCATGATCCAGTGTGCAGTCATGGTCTGAACTGAGCTCCTCTGTAAATTCAGGTGTAAACCACGACGCCATGAGAAGCTGAGTGCTTCGCCTTCTTCTCGTACAAAGGTTGTGCGTTTAACTGTCATCCAGTGCAACACATCTGCAACAGCCCTTCACCAATGTGCAGTGGGCTGGGCGATATAATATGGAGGTCGGCTCCACATTACTGGTCACTTGCACCAGCAGTACCACAGGTTCATGGCCATTCCATTAGCTTCTTTTGTGTCAGCTGTGACTCAGTGAGTCATTCCCTTGCCTCTCAGTCAGAAGATCAAGCTTCATGCCCCACAGCAGAGTCAGCCAGAATTATACCGAGGGAGTGATGCACTGCCAGAAGGCCACTACTGTAGGAAGGTTATCTTTCAGCTGAGGTGTCATGCCAAAGTCCCATTTGCCTTTTCAAGTGGATGTAAAAAGTTCCAGGACACTCTTTCAAAGAATCATCAATACTTATAAAATTAATGTTATTAAATCAAATGATGTTGTTTACAGGGCTTATTCTGCACAAAATTAGCTGCTGTGTTCCCAGCATTACAGCTGCAATTACCTCACATGTACTTCACCAGCTGTAAGGCACTTCAGAATATACTGAGGCCGTCAGTGGCTTTATTTGAAAGCAGGTTCCATTCTGATCCAGTATCCATTCTGTTTCATTCTCTCTGCTTTCTATTCCTTTTCTCTTTTCCTCTGTCCCTTCCGCACCTTTTCCCTCTTTATCAAACTTCTCTATTTCTCTCTTTTTTCCCCTCATCCCACTCTTTTCCTCTGTCTTGCATAGCAAGAAGCAAATGGTTGACCAGAGGATTGGGGATATTTCAGGAACCAGCAGTGAAAGACGAAACAGCTGATAAGAAAGGAGAAAATGGATCTTGAGAGATTTTTCGTGCAATATCAAAACAAATCTAAGTTTCTGTAGATATATAAAAGAAGAGAGTGGCTCAGCTTAATGTGGGACCTCTGGAGAATGGAGCTGGGGTGCTCAAGATAAGATAAGATCCCTTTATTAGTCACATGTACATCGAAACACACAGTGAAATGCATCTTTTGCGTAGAGTGTTCTGGGGGCAGCCCAAAAGTGTCGCCACGCTTCCGGCGCCAACATAGCACGCCCACAACTTCCTAACCCGTACGTCTTTGGAATGAGGGAGGAAACCGGAGCGCCCGGAGGAAACTCACGTAGACACGGGGAGAACGTACAAACTCCTTACAGACAGCAGCCGGATTTGAACCCGGGTCGCTGGCGCTGTAATAGCGTTACGCTAACTGCTACACTACCGTGCCGTTTCCTTATATAAGCACGGCATGGTAGTGTAGCGGTTAGCATAACGCTATTACGCTAACCGCTACACTACCGTGCCATTTCCTTATAGAGAAATGGCAGAGGAGGCAGATGCTGGAACCTGGAGCAACAACCAATCTGCTGGAGGAACTCAGTGGGTCGAGCAGCATCTGTGGGGAGGAAAGTCCTGATGCAGGGTTTTGGCCCAAAATGTCAGCAATTCCTTTCTTCCCACAAAGGCTGCTCGACCCTCTGAGTTCCTCCAGCAGATTGTTTGTCGCTAAAGAAATGGCAGATATGTTAAACTGATTTTTTGCATTTCTTCTCCATGGAGGACACTGCAAATATCTCAATAATAACAGATGAACCAATTTCAGATAACATGGAAGAACTTGTAAACATCTCATTCAAGAGGGAAAACGTGCCAGAAAAACTCATGGGATCAATGACAGTCAAGTCGCCAGAATTCTGGTGAATGCCTGAGGGTTTTAATGGAAATGGCTGCAGAGGGAGTGGACCCATTGGTTGAAGCCTTTCAAAACTCGCTGAATTCCAGATGGTACCAGTGGATTGGAAAACAGCAAATGTGACTCCCTTGTCCAAGGAGGTGGAAAGACGAAAGATGGGAAGCTAAAAGCCAGTTATTTTAACATCTATTGCAGGCAAGATAATAGAATAGTGGTTAGTGTAACACTATTCCAGCGCCAGCGACCCAGGTTCAATTCCCGCCGCTGTCTGTAAGGAGTTTGTACATTCTCCCCGTGTCTGCGTGGGTTTCCTCCAGGTGCTCCGGTTTCCTCCCACATTCCAAAGACGTACGGGTTAGGAAGTTGTGGGCATGCTATGTTGGCGCCGGAAGCGTGGCGACACTTGCGGGCTGCCCCCTGAACACCCTATGCAAAAGATGCATTTCACAGTGTGTTTCGATGTACATGCGACTAATAAAGATACATCTTATAATCAAAGAAGAAATAACTAATCATTTAGGAAATCTTAATCTAATCAAACCAAGTCAACATAGTTTCATGAAAGGCAAATCATGTTTGACAAATTTGCTTGAGTTTTGTTAAGGATGTGGGAAGCATAGTAGATAGAAGGAAACTATGGCTGTGGTGTATTTAGACATCCAAAAGGCATTTGACAAGATGCCACATATGAGGCTGGTATACAAGAGTTCGCGGTATTGGACGAAGGGTGTTTGCATGGATTGAAAATTAGTTAAGACACAGAAAACAGAATAATTGGGTCCTTTTCAGGTTGGAAGGATGTAACCGGTGACATACCCAAGGATCAATTCTTGTCCCTCAGTTATTTATGATTTGCATTAATGACCTGGAGGAGGGGGAAAAATGTAAGGTTTCCAAGTTTGCTGATGACACAAAAATAGATGAAAAGGCAAGCTGTGATGAGGTGCTTATGAATCTTCAATGGGACATAGATAGAGTGAGTGAGTGAGGGAAAACTTGGCAAATAGAGTTTAATGTGGGGAGCGGTAAGGTCATGTACTTCAGTAAGAGGATTAAGAAAATGGATTATTGTCCAAATAGAGAGAGACTGCAACTCATTGAAGCTCAGAAGGATCTAGGTGTTCTAGTGGAGTAGAACACACTTGGAGTATTGTGTTCAGTTCTGGTCGCCTCATTATAGGAAGGATGTGGAAGCTTTAGATTTGCAGTGGAGATTTACCAGGATGTTGCCTGGATTGGAGAGCAAGTCTGATGACGATAGGTGGAGCGAGCTGGGGCTTTTCTCTTTGGAGAGAAGGAGGATGAGAGGTGAATTGATAGAGGTGTACAAGATGATAAGAGGCATAGATCGAGTGGACAGTCAGAGAATTTTTCCCAGGGCGACAACGGCTAACACGAGGGGACATAATTTTAAGGTCATTGGAGGAAAGTATAAGGGGGATGTCAGGGGTAAGTTTTTTACACAGAGAGTGGTGGGTGCGTGGAACGCACTGCCGGCAGAGGTTGTGGGGGCAGATGCATCATGGACATTTAAGAGACTCTTAGATAGACACATGAATGATAGAAAAATAAGGGGCTGTGTGGGAGGGAAGGATTAGATAGATCTTAGAGCAGGATAAAATGTCGGCACAACATTGTGGGCCAAAGGGCCTGTACTGTGCTGTAGTGTTCTATGTTCTAGTGCATGAATCACAAAAAGTTAGCAGTCAGAGTCTGATGAGGACTCAGCATGGGTTTGTGCGTGGAAAGTCATGCTTGACGAACCTTTTAGAGTGTTTTGAAGAGGTAACCAAAAAGGTAGATGAGGGTAAGGCACTGGATGTTGTCTATTTGGACTTTAGCAAGGCCTTCGACAAGGGCCGACATGGTAGGCTGGTCTGGAAGGTTAGGTCCCATGGAATCCAGGGAGAGCTAGTTAGACGGATTCAAAATTGACTCAGAGGTTGGAAGCAGAGGGTAGTGGTTGAAGGTTGTTTCTCGGAATGGAGGCTGGTGACTTGTGGTGTGCTGCAGGGGTCACTGGTGGGACCCTTGTTATTTGTTATTTATAGAAATGATTTGGATGCGAATGTACAAGGCTTGATCAGTAAGTTTGTGGATGACACAAGATTAGGAGGTGCTGTTGATAGTGAAGAAGGTTATCGTAGATTACAGGGGGATCTTGATCAGTTAGGGAAGTGAGCCGAGGAGCAGCAAATGGATTTCAATACAGATAAGTGTGAGGTGATGCATTGTGGAAAGTCAAACCAGTGTAGGACTTATTCTATGACTGGTAGGGCACTAGGGAGTGTAATGGAACAGTGGGACCTAGGAGTACAAGTGCATAGTTTGATGAAAGCGGCATCACTGGTAAACAGGTTGGTGAAACAGCTGTTTAGCGCGCTGGCCTTCACCAGTCAGGGCACTGAGTACAGGAGTTGGGACATTATGGTGCAGTTGTACAAGTTGCTGGTGAGGTGGTACTTGGAGTACTGTGTACAGTTTTGGTCACCCTGTTTTAGGAAAGATGTGGTTAAACTGGAAAGAGTGCAGAGAAGATTTATGAGGATGTTCCAGGCCTAGAGGGCCTGAGTTATAAGATAAGATAAACATAGAACAATACAACACAATACAGGCCCTTCGGACCACCATGTTGTGCCGACCTTCAAACCACTCCTAAGGCTATCTGACCCCTTCCTCCCACATATCCCTCTATCTTAAATTCCTCCATATGCTTATCTAACAATCTCTTGAACTTGACCAATGTATCAGCCTCCACCACCACCCCAGGCAGCGCATTCCATGCACCAACCACTCTCTGGGCAAAAAACCTCCTTCTGACGTCTCCCTTGAACTTCCCCCCACATTACCTTAAAGCCATGTCCTCTTGTATTGAGCGTTGGTGCCCTGGAAAAGAGGCGCTGGCTGTCCACTCTATCTATTCCTCTTAATATTTTGTATACCTCTATCATGTCTCCCCTCATCCTCCTTCTCTCCAATGAATAAAGCCCCAGCTCCTTTAGTCTCTCCTCATAATCCATACTCTCTAATCCAGGCAGCATCCTGGTAAATCTCCTCTGCACCCTCTCCAACGCCTCCACATCCTTCCTATAATGAGACGACCAGAACTGGACACAGTACTCTAAGTGTGGTCTAACCAAAGTTTTGTAAAGCTGCGTCATTACTTCGCGGCTCTTTAACCCTATCCCGCGACTTATGAAAGCTAACATCCCATAAGCTTTCTTAACTACCCTATCCACCTGTGTGGCAACTTTCAGTGATCTGTGGATACGAACCCCCAGATCCCTCTGCTCCTCTACACTGCCCAGAATCTTTCCATTTACCTCGTATTCCACCTTGGAGTTCGTCCTTCCAAAGTGTACCACCTCACACTTCTCCGGATTAAACTCCGTCTGCGACTTGTCAGCCCAGCTCTGCATCTTATCAATATCCCTCTGTAAGCTTCGACAGCACTCTACACTATCCACAACACCACTGATCTTTGTGTCATCTGCAAACTTGCTAACCCAGCCTTCCACCCCCTCATCTAAGTCGTTAATAAATATCACAAAAAGTAGAGGTCCCAGAACCGATCCCTGTGGGACACCACTAGTCACAGCCCTCCAATCCGAATGCACTCCCTCCACCACAACCCTCTGCTTTCTACAGGCAAACCAATTCTGAATCCACACGGCCAAGCCTCCCTGGATCCCTTGACCTTCTGAAGAAGCCTACCATGTGGAACCTTGTCAAACGCCTTACTAAAATCCATGTAGACCGCATCCACTGCACTACCCTCATCAATCTTCCTGGTCTCCTCCTCAAAGAACCCTATCAGGCTAGTAAGGCAAGATCTTCCCTTCATAAATCCACGCTGGCTGTCCCTAATCAGTCCATGATT
Organism: Pristis pectinata; assembly: GCF_009764475.1. Classification (NCBI taxonomy): domain Eukaryota; kingdom Metazoa; phylum Chordata; class Chondrichthyes; order Rhinopristiformes; family Pristidae; genus Pristis; species Pristis pectinata. Next base: position 8,622,301 of record NC_067414.1, read on the forward strand.
CTCAAATGATCACAGATCCTATCTCTTAGAATCCTTTCTAGCAGCTTATCCACCACAGACGTAAGGCTCACTGGTCTGTAATTCCTTGGACTATCCCTACTACCTTTTTTGAATAAGGGGACAACATTTGCCACCCTCCAATCCTCCGGTACCATCCCCATTGCCAACAAGGACTCAAAGATCCTAGCCAACGGCTCAGCAATCTCCTCTCTCGCTTCCCAAAGCAGCCTGGGGAATATTCTGTCAGGCCCCGGGGACTTATCTGTCCTAATATTTTCTAACAGCTCCAACACATCCTCTCTCTTGATATCTACATACTCTAGAACATTACCCTCACCTACACTGTTCTCAGCGTTATCAAGACCCCTCTCCTTGGTGAATACTGAAGAGAAGTATTCATTGTGAACCTCACCCACTTCCGCAGCTTCCAGGCACAGCTTCCCACCTTTGTCTTTAATCGGACCTAACTTTACCCTAGCCATCCTTCTGCTCTTCACGTACGAATTAAAAGCCTTAGGATTCTCCTTAACCCTACTCGCCAAAGCCTTTTCATGTCCCCTTCTCACTCTCCTCAGCCCCTTCTCGAATTCCCTCCTTGCCACTCTATATTCCTCACGAGCCCTGTCTGATCCTTGCTGCTTACACCTTATGTATGCTGCCTTCTTCTTCCTAACTAGTTGTTCCACCTCTGTTGTCACCCATGGTTCCTTCACTCTGCCATTCCTTCTCTGCCTCACTGGGACAAGTTTATCCCTAACATCCTGCAAAAGATCCCTGAACATCGACCACATCTCCACAGTACATTTCCCTTCAAATAAATCATCCCAATTTACACTCTCAAGTTCTCGCCTTATAATCTCGTAATTCGCTTTTCCCCAATTAAGTATCTTCCCGTCCTCTTTGCTCCTATCCCTGACCATGACAATTCTAAAGGTTATGGAGCAGTGGTCACTGTCCCCCAAGATATAAGGTAATAAGATATCTTTATTAGTCACATGTACATTGAAACACACAGTGAAATGCATGTTTTGCATAGGGTCTTCTGGAGACAGCCCGCAAGTGTCGCCATGCTTCTGGCACCAACATAGCATGTCCACAACTTCCTAACCCGTACATCTTTGGAATGTGGGAGGAAACCGGAGCACCCGGAGGAAACCCACACAGACACACGGGGAGAACATACAAACTCCTTACAGACAGTAGCCAGATTTGATCCCGGGTCACTGGCGCTGTAATAGCGTTACGCTGACCGCTACACTACCAAACCTTGGGAGAGGTTGTCCAGGCTAGGTCTTTATTTCCTTGGAACATAGGAGAATGAGGGGTGATCTTGTAGAAATGTTTAAAATTATGAGAGACATAGATCAGGCAAACGGAAACGGTCTTTTCCCCAGGGTAGGGGAGTCCAAAACTGGGGGGCATAGGTTTAGGGTGAGAGGGGAAAGATTTAAAAAGAACCTGAGGGGCAACTTTTCCATGCAGAGGGTGGTGAGTATATGGAATGAGCTGCCAGAGGAAGTGTTTGAGGCAGGTACAATAGTATCATTGAAGTTAAGCACTTGGACAGGTACGTGAGTAGAGGGATATGGGCCGGACACAGGAAATTTGGACTAGCTGGGTGGGCACTGGGGTCGGCATGGACTGGTTGGGCCGAAGGCCCTGTATCGGTGCTGTATTGCTCTATGACTCTGTGACTTTAAGTGAAACAAGGAGTTAAGAAGGCAAATAGCATGTTGGCCTTTATTGCAAAGGGACTGGAGTTTAGAAATGGGGAAGTTTTATTGGTGCAGGGCATTGGTGAGGCCACACCTGGAAACTGTGCACAGTTTTGGTCCCCTTACCTGAGAAAGGATACAGCAGCATTGGAGGCAGCCCAAAAGAGATTCACCAGGAGAATTCCTGGGATAAGAGGGTTTGCCTGTCAAGGGAGGCTAAACAGGTTGGGGCTGTAGTCTTTGGAGTTTAGAAGAATGAGGGGTTATTGAAACATATGGTCCTAAGGGGGCTCAACAGGGTAGATGTCAAGATGTTCTCACTAGTGGGTGAGTGTCAAATGAAGGGACATAGTTTTAAGATAAGAGGCCGGTCATTTAAAACCAAGGAATGAGGAAATCTCTTCTTGCAGAGGGTGGGAATCTCTGGAATTCTCTGCCTCGGAGAGTTGTGGAAGCTGGCTCGTTTTTTTGAAGGATCAGGGGATTGAGGTGTATAGGGATCTGGCACAGAGTTGTTGACGGTACTGCTTTAAGAATTGAAGCATGTGACCATCTGCTCTGTGATGTTTACATTGTCTTTGTGTCGAACCCGCCAGACTGTCGATTTGCCTTGCTGGGGAATGCCATCACAAAATATGCTGCCGTGCACAATTCAAGTTCTTTCACAAATAAAGTTTCAGTTTTGCTAAATTACTGGATATCCTCTGATACCTTGGTGAGTGGCACTGCGACATAGTGCGGTCAAATGCTGATGGACAGAACTTGCACACCTTGCCTCAGGCCCATCTCGTGTGAACCCTCCCAGCTGAGGTTACACAGCCAAGAGATGGTAAGCTGTCTAATTCAATGAAGAGAGGACAGGACAAAACAAATAAAACCACCCAAGCCATTGGATTTCCAAGCAAGCAAGCTGTCCAAAGAATGGAAACAATGCAGGGAAGAGCTTACACTCTACATTGAGTTGGCTGTGGCAGATAAAACAGAACAAATGTCTTTGTAAAGGTGTTATTGTATCTCATTGGTCACTAGGGGAGAGAATTATACCGTACCAATAAAGCCTTCAAACGACACCCTGGAGAGTGCATTACATGCATTACAGCACATTACAACTGGCATAGAAATGTAACAGTTGACAGTCCTTTACATGGACCAGAATCCTTCAATATTTTTCAACGGAACTAAGATTGTCAGCTGTTAGGTGCAGTTCTGCAAATTTGCAGAACTTGCTCTTGGGAGATTAGTTTATTTGTGAAATTCAGAAGTCTAGCCTGAGGCAATGACTATTGTGTAAGACAGAGCTAACTCCGGAGAAGTGGGAACAGATATGCAAAGCTGTGAAAATATTCAAAGCCTGGGTTAGAAATGTTGGATGACCAGCAGAACAAAGCCCCTGCTGTGAAAAGGCAGAGAAATTTCCCATATATAGGGAACAAGATGTACCAGCTGAGACCAATGTACCTGATGACACCAATGTACATGATACCATAGGCCAGTTCCGTGGAAGGAGAATCTAAGCCTAGATATTGATTTAAAAGCAGCCACTGACATTTCAACTTGACCCAGAAGCAACATGTAATGGCCTCATGAAACAGGCCATCAGTCCTGAGATGGTGCGGTTGAAACTAATGTACAAAAATGCTTTGAAGACGCAAGAGACCGCAGATGCTGGAATCTGGACCCACAAACAAACTGCTGGAGAAACTCAGAGGGTCAGGCAGCATCTGTGGAGGGAAATGGACAGTCGCCGTTTTGGGTCAAGTCTCTTCACCGGATGAGGGGTCTCAACCTGAAATGACGACTGTGTATTTCCCTTCACAAATGCTGCAAGGCCACTCTGATAGTTGCTGGGGGAAGCTGTCTGTGGCTGGCAAAGAACCAAGAGAGGTGTGATGTGGATTTCATCCCTGGCACGGTAGTGTTGCAGTTAGCGTAACATTCTTACAGCGCCAGCGACCCGGGTTCAATTCTGGCCGCTGTCTGCAAGGAGTTTGTATGTTCTCCCCGTGTCTGCGTGGGTTTCCTCCGGGTGTTCCGGTTTCCTCCCACATTCCAAAGACGTACAGGTTAGGAAGTCGTGGGCATGCTATGTTGGCGCCGGAAGCGTGGTGACACTTGCGGGCTGCCCCCAGAACACTCTGTGCAAAAGATGCACTTCACTGTGTGTTTTGATGTACATGTGACTAATAAAGAGGTGTCACATCTGTACTTGGACGTAGTACAGTAGAGCAAATGGTACAGGTAACAGGATCCTCAAGATGGCTTCAATGCAGGCAGTCAGGTAATCTGCACAACTCTCAGATGTATGCACAGTCGTTGTTCGGAGGCAGATATCCAAACTGCTGTAGGAAGGCAAATGAAGGCAACCCTACCACCACCTGGGAGGTATCACAGACCTGCCACTGCCAGGTGTTGAAGACGGGATGAGGATAAGTCCCACGTCAGACCAGACGGAGCAGAAGGCGATGTTGACGTAACACACACCACTGCCCAGATCATACAAGTCACAATGGAGGAGGCTGCAGAACCAGAATGGGAAGAACAGTCCATGACCCAACTCCTTGGAGGGCTTTGTGCTGGCACACCGACTGGACTCTCATGTGGGCGTCCGGTTGTGAAGAACAAAGGCTGCAGGATGCAACTTTTTGATCCACTTTTGTTACTGATACAGAACAGCGTGATATGCACGTTGATAATGCCACATGCCCAAAGAATAGCAGGGAAATGACACCCCTGCTCCGGTGAATTGCAACGGCAAGTGTTCAGTTTAATTTCCAGATGAACAGGACATCAACAGAAAATGTCTGCAAACATATCAGAATAGGTGCTGTCCTTTTGAAGGATTTCTACTAACACTTTACTCTGCATTATAGCCTGTCCTGGTCAAATCACGTAGATGCCACGGCCAAGAAAGCTCACCAGCACCTCTGCTTCCTCAGGAGGCTAAAGAAATTTGGTATGTCCCCTTTGACACTCACCAACTTTTATCGATGCACCATAAAAAGCATCCTAGCTGGATGCATCACAGCTTGGTACGGCAACTGCTCTGCCCAGGACCGCAAGAAACTGCAGAGAGTTGTGGACACATCCCAGCCATCACGGACACCAGCCTGCCTCTCACTGCCTTGGTGAAGTAGCCAGCATAATCAAAGACCCCACCCACCTGGGTCATTCTCTCTTCTCTCCTCTTACATCAGGAGCCTGAGGGCACATACCACCAGGCTTAAGGACAGTTTCTATCCCACTGTGATAAGCCTATTGAATGGTTCCCTTATACGACGAGATGGACTCTGACCTCACAGTCTACCTTGTTATGACCTTGCACCTTATTGTCTACCTGCACTGCACTTTCTCTGTAGCTGTGACGCTTTACTCTGTACTGTTATTGTTTTTACCTGTACTACCTCAATGCACTCTGTACTAACTCAATGTAACTGCATTGTGTAATGAATTGACCTGTACGATCGGTATGCAAGACAAATTTTTCACTGTACCTCAGTACAAGTGACAATAATAAACCAATACCAATGCCAATACCATTCTGTTATTGTTTTCCCTTGTACTACCTCAATGTACTGATGTGATGCAATGATCTGTATGGATGGCAAGCAAAACAAGATTTTTCACTGTACCTCAGTACATGTGACAATAATAAGCCAACTTACCAATTTACCTAACCAATTCTTAGGCTGCTGTGTTGGTTGGTACAACTTTCTGTTCCATTGTTTTCATGTAGAAATTACCACAAAGTCTGCCTCTGTAAGAAATGGTGCTCTGCGCAATGTAAATTCTTTTTCCAAATCTATTTGTTAGTTTGAATTGCCAACTATCCTCCAGAATCCTTGTGATTAAATAAATACTGGTTGAGGTTTCATACACAAGAAGTCCACCACCATTCAGCAGGTGAGGGTAAAGCTCTGGTTTCAGCCTCAGGCCATTTACAGATGTGACTGAGCTGCCCTCAGGTCCTAGCACCTGCTCTGTTAGTGTCAGTGTGTTTGTGGCTAAACTAGGGGCATTTTAACTCTGTGCTGCATTAAATCCAGCTCAGGCCTTTGGGGGAGATAGCATTCTCTGCCTGATGCAGCCAAAGATCTCAGGAAGCCAAGCAAATTGTGCAACCTGCCTGTGACAATGATGCCACTTGTCGAACCCACAGGACAGAGCGTTGACTAGAAACCAGGCTAAACAGTAAGAGAAACGTTGAAAGGTGTGTAATATGTCGAAAAATTTTGGGAGTGAGCAGGCAAGCAATGTGGCTAAATGAGCAGGTGATGCAAGAGACATTCAACCACAGGGATGTACAGGATCTGCAACAGGAGGATTGGAACATGTTCGGTAATATTAGGCAGAGGCAACCGAAAGTAAATACAGAGCAATGCACAGTAATTCACATAGGGAAAGTGCAGCAGTTAGCGTAACGCTATTACAGCGCAGCAACCTGGGTTCAATTCCGGCCGCTGTCTGTAAGGAGTTTGTACGTTCTCCCCGTGTCTGCGTGGGTTTCCTCCGGGTGCTCCGGTTTCCTCCCACATTCCAAAGACGTACGGGTTAGGAAGTTGTGGGCATGCTATGTTGGTGCTGGAAGCGTAGCGACACTTGTGGGCTGCCCCCAGAACACTCTACACAAAAGGTGCATTTCACTGTGTGTTTCGATGTACATGTGACTAATAAAGATCTTAATCTTAATTACTGGTCTGAAATGGAGAAAAGTATTCTTTATGGTGAATGGAAGCTATCTGGGTGCCCTAGTTAATGTAACAGTGAGTGAAGTAAGTCAGGAAGGACTTAGGATCCATTAAAAAGTAAATATTGAGCTAAAACAGTGTGAACACGTGTGGAATCCTGTGCACAGTGAGAGAATACAGAAGGGTCCTGCAATTATTCAGAAAATTGGTGGAGTCATAGCTAGCGAAGAAGGTTGTCTGAGGACATAGATCAGCTGGAGAGTTGGGTGCAGTGGTGGCAGATGGAACTTAAACCAGACAAGTGTAAGGTAATACACTTTGGGACATGGAATGCTGGCAGGATGTATGTCGTAAATGGTAGGGACTTTCAGGGAGGTACGGTGCCACAGGTGGATGGGATAGTGGAAAAGGTATTTGGTATTCCAACCTTCACAGGCCGAGGGATTGTGTATAAGAGTTGGGACGTCATGTTGCAGTTGTACAAAACATTGGTTCAGCTGCACTTGGAGTATTGCGTACAGTTCTGGTCACCACACTACAGGAAGGATGTGGTAACACTAAAAACAGTACAGAAGAGATTCACCAGGATGTTGCCTGGAATGGAGGGCTGTGGTTATAAGGAGGGACTGAATTAGCTGGGTTTATTCTCACTGGACTGCAAGAGGCTGAGGATTGACCTTATAGAGGTTTATAAGATAATGAGGGGCACAGATAGGGTCAACAAGAATCTCTTTCCAAGGGCAGGGAAGCCTAAAACTAGAAGGCATAGGTTTAAGGAGAGAGAGGAGAAATTTAAAATAAATCTGAGAGGTACATTTTTCACACAGAGGGTGTTGGTTATCTGGAAACAATCTGCAAGGGGAGGTGGTAGAGGTCGATATAATGACAGCATTTGAAAGACGTTTGGATAGGAGAGTAGAGGGTTACTGGACCGATGTAGGTAAATGGGATTAGCAAAGGCACAGTCATCGTGAATGAGTTGAGCTGAAGGGTCCATTTCTATGCTACAGCTCTATGATTCTATATGGCAAGTAGGAACGATGCCATTAAGCTGGAAAGAGTGCAGAGGAGATTTACGAAGATGTTGCCGGGACTGGAGGGACTGAGTTGTGGAGAGAGGTTGAGCAAGTTGGGACCTTTTTCAATGGAGGGGTGATCTTATAGAGGTGTATAAAATTATGAGGGGCGTAGATAGGGTGAATGCGCTCAATCTTTTTCACCAGGGTTGAGGAACCAAGAACTGGAGGGCATAGGTTTAAGGTGAGAGGGGAGAGATTTAATAGAAACCTGAGGGGCAACTTCTTTATACAAAGGGTGGTCAGTATTTGGAACGAGCTGCCAGAGGAAGTGGTTGAGGCAGGTACATTAGCAATTAAATGGCACTTGGACAGGTACATGGATAGGAAAGGTTTAGAAGGATATGGGCCAAACACGGGCAAATGGGACTGGCTTAGAAGGAAATTTTGGTCGGCATGGATCACTTGGGCCAAAGAGTGACTCTAAGAGTGCTTACATGGTGGAAGGAGTTGGGTTAGGACCAGCAATTGTAAACTGAGCAGGGTCTTCCTGGAAAGAAAGAAGTTGAGGAGGGATGTGATGCTAATTAAAGGGTTAGGAGGAGGTTGATTGTCATGAACTGGGTTCACCTTGTCCCAAAGAGCAGAACCTGAGGACACAGCCTTATCTATGGAAACAATAATTTGTCTGCAATTTAGGGGACGGTATGGAGGCTGTGGAAATGATATTAAAATAAAAATATTCATCAGAATCACAGGTTGAGGTGAAATAGGACAAGCAGCCCAAGCAGTAAAAGATTTGGTTCAAACTAAGAAAGTTACTCAAAAGGAGATCTGGCTCTATATAACCATGTGAGTCCAGATCATCTGACTGAATAAGCATCACATAAGTGCAGTTGATCCCATGTGATCCTAACAAAGCACAAGATATGTGCATATTGTTATTGGTTTATTATTGTCACTTGTACCGAGGTACAGTGAAAAACTTGTCTTGCATACCAATCGTACAGGTCAATTCATTACACAGTGCAGTTACATTGAGTTAGTACAGAGTGCATTGATGTAGTACAGGTAAAAACAATAACAGTACAAAGTGTCACAGCTACAGAGAAAGTGCAGTGCAATAAGGTGCAAGGTCACAAGGTAGATCGTGAGGTCAGAGTACATCTCATCGTATAAGGAAACCGTTCAATAGTCTTATAACAGCGGGATAGAAGCTGTCCTTGAGCCTGGTGGTACGTGCCCTCAGGCTCCTGTATCTTCTACCCGATGGAAGAGGAGAGAAGAGAGAATGACCCAGGTAGGTGAGGTCTTTGATTATGCTGGCTGCTTCATCCAAGGCAGCGAGAGGCAAAGACAGAGTCCAAGTGAGGGGAGGCTGGTTTCCTTGATGCGCTGAGCTGTGTCCACAACTCTCTGCAGTTTCTTGTGGTCCTGGGCAGAGCAGTTGCCAGATCAGGACGTGATGCATCCAGATAGGATGCTTTCTATGGTGCATAGATAAAATTTATTTTCCTTCAGGACAATCACAAAAAATGATATGTTAAATCACTCTTTGCTCACACTGTACTTTCCCAATCAATGTGGCGTTTGTGGAGGTGAATCTAAACCAATACATCACGAAACCTCCGATGACGGTGGTCTTCCTCAACTCCCACCCAGGTCAATTGCCGATCAGCCAACACTGCATGATCGTTGGCTGTCAGTTCATCAGGAGGTGAACTTGATGAAACTGTGGACCTTTCTGACCAGCAGGGTAGAGACAAGAAGCAGGAACAGTAGATCCAGCGGAGTGAAATCCAACCAACCGGCGCCCGTTGATCATGAGCTTCATGAGGCTGTGCCAAATCCAACAAGATTTTGCAATAGTTCGGTGTTTAGGAATTCAGTGGCAAACCATCCCTTTCTACTGAAAGATGAGTAACAGATCAGGAATAGTGCACTGTTGTAAGGCCCCACATTAGGCTGCTGCCTTCCCAGGAGCAGACCACAAACACTGCTGTAGGTTTTATTTTTGAACACTGTTGTCACCGTGTGTTTATGACTACGAGGGGAAGGTGGGGAACAGAGCAGTAGCTCTGGAGACAGAGGATCCTGAGCAGACAGTACCTGCTGCCTTCTGCTCAGTGAATGTCTGAGGAAGGTCAATGCGCTGCCAGAGTGTCACTCCAAGGAGGACATCACCAGACCAGGACAGACCATTTCCAGCTGGTGTGGAAGGTGGGAGTGGGAGTCCAGCCGGTCTGTCTAACCCCTGGAAATCTCCAGCCCTTTGGTCTTGTACAGGAAGGATTGGGTATTGGGGTATTGGTTTATTATTGTCACTTGTACCGAGGTACAGTGAAAAACTTGTCTTGCATACTGATCGTACAGGTCAATTCATTACACAGTGCAGTTACATTGAGTTAGGACAGAGTGCATTGAGGTAGTACACGTAAAAACAATAACAGTACAGAGTAAAGTGTCACAGCTACAGAGAAAGTGCAGTGCAATAAGGTGCGAGGTCACAACAAGGTAGATCGTGAGGTCATAGTCCATCTCATCGTATAAGGGAACCATTCAATAGTCTTATCACAGTGGGGTAGAAGCTGTCCTTGAGCCTGGTGGTACGTGCCCTCAGGCTCCTGTATCTTCTACCCGATGGAAGAGGAGAGAAGAGAGAATGTCCCGGATGGGTGGGGTCTTTGATTATGCTGGCTGCTTCACCAAGGCAGTGAGAGGTAAAGACAGAGTCCAAGGAGGGGAGGCTGGTGTCCGTGACGCGCTGGGCTATGTCCACAACTCTCTGCAGTTTCTTGCAGTCGTGGGCAGAGCAGTTGCCGTACCAAGCTCTGCCCAGGATGGGAACGTTTGATACGTAGTGTGAGATGGGGTGGGGTAGAGGGCAGTGGTAATGAAGTTCCCTGATGACAGAGACCAAGATAAGGGCAGGACAGCATTTAACATTAAGCAGCTGCTTGCAGCAAAAGACATTCCACGAATGTTGCACTGACCTCTTGGAAATGCTTCAAACACTCTCTGCTTCCTTTGATCCTGAACTGCTCATGATAATATCTAATGATAGAGGTCACCATTCTTAGCTGGAAAAATCTCTAGTCCTTAATCTCATTACTGCTGCTAGGTTTTAGTTTCCTTTTATCTTGAGTTGCACGAGGTGTTGAAGCCGAGGTTTGTCTCACAATTCTTCACACACTTCCTTTCTCTGCTCACAGAACCTCTGGTCTGTAGACAAGATATCACCCAACCTGTGACCGGCTCCGTATAATTCTGTGCCTCTGATTTGTCTGATCTGAGTCTCCTGTTTACGTTGGGTTTCATCCATGTTAGCGTGGGTCCTCTTCCCTCTGTGAGATCCACGTTCCCCGACTGTGGGACCACACCTCCCTCACCATAGGCCGCCTCCTCTCCCCATGGGCGCTCCTCCCTCCTCCATCTCCCTGGGCCCTCCTCCCTCACTGTGGGCCCTCCTCCATCTCCCTCGGCCCTCCTCCCTCACTGTGGGCCCTCTTCCATCTCCCTGGGCCCTCCTCCCTCATTGTGGACCCTCTTCCCTCACTGTGGACCCTCCTCCCTCACTGTGGACTCTGCTCCCTCACTGTGAACCCTCCTCCCTCACTGTGGGCCTCCTCCATCTCCCTGGGACCTCTTCCCTCACTGTGGACCCTCCTCCATCTCTCAGGGCCCTCCTCCCTCACTGTGGACCCTCCTTCGTCTCCCTGGGCCCTCCTCCCTCACTGTGGACCCTCATCCCTCACTGTGGACCCTCCTCCCTCACTGTGGACTCTGCTCCCTCACTGTGAACCCTCCTCCCTCCTCCATCTCCCTGGGCCCTCTTCCCTCACTGTGTACCATCCTCCATCTCTCAGGGCCCTCCTCCCTCACTGTGGACCCTCCTTCGTCTCCCTGGGCCCTCCTCCCTCACTGTGGACCCTTCTCCCTCACTGTGAGCCCTCCTCCCTCACTGTGGGCCCTCCAATGTCACTGTGGACCCTCTTCCATCTCCCTGGGCCCTCCTTCCTCACTGTGGGCCCTCCTCCATCTCCCTGGGCCCTCCTCCCTCACTGTGGGCCCTCCTCCATCTCCCTGGGCCCTCCTCCATCTCCCTGGGCCCTCCTCCCTCACTGTGGGCCCTCCTCCATCTCCCTGGGCCCTCCTCCATCTTCCTGGGCCCTCGTCCCTCGCTGTGCTCCTTTTTCTTCACCATGGGTCCTCTTCCCTCACTGTGAACCTTCTCCTCTCATTCTGGGCTTTCTTTTCTCGACATTGGCCTCTCCCATTCCACCAGGGCCTTGCCTGCTCACCTTGCTCCAGTCCCCTTACTGTGGATCTTTACACAGTCTGCTGCTGTTGGGTCTTGTTCACTCACCTGGGGCTTTTCCTCTCACTCTGTGTTTTCCTTTCTGTGTACTCTTGGTAATAGGTTTATTACTGTCACGTGTACTGAGGTACAGTGAAAAACTTTGTCTTGCATGCCATCCATACAGATCATTTAATTACATCAGTGCATTGAGGTAGTACAAGGGAAAACAGAATGCAGAATAAAGTGTTACCGTTACAGAGAAAGTGCAGTGCAGGTAGACAATAAGGTGCAAGGCTATTACAAGGTAGATTGTGAGGTCAAGAGTCCATCTCATCGTACTAGGAAACCGTTCAATAGTCTTATAACAGCAGAACAGAAGCTGTCCTTGAGCCTGGCGGTACGTGCTTTCAGGCTTTTGTATCTTCTGCCCGATGGGAGAGGGGAGAAGAGAGAATGTCCGGGGTGGGTGGGGTCTTTGATTACATTGGCTGCTTTACCAAGCGAGAATTGTTGACAGACTCCCAAAGTGTGCTCTTCCCCCTCACTGTTTGCCCTGCCACTATGATATGAGTCTTGCCCCTTCGTTGTTCTCTCACTGTGTTTCCTAGCCCTACACCACCTGCTCTACCACTGCACGGAAGGTCTTGTTTTGTCACCACGTAACATGACCCTTCACTTGAGCTACAGCTCCCTCAAGTGGCCAGTTAAGATTGTTAGTCCTGATTGTACCTGAACATGCAAAGAGCAAGGGAATCAAACAGCTCCCAGTGTGAAGGATATAGTGGACCACTGCATCAGGTGCATGAGCAGCATTGCGAACCGAGCCACCCATCACCGACTGAGATTGCGCTGAGTTAGAATTGCACCTGTTGCACCAACATTGCACCTGTTTCTGTGTAAGTTACCACCTGGTGGGAAATTCGTACCCGCTTTTGGTAATAGGTTTATTATTGTCACATGTACTGAGGTACAGTGCAAAACTTTGTTTTGCATGCCATCCATACAGATCATTTCAGCACATCAGTGCATTGAGGTAGTACAAGGGAAAACAATAACAGAATGCAGAGTAAAGTGTCACAGTTACAGAGAAAGTGCAGTGCAGGCAGACAATAGGGTGCAAGGTCATGACATGGTGGATTGTGAGGTCAAGAGTCCACCTTATTGTACAAGAGGTCCATTCAAGAGTCTTATAACAGCGGGATAGAAGCTGTCCTTGAGCCTGGTGGCTTTCAGGCTTTTGTATCTTGTCCTTGAGCTTTCAGGCTTTTGTATCTTCTACCCCATGGGAGGGGGGAGAAGAGAGAATGTCCGGGGCAGGAGGGGTCCTTGATTATGTTGGCTGCTTTACCGAGATAGCGAAAAGTGTAGACAGAGTCCATGGTTTTCCTATGAGATTTTCAGCAGCAATGGAAACACTTTTCTGGCATAAATCTCTTTCTGATGGTGTCAAAACCCTGCTTAGTCTCCAGTGTCAGTTTCAATCTCACTGGTCTGGAAAAGGAGAGTTTTTGCTTCCTGACAAAACAACTACCTTTTACTCAGTCTGCAGTGAACACAGTGAAGCTGACTCAGAGCAGATTTACACAGGGGAACCTGAAAACACATTTCCAAGAACCTTACAGCTGTAGGTTGTGATCCTGTGGGACTTTTAAATGAATTCCTCGGCTGTAAGGTTAATTAGTCCATTCACCCCTTGCCTCGCTTTCTTGGGCATCTTCAACAGCAGTGTGGCATGTACAATATCACCGTCATCACTTTTCAGGAATCGTTTCCGAATCGAGAGAACTTTGGAAAAGGGGGACACAGGAGACTGCAGATGCCGGAATCTGAAGCAACACACAATCTTCCGGAGCGGATCGAGCAGCATCTGTGGGGGGAAAGAATTATCGATGTTTCAGTGCTGGTACAAAGTTTCAACCAGCAGATTGTGTGTTGCTCCAGATTCCAGCATCTGCAGTCTCGTGTGTCTCCATCTGGGGATTTGCCACACACACGTTCCATTATCTTCTTCTTCAATGTTATTTTGCTTACATTAATTTAATAATAAGATATTTATTTCTTAGTCACATGTACATCGAAACACACAGTGAAATGCATCTTTTGCATAGAGTGTTCTGGGGGCAACCCGCAAGTGTCACCATGCTTCCAGCACCAACATAGCATGCCCACAACTTCCTAACCCGTACGTCTTTTTGGAATGTGGGAGTAAACCGGAGCACCCGGAGGAAACCCACACAGTCACGGGGGGAACGTACAAACTCCTTACAGACAGTGGCCGGAATTGAACCCGGGTCGCTGGCGCTGTAATAGCGTTACACTAACCACAACAAAGCCCCTGTCACTAGTTCAAAACTTTCAATAAGCTTGAAAGAGTGCAGAGAAAATTTACATGGATGTTGCCAGGATTTGAGGACCTGAGTTACAGGGATAGGTTGAATAGGTTAGGACTTATTCCCTGGAGCGCAGGAGAATGAGGGGAGATCTTATAGAGGTATACAAAATTATGAGGGGTATAGATAGAGTGAATGCATGCAGGCTTTTTCCCCTCAGGTTGGGTGAGACTAGGGGTCATAGGTTTTGGGTGAAAGGTGAAATATTTCAGGGGAATCTGAGGGGAAACTTCTTTACACAGAGGGTGGTGCGAGTGTGGAACGAGCTGCCAGCGGAAGTGGTAACTGAGGGTTCAATTGTAACAGTTAAGAGAAGTTTGGATAGGTACATGGATGGGAGGGGTATGGAGGGAGATGGTCTGGGTGCAGGTAGGTGGGACTAGGCTGAAAACCAGGCCAGCATGGACTAGATGGGCTGAAGGGCCTATTTCTGTGCTGTAGTGCTCTATGACTCTGTGACAGGATTTGTTGTGATACTATCTTTTTCCTCTACCATTATCCATTACCTCTGATGAGGCAGTTCAGCCCATTGAGTCATTCCAGCTCCCAGAGCAACCTCCATCACCTATTCTCCCCCACAATCCTTTCAACTCCCTTCAGATTCTACCACTCACCTACGAACTCAGAGCGATTTACAGCCGCCAACTACCCTACCAACTCTTGCGTCTCTGGAATGTGCAAGGAAACCAGAGCACCTGAAGGAAACCAACAGTCACAGAGATACCACCGTAGTGGGCCGTATCTCAAATAACGATGAGTCAGAGTACAGGAAGGAGATAGAGAGCTTAGTGGAATGGTGTCATGACAACAACCTTTCCCTCAATGTCAGCAAAACAAAAGAGCAGGTCATTCACTTCAGGAAGGAGGGCAATGCACATGCTCCTGTCAACATCAATGGTGCTGAGGTCGAGAGGGTTGAGAGCTTCAAGATCCTAGGAGTGAACATCACCAATAGCCTGTCCTGGTCCAACCACATAGATGCAACAGCCAAGAAAGCTCACCAGCACCTCTGCTTCCTCAGGAGGCTAAAGAAATTTGGCATGTTCCAGTTGACCCTCACCAATTTTTATCGATGCATCCTTTCCGGATGCATCCTGGTTTGGTACAGCAACTGCTCTGCCCATGACCGCAAGAAACTGCAGAGAGTTGTGGACACAGCTTAGCACATCATGGAAACCAGCCTCCCCTCCATGGACTCTGTCTATGCTTCTTGCTGCCTTGGTAAAGCAGCCAGCATAATCAAAGGCCCCACCCACCCCGGACATTCTCTCTTCTCCCCTCTCCCATTGGGCAGAAGCTACAAAAGCCTGAAAGCACGTACCACCAGGCTCAAGGACAGCTTCTATCCCACTGTTATAAGACTATTGAATGGTTCCCTAGTACGATTAGATGTACTTTGTGGTTAGGAAGTTGTGGGCGTGCTATGTTGGTGCCGGAAACACGGTGACACTTGCGGGCTGCCCTCAGAACACTCTACGCAAAAAGGTGTATTTCACTGTGTGTTTCGGTGTACATATGACTAATAAAGAAATATTATTTTATCTCTTGACCTCACAATCTACCCCATTATGACCTTGCACCTTATTGTTTACTTGCACTGCACTTTCTCTGTAGCTGTGACACTTTACTCTGTATTCTGGTATTGTCTTACCTCGTACTACCTCAATGCACTCTGTAACGTATTGATCTCTATGAACGATATGCAAGACAAGTACCACAATAATATTCCAATTCCAGACTCCACAGTGATGGCACCAGAGGCCAGGACTGGATAGCTGAAGTTGAGAGATCACAGTTCTACTGACCGAGCAACTGCGCTGACCTACTTTAAATACATTTGCAAAGAAATTGTGCAACGTATCACCATTTCCTTATTATAATTTACAATATCCCTGTCATCAGTTTTGAGGAGCCCCCTGACTACTGCCGACTAACGTTGTTTCCTGATGTAATTGTAAGCTTTCTTGTGTTGGTTTTGATCTTCATTTCCTTCCATTTGTAGGTGTTAAAATCTGTTTCATCGCCTCTCACTCTTCCGGTATCTCTCCCAGACCTGTGCTGATGTGGTCCGTTTATATACACTCTCTCTCAGTTCAATGTTGGCTTTAGTCATTCCTTTCTCTGACAGATGGAATTCTTGCCACTTGGGGTGATAAGCTGATTCTAAATCACATTTACATTATTATTTGAACACTCCCACTGATCTGTTTGTCCTTTGACAGGTTTTCCCAGGTTACCATGGACGGTCTCCATGGCACCACATGAAAGTCAGCTTTACCCAAACCAAGAATCTTTATCGCTGATACACATTAATCCCTTTCAAAATTACAATGAAGTCAGTCATTTTATGACTGCCACTGGATCAGTGTTCACACAGTTTTAAACTGTTAACCTAATCAGGCTCATTACTCATTACTGAACTTAATATAGATTGCTGTCTTGTTGGCTCCATGGTATATTTTTGCAAAAGACTATCCTGAACCCACTTAGGATATTAAAGTAAGATATTTTTGTTAGTCGCATGTACATCGAAACACACAGTGAAATGCATCTTTTGCGTAGATTGTTCTGGGGGCAAATTCCTAATTCCAATTCACTAATCTTTCAGAAGAATTGGAATTAGGAATTTGTTTATTATTGTCACATGTACCGAGATACAGTGAAAAGCTTTTGTTTGCATGCCATCCAGACAGATCATTCCATGCATAAGTACATCGAGGTAGTAAAAAGAAAACAGAATGCAGAATATAGTGTGACAGTTACAGAGAAAGTGTAGTGCAGGCAGACAATAAAGTGCAAGGGCCACGACAAGGTAGCTTGGGAAAGCAAGAGTTCATCTTTTAGCGTATGAGAGGTCCGTTCAAGAATCTGTTTACACAGGGATAGAAGCTGTCCTTGAGCCTGATGGTATGTGTCCTCAAGCTTTTGTATCCTCTGCCCGATGGGAGAGGGGGGAAGAGAGAATGACCGGGGTGGGAGGGGTCTTTTTATTACGTTGGCTGCTTTCCTGAGGCGGCAGGAAGTATAGACAGAGTCTGGTTTGAATGATGCACCTGGATGTGTTCACAAGTCTCTGCAATTTCTTGCGGTCCTGGGCAGAGCAGTTGCCGTACCAAGCAGTGATGCATCCAGATAGGATGCTTTCTATAAAAATTGGTGAGGGTTAAAGGGGGCATGCCAAATTTCCTTACGCTTCTGAGACCTACTCTGCTTGCAACCTATGGTACATTTAAATCCCCAATCAAATCTGCCTGTGTCTTATGCTTGTGCAGTTGCTGCACTTACGATTTCAAGCACTTCCAACAGTGTCTCCACTGCTCGCTTGCATCTTCTATCCTTTCTCATGATTGGAGAGACCGTAGTCGCTCGAGCTGGTGCGGGGAAATGAGTGTTGAGGGTGGAAGGCGGAGGGAATGGGAAGAAGTGTGGGGGAGGGGTGGGAAACAGGATGGGGAGAGGGTTTTGATGAAAGGTTCCTGGGGAGCGGATAAGGGAGGTCAGGAGTTTGGATGGTAAGGGATGTGTGCGGAGAACGTCATAGAGTCACGTGGAAACAGGCCCTTCAGCCCACCAAGTCAGTGCCAACCATCCTACTAAACCCGTTTTTATTCTCCCCACGTTCCCATCAACTCCCCCCAGATTCTACCCCTCACCTACACACAAGGGGAAAATTACAACAGCCAATTAACCCACCAACCCGCATGTCTTTAAGATGTGGATCACCCTGGGGAAACCCACAAAGTTGCAGGGAGAATGTGCAAACGCCACACAGACAGCGCCAGAGGTCGGGATCGAACCCGGGACTCTGGGGTTGTGAGGCAGCGGCTCTACCCGCCGCGCCACGGTGCCGCTCAGTGCATAGCTGTGAGGGAGGAGAAGGGGATTCTGAGGATGGTGCCTGTGAGAACAGAAAAACTAGCTCAGGCCGATGGTGAGAGTTTTGGAAAGGAGGAGGGGTCTGAGGAATTATGAATCAGGATTGCGAACCTGGAATGTGGAAAATCCCGCACTGCTGTGGGACATTTTCTGTGACAGAAGTAAACTGGGCACCGATCGCAGGAATTGTGGACAAAACAAGTGCTTTCTTGTCCAATCTAAATGTTGCCGTGACTGCAATGGGGAAGGAAACTCATGTCACTGAGACTCTTTTCCACATCATTTGAAGTGTAATTAATCACTCGAGTTGGCTCCGATACTACTGAAGCCTCATTAGTGAAAACATGGAGCTTTTTGTTTGTACGGACTGGCGGTACAATTACTTAGGGCTTAAATAGATATGCTTAACATTAAGAAAGTGAGTGTTTTGGTCGACTGGCTCTGTACACTGGTTCTAAACACTGGTTCAGGCTGAGTACATGGAACGTAGAACATTACAGCACAGTACAGGCCCTTCGGCCCACAATGTTGTGCTGACATTCTATCCTGCTCTAAGATCTATCTAACCCTTCCCTCCCACATAGCCCTCTATTTCTCTATCATTCATGTGTCTAAGAGTCTCTTAACTGTCCCTAATGTATCTGCCCCCACAACCTCTGCCAGCAGTGCGTTCCACGCACCCACCACTCTCTGTATAAAAAACTTACCCCTGACATCCCCCTTATACCTTCCTCCAATCACCTTAAAATTATGTCCCCTCATGTTAGCCATTGGGAAAAAGTCTCTGACTGTCCACTCAATCTGTGCCTCTTATCATCTTGTCACCTCTATCAGGTCACCTCTCATCCTCCTTCTCCCCAAAGAGAAAAGCCCCAGTTCACTCAACCTGCACGGTTGTGTAGCGGTTAGCGTAATGCTATTATAGCGCCAGTGACCCGAGTTCAATTCCGGCCACTGCCTGTAAGGAGTTTGTACGTTCTCCCCATGTCTGCGTGGGTTTCCTCCGGGTGCTCTGGTTACCTCCCGCATTCCAAAGATGTACGGGTTAGGAAGTTGTGGGCATGCTATGTTGGCGCCGGAAGCATGGCGACACTTGCGGGCTGCCCCCAAAACACTCTACGTAAAAGATGTATTTCACTGTGTGTTTCGATGTACATGTGACTAATAAAGAGATCATCATAAGATCCTCATAAGAGTACTCCAAGTTATTGAATTAACTCAACTTTAATTTGTCAGGATCCGTATTATGGTGGGAATCAAGCTCCTGTCTCTGGATCATTAATCCAGGTCCACAATTAGTAGTCCAACAAAACAACCCATATGCTGCCCTACTCCTCTGTAATGGACCTGATCACTAACACTGCAGTAAAACTCCAATAATCCGCTATGCAGCTGTTCAAAAACCCCAGTGGTTCAGCAACCCTTGACCAAGTGATGTTCACCTCACTGCCCATCCACTCAACAGAGCCTTGGCTCCTGTGTTCCCTCTGAATTCAACCGGAGTGCTGTGTACAGTTTTGGTCACCCTGTTATAGGGAAGACGTGGTTAAACTGGAAAGAGTGCAGAAAAGATTTACGAGGATGTTGCCAGGACTAGAGGGCCTGAGTTACAGGGAGAGGTTGGCCAGGCTAGGTCTTTATTCCTTGGAACGTAGGAGAATGAGGGGTGACCTTATAGAAGTGTTTAAAGTTATAAGAGGTATAGATAAGGTGGACGGTAACACTCTTTTCCCCAGGGTAGGGGAGTCCAAAACTAGGGGGCATAGGTTTAGGGTGAGAGGGGAAAGATTTAAAGGAGACCTGAGGGGCAACTTTTTCACGCAGAATGTGGTGAGTATATGGAACGAGCTGCCAGAGGAAGTGGGTGAGGCAGGTAAATAGTATCATTTAAGAAGCACTTGGATAGGTTCATGGATGGGCGGGGCTTGGAGGGATATGGGCTGAACGCGGGAAATTGGGACTAGCTGTGTGGGCACCATGGCCAGCATGGACTGGTTGGGCTGAAGGGCCTTCTGTGCTGTATTGCTCTATGACTCTATGGTTCTTTTAAGAGTCATAGAATCATAGAGTCATACAGCACAGAAACAGGCCCTTTGGCCCAACTGGCCCCTGCCGACCAAGATGCCCCATCCAAGCGGGCCCCATTTGCCAGCGTTTGGCCCATAACCTTCTAAACCTTTCCTATCCATGTACCTGTCCAGCTGTCTTTTTAAAGCTTTTATTGTAACAGACTCAACCACTTCCTCTGGTAGCTCATTCCACATACGTACCACCCTTTGCTTAAAAAATTTCCCCTCAGGTTCCTATTAAATCTGTCCCTTCTCACCTTAAACCTATGCCCTCTAATTCCTGATTCCCCAGCCCTGGGGAAAAAGACAGTGCATTCACCCTCATGATTTTATAAACCTTTATAAGATCATCTCTGTCTCCTGCGCTCTAAGGAATAAAGCCCTAGCCTGTCCAACCTCTCCCTATAACTCAGTCACTCAAGTCCTGGCAACATCCTTGTAAATCTTTCCTTCACTCTTTCCAGTTTAATAACACCTTTCCTATAGCAGGGCGACCAAAACTGAACACAGTGCTTCAAGTGTAGCCTCCTGTCCAGCTGCAACATGACCTCACAATTTTTATACTCAGTGCCCTGACTGATGAAGGCCAATGTGTCAAAAGCCTTCTTCACCACCCTGTCTACCAGTGACTCCACTTTCAGTGAACCATGTACTTGTACTCCACGGTCCCTCTGTTCTACAACCCTCCCAAGGGCCCTGCCATTCACCGTGAAAGTCCTACTGGATTTGGCTTCCCAAAATGCAACACCTCGCACTTATCCGAATTAAACTACATTTGCCATTCCTCGGCACACTTACTCAGCTGATCAAGATCCCCCTGTAATTTTTGATAACCTTCTTCATTGTCCACTATACCATTTATTTTAGTATCATCTGCACTTTTCCTGCATTCCCTTGAACCTTCCGGGGCCTTATTTACTGCACTGACTCAAAACTTAATGGATTCACTGGATTGGTTTACTATTGTCACTTGTACTGAGGTACAGTGAAAAATTTGCCTGGCATACTGTTCATACAGATCAATTCATCACATCAGTGCATTGAGGTAGTACAAGGTAAAACAATAACAGAATGCAGAATAAAGTGTTACAGTTACAGAGAAAGTGCAGTGCAGGCAGACAATAAGGTACTGCGTAACATCTTTTTAAAAAAATTAAGAATGTGTTGGAGTATTAATAGAATGACATCCAATAATCCAGAAAATCGGCAAGTTCGGCACTAGCCTGATTTGATAGAGGCGTACAACATGATGAGAGGCATAGATCGAGTGGACAGTCAGAAACTTTTTCCCAGGGTGAAAATGGCTAACAGGAAGGGGCACAATTTTAAGGTGATTGGAGGAAGGTATAAGGGGGATGTCAGAGGCAAGTTTTTTACACAGAGAGTGGTGGGTGCGTGGAACGCACTGCTGGCAGAGGTTGTGGGGGCAGATACATTAGGGACATTTAAGAGATTCTTAGATAGACACATGAATGATAGGGAAATGGAGGGCTATGTGGGAGGGAAGGGTTAGATAGATATTAGAGCAGGATAAAATGTCGGCACAACATTGTGGGCCGAAGGGCCTGTACTGTGCTGTAGTGTTCCCTGTTCTACTAAAGTCCCGAGCGTGCCAGATTAATGGAGTTTTACTGTGTTATCCCCTTCTCCGTGTTTGTTGTTGGATTTAATCATCTGCAAACACATTACATTCCTGTACTTTGGTTCAAAAGCACCAGCTTTCACCAGATAGACAGCCACCCAGTCTGGCTAAATTGGTGAGTTTCCTCAGGCAAAGAGACTGAGTAACCCAGTGATCAAGGGGTTAGAAATTGGGCAGTTATGTGCAAGTTAATGCCTGCTGCTGCTGTGGCAGAACGTGGGAATGTGCTTGAAGTTACCTCACATGTTTCTCACACAACATCCCGGAGAGAGAGTGCACAATGTTCATTAAATTCTTGTGGAGCTGTTTTAAACCCAGTCAGCTGAATCATATTCCTTTGCAGATTGCTTTGTCCTTCGTGAGGAGGGGGGGTGGATCCAAAATAAGATAAACTTCTTAATCCGCCTCGGAAACCAGCAATCAATTTTGGCTCTCTTTATAATAGCACAAAGCAAAGGATAGATTTAAAACCCGTTAAAATCTTAATCAGAAGCTGGTGCTGACAGACTCTCAGGGTGGTGAGAGACAAGGCTGTATCACTGAACTCTACATCACTTCATTGCTTTT
Source organism: Pristis pectinata (assembly GCF_009764475.1). Classification (NCBI taxonomy): domain Eukaryota; kingdom Metazoa; phylum Chordata; class Chondrichthyes; order Rhinopristiformes; family Pristidae; genus Pristis; species Pristis pectinata. Next base: position 8,644,561 of record NC_067414.1, read on the forward strand.
GTTTGGCTGCTGAAAGGTGCTGAGTGAGACTAATGACCAGCTGAGAGAATAAAAATAGATCATCTGATTACTCAGGATATTGCCCTCCTGGCAGTTGCTCTGTCCCCTTCCTACCTGCTCAGTTCAGGATGAGCGGGGGAGCTGATTGAATTTCAGTGATGATGAATATTGCACTTTGCTAGGAGGAATACCCCTTGGGAAATACCATCCTAGTCCAGAGAACTTAAGTCCAACTTCGCTAGATGTGTGCAGGTACAAGTCACACAAAGTAGCAATGCAGTTTATTTTAAACAAATAGCAAATCAAGCTAATTGGTTTCCCGAGATCCGGAGATAAAACGCAGAATGGTTTGTGAGTTGTACCTCAATGTTGCATAAGGGATTGGAGGCTAATTTTATAAAATCTCTGCTTCCATATTTTCTGTGGTTGTTGGCTTCACAGTCCACTTCTAATGATGCGCCCAGGTTGACCCATCTACCTAACTACCTACCTGCTCAGTTGCCCACCTACCTACCCACCTAACCACCAACCTACCTGGGTTAGTAAGTTTGCTGATGATACAAAGGTTGGTGGTGTTGTGGATAGTGTAGAAGGTTGCTGTAGATTTCAACGGGATATTGATAGAATGCAGAGCTGGGCTGAGAAGTGGCAGATGGAGTTCAACCCAGATAAGTGTGAAATGATACACTTCGGAGATCGAATTCAAGGCAGAATTCAAGGTTAATGGCAGTAATCTTAGCAGTGTGGAGGAACAGAGGGGTCATGGGTCGATAGGGTTGTTAAGAAGGCGTATGGAGTGTTGGCCTTCATTAGTTTGGGGTATTGAGTTTCAAGAGGTGCGAGATGATGTTTGCAGCTCTGTAGTACTCTGGTCAGACCACCCTTGGGTATTGTGTTTCAGTTCTGGTCGCCTCATTATGTGTAGAATGTGGAAGCTTTAGAGAGGATGTAGAGGAGATTTACCACGATGTTGCCTGGATTGGAGAGCATGTCTTATGCGGATAGGTTAGAGTGACCTAGGGGTTTGGAAAGGAGGAGGATGAGAGGTGACTTGATAGAGGTGTACAAGATGATAAGGGGCATAGATCGAGTGGACAAGTCAGAGACTTTTTCCCGGGGCAACAATGGCTAACACAAGGGGGCATAATTTTAAGGTGATTGGAGGGAGATATAAGGGGGATGTCAGAGGTAAGTTTTTTTACACAGAGAGTGGTGGGTGCATGGAACGCACTGCCGGCAGAGGTTGTGGAGGCAGATAGATTAGGGACATTTAAGAGACTCTTAGGTAGACTATGAATGATAGAAAAATAAGGGGCTATGTGGGAGGGAAGAGTTAGATAGATCTTAGAGCAGGATAAAATGTCGGCACGACATTGTGGGCCGAAGGGCCTGTACTGTGCTGCAGTGTTCTATGTCCTATAAACAATCTGCTGGAGGAACTCAGCGGATCGAGCAGCATCTGTGCAGGGAAATCGACTGTCTATTTCCCTCCTCAGGTGCTGCCTGACCCGCTGAGTTCCTCCAGCATCTTGTTTGTTGCTCTGGATATTGAGGTTGTGGTTTCGTGGATGAACCTCCTCACCATTCCTCACTGCATTTAAATTGGACACTTGCAAAGGAAAAGGGGTTGGTAAAATTGGGTTGCTCCATCAGTGAGTAAGAGCTGCCTTCTTCTAGATAAGATGAGATAAGATATCTTTATTAGTCACATGTATATCGAAACACACAGTGAAATGCATCTTTTGCATAGTGTGTTCTGGTGGCAGCCCACAAGTGTCACCACGCTTCCGGCACCAACATAGCATGCCCACAACTTCCTAACCCGTACGTCTTTGGAATGTGGGAGGAAACCCATGCAGACACAGGGAGAACGTACAAACTCCTTACGGATAGCGGCTGGAATTGAAGCCGGGTCGCTGGTGCTGTAATAGCATTACGCTAACAGCTACCCTACCGTGTCTGCCCAGTGAGGTTGGAAGATTTCACTCCAGGCAAATGTTGTATTTTGCACTGCTGTTGAAAACCATTGGGGTGGTTGGACTGGAAACAAGATGCTGAGGAGAACAAGACTCCCACTAAGAACTGGAGCAACCCATTTCCTGACAGGCCCTCAGACGTCCAGGAATTATGCAGAATTGCTCCACATCGTAAGTCACCAGGAGTGGAGATTGGAGCAGTGTTGTGACGCAGTTTTTGTCTCTGATCTGTGCTCCGATCAGATGTGTGGAAAAACACAGCTGTGGTGTTCGGTATCCAAGCTCTTCCATCATTTGGAACCGTACGTTCTCAGATATTTTCTTATCAAAGTAACTGTTTCAAACTGACCTACCGCTGAGCTTCCAGAGTGATGAAGTGGAACTGCAACATTTACTGATTAGGGAACTTGGCGTAATCTGGGAGTTGTTCCTACTTCGAGCAGATCCTTCTGCACAATCCCAGTTCCTGCTTAATGCATTGGTACTGTTGGTTCAATTAAGGTAACTACATCCTCTAAACTACAGTGTGCACATGGGGTCAGTTATAATGACAACCTATATTTATGCAGTGATCAAAAGCAAAATACTGCAGAAGCTGGAAATACTCAGCAGGGCAGTCAGCATCTGAGGAGAGAGAAGAACCAAGTTAACGTTTCAGCTCGACGACATTTCATCAGGATTCTTGAAAGGCTGAAATGTTAACTCTATTTCTCTCTCCGTTGATACTGCCTGATCTGCTGGGTATTTCCGTATTTTCCTGTTTGTATTTATATAGATCATGAGCAGAATTCAGTCCATTGAGTTGGGTCCATCAGTCACTTCTGGCTAATTTTTTTTCAACCCCATTCTCCCTTCTCCCCATAACCCTTAACCCCCTTACCAATCAAGAACCTATCAATCTCTGCCTATGGCACCTTGACCAATGCAAAACTTTACAAATTTCTTCAAAGTGGTGTTAACAAACAAAATTTGACATCAGGCTATATAAGAAAAGTTAAGAATATATGACAGAAAGTTTGATCAATAGATCCGAGAGAAGGAGAGAGAGATAGAGAGGTTAAAAAGTTTAGGGAGGGGTTTACACAGCTGAAGGAGCGCAGCCAATGATGATACAGTTTAATTTGAAAATGAGCAGATGGGAATCGGAGCTCAGACATCTCAAGAAGGTGGCGGGTTCAGAGGAGGTTATAAAGGTCGGAAGGGGTGAGGTCATGGAATGAGAGAAAGACTTGTATTTAAATAGCACCTTTCACATCCCTGTCAGGGCTTTGAAAAGTGCAAATGTTACAGAATGTGGCATCCAATTTGTGCACAGCAAGGCACCGCGGAACCAGATGGCTATGCTGAAAGATCATCACACTGAAATGTTCACTCTGTTTCTCTCTCTCCGCGGATGCTGCTGTGTATTTTCCACATTTTCTGTTTATTAGTGAGACCAGATGGTCTGTTTTAATAATGGTGAGTGAGAGAAGGATAGTCATTGGCCAGGGAACCTGAGAATAACTCCCCTGCTTGCTTTTGGAACTCGCCCATCGGATTCTTTCCATCCTCCCAAGAATGCGGTTTAAAGTCTTGTCTAATCTCCTTCAGTGCAGCGTTCCCTCATTATTGGTATTGGTATTGGTTTATTATTGTCACCTGTACCGAGGTACAGTGAAAAACTTGTCTTGCATACCGTTCGTACAGATCAATTCATTACACAGTGCATTGAGGTAGTACAGAGTGCATTGAGGTAGTACAGGGTAAAACAATAACAGCACAGAGTAAAGTGTCTCAGCTACAGGGAAGTGCAGTGCAGGTAGACAATAAGGTGCAAGGTCAAACAAGGTAGATTGTGATGTCAAGAGTCCATCTCTTCATATAAGGGAACCATTCAATAGTCTTATAACAGCGGGATGGAAGCTGTCCTTGAGCCTGGTGATATGTGCCCTCAGGCTCCTGTATCTTCTGCCTGATGGGAGAGGAGGGAAGAGAGAATGACCCGGGTGGGTGGGGTCTTTGATTATGCTGGCTGCTTCACCAAGGCAACAAGAGGTAAAGACAGAGTCCATGGAGGGGAGGCTGGTTTCCGTGATGCACTGGACTGTGTCCACAACTCTCTACAGTTTCTTACGGTCTTGGGCAGAGTAGTTGCTGTGCCAAGCCGTGATGTATCCAGATAGGACGCCTTCTATGGTGCATCGATAAAAGTCGATTAGGGCACTGGTCTAGTTTGAAACAAAGATGGAGATTTTATAATCAAGGTGTTGCTTTGTAAGAAGAACACGATGATGCCGGAGCAACTCAGCAGGCCAGGCAGCATCCGTGGAGAAAAGCAGACGGTCAACATTTCAGGTCAGGACCCAGCCCTGAAGAAGGATCCTGACCCAAAACGTTGACCACCTGCTTTTCTCCAAGCATGCTGCCTGGCCTGCTGAGTTCCTCCAGCATCATTTTGTTTTTCATCTAGATTCCAGCATCGGCAGTCCTTTGTTTCTCTGTTGCTTTGTAAGGTTCGGGAGTGGGAGTTCCTGGCTGAGGCTGGAGACTGAATTTTCAGGAGGTTGGACTTGGAAGTCCACTGTGAAGCCGAGGACTGTTTTGCTGTAGCTCAGTTCCCAGTGCTGCCAGCTCCCCACTGATTGCACATTCTGGGCCTGGACTTGACTCAAAAGCCCAAAATCTTGCAATGTTGGCAACCTGAAGTAAAGACTCTGAAATACCCAGGTCTGACAGCAGTAATGGTGTCAGAGAGTTATACAACACAGAAACAGGCCCTTCAGCCCAAATAGATGAATCCAAGATACCCTGTCCACACTAAGATATCTTTATTAGTCACATGTACATCGAAACACACAGTGAAAACCATCTTTTGCGTAGTGTTCTGGGGGCAGCCCACAAGTGTCGCCACGCTTCCGGCGCCAACATAGCATGCCCAAACTTCCTAACCCGTACATCTTTGGAATGTGGGAGGAAACCGGAGCACCCGGAGGAAACCCACGCAGTCACAGGGAGAACGTACAAACTCCTTACAGACAATGGCCGGGATTGAATCCGGGTCGCTGGCGCTGTAATAGCGTCACACTAATCGCTACACTACTGTGCCTAGTCCCATTTACCAGTGTTTGGCCCATATCCAATCCATGTACCTGTCCAACTGTCTATTAGATATTATTATTGTACTTGCCTCAACTATTTCCTCTGGCAGCTCATTCCACATTGATACCACCCTTTGTATAAAAAGGTTGCCCCTCAAGTTCCTATTAAATCTTTCCCCTCTCACCTTAAATCTATGCTGTCCAGTTCTTGATTCCCCAGTCCTGGGAAAAAAGACTGAGTGCATTCACCCTGTCTATGTCCCTCATGATCTTATACACCTTTATAAGATCACCTCTCAATCTCCTATGATCATAAGAATAAAATCCTAGCCTGTCCAACTTCTCTCTATAACTCAGTCCCTCGAGTCCTGGCAACATTCTTGTAAATCTTTTCTGCACTCTTTCTAGTATAATAACATCTTTCCTATAGCAGGGCGACCAAAACTGAACACAGTGCTCCAAGTGCAGCATCCTGTACAACTGCATGATAACCTCCCAACTTTTATACTGAATGCCCTGACTGCTGAAGGCCAGTGTCAGAAAGAAATGAAAAGAAGTCGCTTGTTACAGCCAAAGGATGCGGCGGCAAAGATTAAAGTGAAACTGTAAACCAGAACATATGAATGATAGGTTGAGTGAGCGAGGGCTTTTCTCTTTGGAGAGAAGGAGGATGAGAGGTGACTTGATAGAGGTGCACGAGATGATAAGAGGCATAGATCAAGTGGACAGTCAGAGACTTTTCCCCAGGGCGACAATGGCTAACACGAGGGGGCGTAATTTTAAGGTGATTGGAGGAAGTTATAAGGGGGATGTCAGGGGTAAGTTTTTTACACAGAGAGTGGTGGGTGCGTGGAACACACTGCCGGCAGAGGTTGTGGGGGAAGATACATTAGGGACATTTAGGAGACTCTTAGGTAGGCACATGAATGATAGAGAAGTGGAGGGCTATGTGGGAGGGAAGGGTTAGATAGATCTTAGAGCAGGATAAAATGTCGGCACAACATTGTGGGCTGAAGAGCCTGTACTGTGCTTTAATGTCCTATGTTCTATGTCCTATAAACTTTCCCCATGGTAGCAACAGTAATCAGCATAACAGGCTGCCATGGAGGTGAGGGAAAACAGGGTGAGAGCCATGGTGTGAGAGGATGCAGTGCTCAGTGCGAAGGTTCCAACCTACCTCCGTATTGTGAGCAGCCCAGTGGTCCATCTTCAATCTCGCAGCATCCATCAGCAGAGACCCCCATCATCCGGACCATGCCATCTTCTCACAGCTACCATCGAGCAGGAGGTACAGAAGCCTGAAGTCCCACACCACCAGGTTCAGGAACAGCTACTTCCCTTCAACCATTCAGTTCTTGAACCAACCGGCACAACCCTAATCACTTCGGTATAGCAACACAATGACCACTTTGATCACTTTGCACTAAAATGGACTTTGTTTTTTTATCATTCTTATTGTGTTCTTTCTTGAAAAAATTATGTTTAATTTATGTTTTTCTTGTGAATGCTGCTTATCTGATGCTGTGTGCCTGTGATGCTGCTGCAAGTAAGTTTTTCATTGCACCTGTGCACACAACGACTTGTGCATGTGACAATAAACTCGACTTTGACTTTGGTCTTGCACTAAGATGATTTTAATCTAGCGATGTTGCAGCCTTTGTCAGTGATGCCCATGTACGAAAGTGGAGTGCAGAGTGCATTGTTTCTTTCAGAAATGGTGATGGGTGAATTGTTCCAAGCGGACCTAGAGGATAAAGCACCCAGTTTAGGATTCTTCTCCTCCTTCAGTCCTGCTCCTCACTGTTCTGGAACAGTGTCCTTCTGTATGTGTGCTCACCTGGTTCTCTTACTATGCTCAGGACAGGCACTTGAGTACCAGTATCTGGGAACAATTGAATATTGCAGAAGCCTTGAACTCAGCATAAACCTCAATTGCTTCAGGCATGCCACTGTTTGTAGGGTTTACAGGCTCTGGTTGAGTTTGGAAGCATCAAGGAGTACTCCATAAAAATCAATCAGCAACTATTCTACAAGACCTGGTGAGATCAGTGGGAGTATTTAAAGAGGAAGTAGATAAATTCTTGAAAGGTTGGGGAATTGTAGACCATGTAGAATTGACACAGAAGAGGAGTTGGGGTCTGGGGCAGATCCGCCAAGATCACATTGAATGGTGGAATAGGTTGGATAGGCCGAGTGGCCTACACTTGCAACTATTTTCTTTCATTCTAATGATGCAGTGATGATCTCTGTAAACAGTGAAAGTTGCTGGTCTTTCCTACTGCTAAATATTTGATCATACACGTTGAACATTATGAATGTCACCTGCATCATTAAGGTCCAATTTGGTATCACTGGGGTTCACTCAATCTGTGATCTGTTTATGCCTTGTTTATGTAGGGCAAGAGCATCACATGAGCTAATCCACTTCTCAATATGGCAGTCAGGGCAACTCACAGTAGGTAAACAATTCATATGTTCAATCGGACACAAACAGGGACTGTGGCACCCAAACTTTGTGCTCTACAGAGATTAATTTTGGGTTCTTTTTCATATTTTATATCTTCTTCTGACATTTGGCCCATCGAATCCATGCTGGTTTCCGAAGCAATCCCATCATGCTTATCCCTCCATTCATTTCCGTGTAACCCACCCCTCTCTCCATTTTGATTCTCCTACGACCCAATTACACTCGGGGTAACTTACAGTGGCCAATTAATCACCCAACCCAGCACATTTTTTGGGACGTGGGAGGAAACCAGAGCACCCCAGCAGAGGTCAGGATCGAACCTGGGTCACAGGAGCTGTGAGGTAGCAGCTCTATCTGCAGAGCCACTGTGCCATCCAGTAGTGAACCTTCCACCAATGAAATGCTGCAGGCATAGAAATACTGTGTGGGGTCTAATATCCCTGAGTTCTTGTTAGTAATTTCTTATAGCCTGTGAATTTTCAACAACAATTAATCTTTCTGACATGTTAAATAGTTTTTTTTTCCCCAGGACACCATCACGTGATACTACAAAGTGATTCAACAATTCACTTTGAGCAATTGTAGTAACAAAGGCTCTGGAGGCAAGATTCCCAGTGACTCAGTCCAACACTGTGGAGCTGTTTACCTGGAGCTGGGAAGGTGAAACTGAGGGATGTGGGTGGGTCAGGGTGGGGAGACGGAGAGGAGGTGTGTCATCAGGATTGAGAATTATGGGCAGAAGCTGCAGACCTTGAGTTTTTTGGAGAAAATATGGCTGTTTGGAGTTAAGAGAATGGGCGAGCTGTGGGATTGAGGTGTATGCAAGAGGGTCGGTAGGTGGGATTGAGGGATTTGCTGCAAAGGTGGGAAGGTGGTGTTGGGAAACACGAGGAGAAGTCACAGAGTCATACAGAGATAGAGCACGGACACAGGCCTTTCGGCCCACTGAGTCCTAGGATTTACACTAATCCTACATTAATCCTATTTTTTAATGTTCCTACATTTTCATCTCCCCCCCCCCCCACCAACCCCAGATTCTACCACTCCCCTACACACCAGGGGCATCTGATCTTCTATTTTTCCTTCCAAAGTGGATGACCTCACATTTACCAACATTGTACTTCATCTGCCAGACCCTTGCCCACTCACTTAACCCAGCTATATCTCTCTGTAGACTCTCCGCATCCTCGGCTACATCAATTTCTTGGGTTATTGCCTGTGCCGCTGTAATGTTATTATTTGGTGGCCTATACACAACTCCCGCCAGTTATTTTTTCCTTTTACTATTCCTTAGGGCAGGCACGGTAGTGTAGCGGTTAGCGTAATGCTATTACAGCGCCAGAGACCCGGGTTCAATTCCAGCCGCCGTCTGTAAGGAGTTTGTATGTTCTCCCCGTGTCTGCGTGGGTTTCCTCCGGGTGCTCCGGTTTCCTCCCACATTCCAAAGACGTACGGGTTAGGAAGTTGTGGGCGTGCTATGTTGGCGCCGGAAGTGTGGCGACACTTGCGGGCTGCCCCCAGAACATTCTAGCAAAAGGTGCATTTCACTGTATGTTTCGATGTACATGTGACTAATAAAGATATCTTGTCTTGTAAAACAAAATTCACAGTGGCCAATTAACCTACCAATCCGCAGGTCTTTGGTTTGTCGGAGGAAACTGGAGCACCAGGGGAGGTCCCACACGGTTACAGGGAGAATGTGCAAACTTCATACTGACAGCACTTGAATCCAAGACTGAACCGCTGTTCATGACACTGTGTGGTAGCAGCTGTACTAACTACACCACTGTGTCGTCCAGTGACAGGACAACCTGATGGCCAAGAAGTCTTTAAATACAAAGATTTATTTTGTGCCCAGTCTGCTTTTGTTATTTCTTGAAATGATCTTCCAGTTAATATTCTGTGTGAGGGCTGTGGCTTTCAGAATGATGGGCTAGTTTTATGTTTATCTGCGAATAGCATCAGATGACCACAGATGGAGCTGACTGTAGCTGTGTTGATTTCCAGCACTTTAGAACAATTTGTTTTCACACACAGTTCTAATGAATTAATTTTCTGCTATCAGATTTTGTTATTTTAAATCATGTGAGTGTGTGACCGTCTGTCGCTGGGGAGTCAGGAATTGCTAACTGCAGTGCGAGGGGGCATGGGTTACACCAGACCTCTGTCAGAGAGACTGTCTCTTCTCCCACATCACCATCTACGTTCAACATGATTTTTCTTCTTCCTGTATCACCAGCATCTCCTCCTCTTCAGTCTTGTTCACCTGAGAAATCACTGCCGTGAAATCTTTTCCCCTTACTTTTATCGATGCACCATAGAAAGCATCCTATCTGAATGCATCACGGCTTGGTACGGCAACTGCTCTGCCCAGGACCGCAAGAAGCTGCAGAGAGTTGTGGACACAGCCCAGCGTGTCACGGAAACCAGCCTCCCCTCCATCGACTCTGTCTTTACCTCTCGCTGCCTTGGCGAAGCAGCCAGCATAATCAAAGACCCCACCCACCCGGGACATTCTCTCTTCTCTCCTCTTCCATCAGGTAGAAGATACAGGAGCCTGAGGGCTCGTACCACCAGGCTCAAGGACAGCTTCTATCCCACTGTGATAAGACTATTGAATGGTTCCCTTACTGTATTTGATGAGATGGTCTCTTGACCTCACAATCTACCTTGTTATGACCTTGCACCTTATTGTCTACCTGCAATGCACGTCCCTGTAGTTGTGACACTTTATTCTGTATTCTGTTATTGTTTTTACCCTGTACTACCTCAATGCAATTGATCTGTACGTAATGAATTGATCTGTACGTACCGTATGCAAGACAAGTTTTGCACTGTACCTTGGTACAAGTGACAATAATAAACCAATACCAATATTCTTTCTCGTTTCCTCAATTCCACTTCCTCACTCTCTCTCTCGTTTTCTCAATCCATCTCTTTCACTCTGTGGCTCTCACTCTCACTCATTCTTGCTCTCTCTTTCTCTCTCTCTCCCTCTCTCCCCCCCTTCTCCCCCCTCTCTCTCTCTCCCCCCTCTCTCCCCCCTCTCTCACCGTCTCTCCCCCACTTCTCCCTACCTCTCTCTCTCCCCCTCCTCTCTCCCCCCCCTCTCTCTCTCCCTCCCCTCCTCCCCATTGTTTTTCACTTTTCCTCAATTTTTTTTCTTGCCCCCTACTATGGCTCTCTCTCTCATTTGCTCATCTATCTGTTTCTCTCACTCTCTCGCTGCATCTCTCTCTCTCTCTCTGGCTGTCTCTCCCTGTTTCATCTCTCTGTGTCTCTCTGCCCCTGGTTGGCCTCTCTCTGTCTCATTGATTCTGTCAAGTTCAATGTTTTGTTTTTTCAGAGTTTCTCCTTAGTCATCTATTATCAATCCTGCCCAACACAATCTCGCTCACTCCCACTGCTACATTTCCTTCATCTCACCTCACTCTTTTGCATGCTTTCAGTTTACTTCCCCTGCATTTTCAACCGGTCCAACCTGACACCAGCTCCTGTTTATACCTGAGAGGCAAGGTTCCCTGATTGTCTCTGTTAGAACCTGTGCTCTGTGCTGTTGCTCTCTCTGAGCAACAACCTCCTTCAACGTCCTTCTAATTCTCCAAACGCAACTGTACTTGTGATGTCGTAACAAACAATTCAAAAGCTGCTGTTCATAAACAGTAACGAGATGTGGAATGAACACAAGGTTAATGGCAGGACTCCTAACAGTGTGGAGGAACAGAGGGATCTTGGGATCCATGTCCATAGATCCTCAAGGTTGCTATGCAGGTCGATAGGGTTGTTAAGAAGGCGTATGGAGTATTGGCCTTCATTAGTCGGGGTATTGAGTTCAAGAGCCGTGAGGTAATGTTGCAGCTCTCTAGAATTCTGGTCAGACCACACTTGGAGCATTGTGTTCAGTTCTGGTCGCCTCATTATAGGAAGCATGTGGAAGCTTTAGAGAGGGTGCAGAGGAGATTTACCAGGATGTTGCCTGGATTGGAGAGCATGTCTTATGAGAATAGGTTGAGTGAGCTCGGGCTTTTCTCTTTGGAGAGAAGGAGGATGAGAGGTGACTTGATAGAGGTGTACAAGATGATAAGAGGCGTAGATCGAGTGGACAGTCAGAAACTTTTTCCCAGGGTGACAATGGCTAACATGAGGGGACATAATTTTATGGTGATTGGAGGAAGGTATAAGGGGGATGTCAGGGGTAAGTTTTTTACACGGAGAGTGGTGGGTGCATGGAAGGCACTGCCGGCAGAGGTTTTGGGGCAGATACATTAGGGACATTTGAGAGACTCTTAGATAGACACATGAATGATAGAAAAATAGGGAGCTATGTGGGAGGGAAGGGTTAGATAGGTCTTAGAGCAGGATAAAATTTCGGCACAACATTGTGGGCCAAAGGGCCTGTACTGTGCTGTAGTGTTCTATGTTCTATGTTCTATGAATCACTCTTCATATCATACTCAATGTTATAAGGGTAAAAGATTTTTTTAGAGTGCTGTCATTATGTATTTTCTGTATACAAACTCAGCAATGTGAGAATTAAATCCTTATTGCTCAGGGATGAAGGTAATATGAGAGAAACTGCCAATGCTGGAATCTAGATGAAAAACACTTTGATGCAGGCCAGGCAACATCTGCAGAGAAAAGCAGGCGGTCAACGTTTCAGGTCAGGACCCAGTCCTGAAGAAGGGTCCTGACCCGAAACGTTGACTGCCTGCTTTTCTCCGCAGATGCTGCCTGGCCTGCTGAGTTCCTCCAGCATCATCGTGTTTTTTGTGAAGGTAATATAAATTTTTCACCAGCTCGCTTGTATCCCTAACACTGCCGGCATAACAGATTTGAACTGAGTGTGTCGCAAGCAGGCTCGTAGTAGCTTACGTTCACCACTGATGTTGTTGTCAGTGGTGAACAACATCACTGTTCCTTGAATTTTGTTCCTTCCCCATCTGACCCAACAGCAGGGCTTACAGAACATCGGCCCGAGCTTCTGGATTTGGTCTAGAAGATGATGGGTGAAACATGCAACATTACAGAGCACTGAATTTAAATCATTAAAGACACAGAAAAGCCACCAAAGCAATCCTGTTGTTTCTGTGTCTCCATTTCTCAAGGCTCACATTTGTGGCTTACATCATGTTTGTTTTCAGACTGTAGGTGCTGTACTGCAGAATGGCATAATCCTGCCATAAGTACAAAGAGTTTACTTGTGCCCGTAACAGTATAGATGCCAATTTAGTCTCGCAGAAAGCAGAGCAGAGAACTGTGGAAGTGAATCGGACCCAGGCACAAGTTGGATGAGGACAGCCGTGATTCAGCTATGGAGTTCCATGAGTCACACAGCTGGCTCATGCCAAGTCAAGTCAAGTGGAGTTTATTGTTCTGTGCACAAGTACGGTGGGGTACAGGTACAATGAAAAACTTGCTCGCAGCAGCATCGCACACATGTAGACATCGCACACATGTAGATTCAGACAACACACAGCACGGTAGCGTAGCTGTTAGCGCGACGCTTTTACAGTGCCAGCGATCGGGGTTCGATTCCCGTCGCTGTCTGTAAGGAGTTTGTACGTTCTCCCCGTGTCTGCGTGGGTTTCCGCCGGGTGCTCCGGTTTCCTCCCACATTCTAAAGACGTACGGGTAGGTTAATTTGGGGTTTAAAACGGGCGGCGCGGACTCTTTGGGTCGGAAGAGCCTGTTACCATGCTGTAAATAAAATTTTTTAAAAAATATACAAGACAGTGAAGAGAGAGAGGTAAAACATGACTGTGCAAAAACAAGACCTTAGTGCAAAGGCACACAGAGGCAAGTCCATGGTAGTGCAAGAGTTGGTCTGTGGTGTTCTGTTGCCGAGGTAGGGTTGGTTTATGCAGGGTCAGTTCGAGAACCTGATGGTTGTAGGGAAGTAGCTGTTCCTGAACCTAGTGGTGTGGGACTTCAGGCTTCTGTACCTTCTGCCCGATGGTAGCAGTGAGAAGAGGGCACGGCCCGGATGCTGGTGTGCACCTGATGCCTGTGAATTGGCCAGGGGCCAAAGCTTAAATAGATCTTCCCTCCACAACTCTGTTAACACGTATTTTCTTCCAGGGACTAGGAGGGTTTGAGTGCCTGATTGTCTGGGATTTGCATACCTGAGAACGAGGGGCTCAAGGAATGTGAGGGTCTCAGAATCTTTGAGCCCAGAGACTCTGGCCTTCTGGCTGTCTGAAGCTCGGTTTAGGGCCATCTGATATTCTGGAAGGCTTAAAGTCCTGGCATCTGGGAGTCATGGCTTCGGGGTCCAACATCTAGGTCCTCGCGGTCTGAGAGCCTGAACATCTGGAAATCTGAACGTTTGGGACCCCTGACATCTAAGGGCCTAGGAGTCTGCCTGCAACCGTGGGGACTAGTTTCTGCTCCCAGTCCATGGAGCTCAGCCCAGTTACTGTTCCCTTTGTGCCCTGTGTTTGCTGACCTTCCTTGGCTCCATGTATTGACCTTAAAATTCAGATCCCTGATTTCAAACCCCTCCAGAATCACTCTCCTACACCCCTACACCCCACTGAGATATCCGAGCTCCTCCAACTCGGTTCTCTTAATCATCTACAAGTTTAATTGCTCTATCATTGGCGGTCATGCCTTGAACTTTCAAGCCCCAATGTTCTTAACCTCGCACCCTTCACCTCCCTGCCCCCTTTGCCCTTTGATGATGCTCCTTAAAGTCTACCATCTGGTCAAATTTCTAGTCACCTGTCCAAAGGTATCCATATGTAGCTCCATGTTAGTTCTTGTTTACTAACATTGTACGAAGTGCTTTGGGACATTCTGCTACACTGGGGATCAAATATAAATAGAAGTAGTTGTTGTTCCTATAACCATACAGCACAGAAATGGGTCCTTGTCCATGCCAACTGTGATTTCTACCCATGATAATCCCATTTGCCTGCACTAAGTCTGTATCCCTCTGTGCCTTTCCTATCTAAGTACCTGTCCAAACACCTTTTAAACATCGCTGATGCGGCTGGCAGATCTTCTGTTATGAACACTCCAAACTTTTGTTATAAAGCATTACAATTCCCAAGTAAGTTGATATCTGCAGCAGAGACTATTGTTGGAGACTATTGCTGACATCACTGCCCAGCAATGTTGCTGACTCAGCCTTCACAGAACAGCATTGGTTATGTCAGCTTGACTATGCAGCTTAATTCATCTCTTGCACGCTGTCAGATTCTGTAAGTCCCTAGACGGTGACATCTGCAAACACTCTTCAAACCCAAAGAAAAATATTCAACGATGATCATCGGCAGGAGAATGGAGCAAAAGGGAACAGTTTGTAGTGGTTAAAGGTGTAAAGGAGAGGGGCTGAGACCACCTCCGTGCGACACCAGTGACCTGTGGGGACCTTGTAGCGGAGAAGGGTCAGTTGGGAGTGAGAGTATCAGGGCAGCGAATGGTGAAGGAAAAGAGCGGGACCCCTTTGGAAGGAGCAGATGAGTGTGGAGATGATTGTCACGAGTAATTCTTATAGGACTGTAAACTATGCATTGCTAGTGGGAAAAACCTCTCCCTTGTGTCTGAAATGCCGGGACCTTTGATCGGAAGAATTATCTGCCAAAAAAAGCTAACACTTTCTTGGAGCTTTTGGACACCGTGGTTACATAGAACATATAGAACATAGAACATTACAGCACAGTACAGGCCCTTCAGCCCGCAATGTTGTGCCGACATTTTATCCTGCTCTAAGATCTATCTAACCCTTCCCTCCCACACAGCCCTCCATTTCTCTATCATTCATGTGTTTATCTAAGAGTCTCTTAAATGTCCCTAATGTATCTGCCCCACAACCTCTGCCGGCAGTGCGTTCCACACACCCACCACTCTCTGTGTAAAGAACTTACTCCTGACATCCCCCTTATACCTTCCTCTAATCACCTTAAAATTATGAATCCCTCATGTTAGCCATTGTCGCCCTGGGAAAAAGTCTCTGACTGTCCACTTGATCTATGCCTCTTATCATCTTGCGCACCTCTATCAAGTCACCTCTCGTCCTCCTTCTCTCCCAAGAGAAAAGCCCTCACTCGCTCAACCTATCCTCATAAGGCATGCTCTCCAGGAAGTTCTCAGGTTCCCAGGAAGCTTGAGCTGTGCTCCAGCAGTCTGTCTTTGTGGTCTCAGTACAGTGCTCCCTTACAATAACAACATTTAAAAGACATTTGGATAGGAGGGGTTCATGGGCCAAACGCAGACAAATGGGTCTAGGTTGGTAGGTACCATGGTTGGCATGGACAAGTTGGGCTGAAGGGCCTGTTTCCATGCTGTATTACTCTATGACTCTTTGACTCTAAGTTCAACTGAACATTTAATTTACTTTGTTCGTAATTATAAAAAGCCAAAAGAGAGCTGGTAATAATGGGGCTGTAATGGATGGTGATTAATGATAGAGGTTCTGTTTGCAATGAAGGCTGGTTAATGAAGGTAGGTTAATGATGAGAAACTAGTAATGAAAGCTTGATTAATGACGGAGGGCCAGTTAGTGGTGGAGTGTTGTTTAATGCTGAAATACTGTCAAAAATGAGTTGGTTAGCAACTGAGGAGTAGTCATTGAGGGAGGAATGGTTAATATAGGGCTGGTATGATGATCCAAAGGATAGGGTGTCAGTGAGGTTTTGACTGGATGTAAACTCTGATCTATACCATCCGTTGAGAGTTAACATGGTTTGAGAGTAAATTGATTGAACACTGACTCTTACTCAAAGCATCACAACCAGGTAACACTGGGGAGATGGGAACTGGTGAGCTAGGACTTCAATAATTGGACTGCAGTTCAGAAGTCTGCCGGTGCAAACAATGGGCTCTTGAGAAGTAACGAACTCAACTGGATCGAACCTTATCTCCAAGCTCTCATCCTAGCCCAAATGTGAACTTCAACCAAATTCTACCCCTTCTATCCTCAAACCCAATTCTACCCCACCCCATTTCTACGCCCCCGCCACCTCGGTAAACCAGTCCACATAATCAAAGACCCCTCCCACCCCACCCTGAACATTCTCTCTTCTCCACCCACCCCCCCCCCCCCCCCATTGGGCAGACGATATAAAAGCCTGAAAGCACATACCACCAGACTCAAAGACACCTTCTCTCCCGCTGTTATAAGACTATTGCACAGACCTCTTGTACAATTAGATGGACTCTTGATCTCACAATCTACCTCATCATGACCTTGCACCTTATTGTCTACCTGCACTGCACTTTCTCTGTAACTGTAACACTATATTCTGCATTCTGTTATTGCTTTTCCCTTGTACTACCTCAATGTACTGATGTGATGAGATGATCTGTATGGATGGCATGCAAAACAAAGTTTTCACTGTTCCTCGGTACATGTGATAATAATAAACCAATTTACCAAATTTATCTTCCAGTTCTACCAGGATTCTACACCCCTGCCATGGTTCTCTTGCCTCTCACTAATTATACCTCCTAGCCCCAATTCTAGCCATGCCCTAAGTTCTAACCCTGTCCTTGGTTCTAACCCATCCAGATTCCAACCCTGCCCTTAATTTTAACCAAACGCTGAGGTTAACAGCCATGGGAACAACTCATAAAGGACACACAGAGAAAGCAATTTTCAAGAACAAAGATTGAGGAGCTATCAATCATATCACTGTAGAAGTCCATCCTTTGGAAACACCTGATATTTTGATCTGCTTGAGCAGATAATACACTCCATGGTTATGTAGCTGAAAGTGAACTGATTCTGAACCCAGCTAACCCCATCTAAAGAATTAATTGCTCAATTGTTCACCCTCTAGCGTGAGGTCAGATTGGAGACAGGCATTTCAGGCTACATTGAGTACCATTAATGTCAAGTATCATTGTCCAAAATACATGAATTATACTGTGGTACAAATGAAACAATTTAAATAAAGCAACACGGAAGTTTTCTTTTGCTGAGCAGATAATTCAAATTAAGTCCCTTTGAAATAAAGCAAATAAATTCCCTTTGTGCTCCAACACAGTACTCTCCAGAGAATATAATAAGCTGAGCCTTGGCTTCTCGCTCAGTTGGATGTAGGCAATCCATTGGAACTATTGGAGGAAGAGAAGGGGTTTTCTCTCCAGAGTAAAGAAGGATGGGGGGGGGGGGAATCTCATTGAAACCCATTGGATACTGAAAGGTCTGCTTAGAGTGGACGTGGAGTGGATGTGGAGGCAGAGATTAGTAGAAGAGTCTAGGATCCGAGGGCACAGCCTCAGAATTAAGGGACGTTGCTTTAGAACCGCGATGAGGAGGAATTTCTTCAGCCAGAAGGTGGTGAACCCGTGGAATTCATTGCCACAGAGGGCTGTGGAGGCCAGGTCATTGAGTGTATTTAAGGCAGAGATTGATATGTTCTTGACTGGTAAGGGGGGTTAAGGGTTACAGAGAGAAGGTGGGAGAATGGGGTTGAAAAAATCAGCCATGATCGAATGGCAGAGCAGACTTGATGGGCCGAATGGCCTAATTCTGTTCCTATATCTTATGGTCTTATAGTAAGCAGCCAAGTAACTCATCACACTATTAGCTGCCAGAAGCAGATTGAAAAGCAAAAACTGCAGACACTGGAAATATGAAATAAAAACAAAAAGTGGTAGAGACCCCAGTAGGTGATGTGGTCATTATCACAGACACTTTACTCTGTACTGTTATTGTTTTTACCTGTACTACCTCAATGCACTCTCTAACTGCACTGTGTAATGAATTAACCTGTATGATCGGCATGCAAGACAAGTTTTTCACTGTACCTCGGTACAAGTGACAATAATAAACCAATACCAATACTGCAGTCTAATTGCTGTCTTACTCAGGGTAGAGGGTCTCAGAGGCTCGCTACTCTCTGTTTGAAGAAATCTCTAATCCCGTCAAGAGAGGCTGAACAGTTTGGGTCCATACAGTGAAAAAGTTCGTTCTGCATGCCATCTATAAAGATCATTTCATCACACCAGTACATCGAAGCAGTGTAAGGGAAAAGCAATTACAGAATGCAGGATATTCTTTGGAGTTCAGAAGAATGACAGGTGAGATGTGAGAGAATCTCGAACGTGGAGATGTGAGGAGGTGCGGGTTACTTGATTTCTTTTCAAGAGGCCGTGAATTTTTGGAATTCTCTAGCTCCCAGGGTTGTGGAGGCTGGATCACTTAGAGGCACTTCAGGTGGAGGTAGATACATTTTGGAAAGTTTGGGGAATTGCGGGTTATGGGGAACTGGCACAGAAGAAGAGTTGAGGTCAACCATCGATTAGCCGTGGTCATATTGAATTGTGGGGCAGGCTTGAGGGGCTTGGTGACCTACTTCTGCTCCTATTTGTTTATGTTCTGGTATCTCAGTCCTGAAGTGGCCAAACCCCAATTTTTGTCCACTCCCGTCAAGTCCCAGAAGAATTTCATTAGTTTCAATAAAGTCACCTCTCATTCTTTGAAACTCGGGAGAGCATAGACTCAGTCTATTTAATCTGCCTCAAAGGACAAATTGGTAAATTGGTTTATTATTGTCACATGTACCGAGGTACAGTGAAAAACTTGTCTTGCATGCTGTCCGTACAGATCATCTCATCACATCAGTACATCGAGGTAGTACAAGGGAAAACAATAAGAGAATGCAGAATAAAGTGTTACATTTACAGAGAAAGTGCATTGCAGGTAGACAATAGGATGCAAGGCCCTAATGAGGTAGATTGTGAGATCAAGAGTCCATCTTATCATAGGAGGGAACCGTTCAATAGTCTTACAAAAGTGGGAGAGAAACTGTCCTTGAGCCTGGTGGTACTTGCTTTCAGGTTTTTGTATCTTCTGCCTGATGGGGGGGGGGGGGGGGGGGGGGGGGGTGCGGGGAGAAGAGAAAATGTCCGGGGTGGGTGGGGTCTTTGATTACGTTGGCTGCCTTACCAAGGAAGTGAGAAGTATAGACGGAGTCCAGGAATGGAGGCTGTTTTCCGTGATGTGCTGAACAGTGTCCACAACTCTCTGCAGTTTCTTGTGGTCCTGGGCAGAGCAGTTGCCATACCAAGCCATGAGGTTTGGATTTTAACTCTACCTGTATTTATCCACATTATATTCAGTTCGAGTCAGTTTTTCATGAAGTTGCAACTTTTCAATCTCTCTCTATGTCCTCTTTGTTTAAGGAGGTGGTCTGTTGGGTCTTCCCTCTTGTGTGCACTCCTATATCCATATTCAGTTCGAGTCAGTTTTTCATGAAGTTGCAACTTTTCAATCTCTCTCTATGTCCTCTTTGTTTAAGGAGGTGATCTGTTGGGTCTTCCCTCTTGTGTGCACTCCTATATCCCCAGCTTCTTTGCTTTGCCCGCAGCTACCACTCATGTTTGGCTCTCAT
This sequence comes from Pristis pectinata, assembly GCF_009764475.1. Taxonomy (NCBI): domain Eukaryota; kingdom Metazoa; phylum Chordata; class Chondrichthyes; order Rhinopristiformes; family Pristidae; genus Pristis; species Pristis pectinata. The sequence continues at coordinate 8,664,422 of NC_067414.1, forward strand.
TCTCACTGTTATTAGACTGTTTTACTTGCCATTATGTACCCCTGGTTGGGGTCATGTTGACGATTTCAAGACAAATATCTGATTCTCAAAAGAGGTTGTAAATGTTTAAGAGAGCAGCGAGGTTAGGACCCTGGAGGGAGGTCATGGCTAAGAGTGTTTTTAGGGTGATGGTGATATGAAACAGGCTTAACTTTCAGTGATACAGTGACAGCTGTTGCTACAAGCAGACTTCCAACAGTTCTTTTTCCATTTCTACATCCTACATTACCTGTACCTTTGGACACCCTTCTCTTCAATGTCAGACCTGTCACACACAACCCAGAATGTAAATTTGAGATAACTTTGTTTCCAAGACCCTTCTGACCTGATTTTTAACTTCTACCCAATTTAATTCAAGGTTTCTCAATGGGATCAGGTGGGGGACGGAAGAGTCTTGGCCTGTTCATTGCTGCGTGTCTGTTGGAGTGGAGTTGCATTAGGTTAATGGAGCGGTATGCTTGGGGGTGACGAGGTTTTGAGTGGGCATTGACATTAGAGATAGGTGATGTCTGGCACAGTAGTGTAGCGGTTAGCGTAACACTAATTACAGTGCTAGCGACCCGGGTTCAATTCCGGCCACTATCTGTAAGGAGTTTGTACGTTCTCTCCATATCTGCGTGGGTTTCCTCTGGGTGCCCCAGTTTCCTCCCACATTCCAAAGATGTACAGGTTAGGAAGTTGTGGGCATGCTATGTTGGCACCGGAAGCGTGGTGACTACTTGCGGGCTGCCCCCAGAACACCCTACGCAAAAGATGCATTTCACTGTATGTTTCAATGTACATGTGACTGATAAAGATGTCTTATCTTATTTTATTTTAAGGATGAGGTTAAGTGAACAAAACACATGCAGGCCTTCACGTTGAGTTGATGGGGTGAGGGGGATCAATGATGGGTATTTTCATGTGTTTCTTGTGTCAACCCAGAGCACTTTACCACCTTCGGACTCAGTACACAGGTTACTCAGGGGAAAGTTATAATGATCGAATTGTGTGTTGCTGTTTTAGTTACACAAGTTTCCATTTTTTTCCCTTCTAAATAATTGCCTATTGTCACTGAATGCAAGACACTTCCAGATGTAAGTTAATAATAAATATTTAATCTTAGTCAAGTTTTAGAATTCCCACCACACCAAAGGGATTCCCAAAGGAATCCAGTAATATGCAGGATACACAGGGATAGCTCAGCTTTGGCCTGAAGCATGGCTTGGAGTGGAAAATCCAATGTCACCTTTTAAAGTTGAAATTAGCTATTTAATGCTCCTCCCTCCAAGTCTTGCCTTCACTTGAGGTCCCTGGACTGCAATGCTTGCTTCTAAATTCAGCAGGAGCTGTTTGTGACTATTCCCTTAGATGATTAATTAAACCAAGAACGGACGTTCCTTTACTGGTTCTAAGACATTTTGGGTATAAAATTAGGCTCGGTTGTGTCATTTCTGTGCTCTTTCATGCCAAATTGGCAGGAATTTTATCCACAACGCAAGAGTGAAATTTTTTTTAAAAATGTGATTTGTGTCATAATCAAAAAGGTGATCGTGTCTGCAATGCTCGTGAATGGCGGCAACATACAGTGTCAGCAAATTGTGACGTTAATGTTCAGGAAAGGTTGATTATGAGCCCAGCTAGACTGGCTGTCAGCCATCTGCTAAGGCTGTGCATGTTATGCTTAACGAGAGCCCAGAGTTTAGTAGAAGATACAACTGTCCTTCTCTTTCACCAGTCTCCCACCTGCCCATGACCATGACGGGCACTATATACAGTTACTTGTCGATTGGTTGGAAGGCAAGTTAGTTGTGCATAACAACGGAGTTCCAGAGGTCTTGAGGGAGTGCTGTGGCTACGGTTAGGACCAATGTCAGTCCAAAACCGTAGCTGTTCCATTCAGTTAGTTCTCATGTCTGTGGGTCAACTGCTTCATGAGCCAAGAGCAGGTTTGCTGCTGGGGGAATGAGAAGGAGGGGAAGACAACCATTCCCTGTGTGTTTAGGGAACAGCTCTCTATTGAGGAGCAGTTCTAAACCCACATCAAAGGAGACGCTGTTTCTCCAAGGGGGTAAAGACAAAGATACGTTGCATGCTGCAGCCAAAACTACAGAACGCGGCTAGATCTGCGTTGCCAGTGGTAATGAAGGTGACAGTGGTCACAAATTTCTTTGCCTCCAGGGCAGGGTACATGAACAACATATCACAATCTGCAGCATATCGCGATGTTCAGAAAGTAGGAGAGGTTGTATATTTTCATTCATTGGTATTGGTTTATTATTATCACTTGTACTGAGGTACAGTGAAAAACTTGTCTTGCATACCGATCGTACAGGTTAATTCATTACACAGTGCAGATACATTGAGTTAGTCCAGAGTGCGTTGATGTAGTACAGGCAAAAACAATAACAGTACAGAGTAAAGTGTTACAGATACAGAGAAAGTGCAGTGCAATAAGGTGCAAGGTCACAACAAGGTAGATCGTGAGGTCAGAGTCCATCTCATCGTATAAGGGAGCCGTTCAATAGTCTTATCACAGTGGGGTAGAAGCTAACAGGATGTGGCAATGCTGGTAATGTCTGTATTTATTGCCTTTCTCTATTTGCCCCCAGGAATCAGAATCAGCTTTATTATCACTGACTTATACATCATGAAATTTGTGGTTTTGCGGCAGCAGTACAGTGCAAGACATAAAATTACTATAAAGATGTGAAGATGGGAAGATGTGCCTGGTGGTAGGATCCCATTGCAGGTGGCGGAAGTTGAGGCGAATGATGTGTTGGATTCAGAGGCTCGTGGGGTGGTAGGTGAGGACAAGGGGAACTCTGTCCCTGTTATGTCGGTGCGGGAGGAGGGGGGAAGGGCAGACATGTGGGAAGTGGAGGAGATATGAGTAAGGTCAGCATTGATGGTGATGGAAGGGAAACCTCGGTTACTGAGAAAGGAGGATACCTCTGATGTCCTAGAATGGAAAGCCTCATCACGGGAACCAATGCAGTGGAGGGGAGTCAGTGGGTTTGTAGAAGGTGTCTGTGGTTAATCTGTCTCTGGAGATGGAGGCAGAGAGATCCAGAAAGGGGAGAGAGGTGCCGGAGACGGACCGAGTGAATCTGAGGGCAGGGTGGAAGTTGGAGGCAAAGTTGGTGAAATTGATGAGCTCAGCACGGGTGCAGGAAGCAGCACCAATGCAGTCATCAATGTAGCGGAGAAAGAGTTGGGGGGGGGTGTTACCGGTGTAGGCTTGGAACATGGACTGCTCCACATAGCCGACAAAGAGTCAGGCGTAGCTGGGGCCCATGCGAGTGCCCGTGACTACACCTTTAGTTTGGGGAAAGTGGGAGGAGCTGAAAGAGAAGTTGTTGAGATGAGTACCAGTTCTGACAGATGGAGGGTGGTGGTGGCGGAGGGCAACTGGTTAGGTCTGTTATCGAGAAAGAAACAGAGAACCTTAAGGCCTTCCTGATGGGGGATGGAGGTGTACAGAGACTCAACGTCCATGGTGAACCACAGAACCATAGAACAATACAGCACAATACAGGCCCTTCGGCCCACCATGTTGTGCCGCCCTTCAAACCACACCCAAGACTATCTAACCCCTTCCTCCCACATATCCCTCTATCTTAAATTCCTCAATATGCTTATCTAACAATATAGAACCAAATATAGTGAAAATGAGGCAGTCAAAGCCGGGGAATTGGAAGTTGTTGAAGTGATGGAGAGCATGCAAGGTAGTGTTCATGGGTTCTTGGAATATTCCGAAATCTGATGGCGGAGGGGAAGAAGCTGTTCCTGAATCGTTGGGTGTGGGTCATCAGGCTCCTGTACCTCCTCCCCACTGGTAGTAAAGAGAAGAGGGCATGTGGTGAGCCTCCTTTGCAAACCCTTTTGCAGTGCTTCCATTCTCCAGGACGGGGAACTCCCTGGCTTTTGACACCTCAAACCAGTGTCAAGGGTGCTAGCCTCTCATAGTTTTGGAACCCCTGCTGAGATGTACCTGGACCAGGAGACCTGCCAGGCAAAGTTTCCAAAGGCAGTGCAAAAGCATAACTATGTGTCAGTGCCAGTGGTGAAGCCTTAGGACAGGATGTAGTGTCCCTTGAAGCCTGACCGTACTTAAGGCCAATATGCAGGCGTTCCCTGTAATAACTCACTGACCATGAGTGATCTGGAGCTGGGCAAGGAAGAGGAGGCAAAGGTAGCCCAGTGCTGGTCCAGAGGACTCAGGTAGAGAGAGAGATGGGTGGTCTGCAGTAAAAGGTCAATGGGTGGCTGCAATAAAGTGCTTGGGGTGCGAGCACACCTGAAGACAGCCAGCACAAAACATCAAGGAGAATGGGAAGCAGCTGTACCTTTGCACATGGCCTCACATGGAGCTCAGAGCCCCCTTCTGCTCTGGCAGTGGTGGTCAGCAACTTCTGTACACTTGTGGACCCAATCATCCCATCCTAATATCTCAGCTCCTACTTGTGAGAGGTAGGATAGGGGGTCACGTGGTGAAGAATTAGCTTAACTCTCCCCCACACCACTCACTATCCACCCTCCCTTTCACAAGTCCTAGCATACCTGATGGTTACGTTACCCGCCCAGGAGGCTGAGCTGATGATCTCGAGACGAGAGTTCAAATCCCACCATGACAGCTGTGGAATTTGGTTTCCCTTAATGATCTGATATTAGAAGGAAAATAAACAGTGACCAGACTATTACTGATGGCCCCATAGCTACTGAATTGATGTATAACCCCATTAAGATCATTAATGGCGTCCAGAGGTGTCAATCACTGCTTCAGTAAAGCAGCCAGCATAATCAAAGACCCCCACCCACCGCGGACATTCTCTCTTCTCCCATCTCCCATCGGGCAGAAGATACAAAAGCCTGAAAGCACGTATCACCAGGCTCAAGGACAGCTCCTAACCCACTGTTATAAGACTATTGAACGGTTCCCTAGTACAATAAGATGGACTCTTGACCTCACGATCTAGCTCGTTATGACCTTGCACCTTATTGTCTGCCTGCACTGCACTTTCTCTGTCACTGTAACACTTTATTCTGCATTCTGTTATTGTTTTACCTTGTACTATGACGATGCACTGTGTATTGAATTGATCTGTATGAACAGTGTGCAAGACAAGTTTCTCACTATACCTCGGTACAGGTGACAATAATAAACAAATTCCAATCTGCCAACCTTACCTGGACTGACCTTCCATGTGACTCCTGGCCTGTAGCAAGATGGCCGGCTGAGTTGGGCCAGCAAGCAGCTTGGTAAATGATAACAATTGAGCAGGATGAAATGGGCAGACCAGCCAGCATTGACCACAGCACCAAATATGGACATTGCAAATCTATCACTTGCCAGCTCCTGCCCCACCTCCTCTTTATACCAGCTATCTCCCCCCATCTTTCAGTCGGTGAAGGGTCTCGACCTGAAACGTCGACTGTCTATTTCCCTCCATGGATGCTGCCTGACCTGCTGAGTTCCTCCTGCGGCTCAGTTTTTGCTCCAGATTCCAGCATCTGCAGTCTCTTGTGTCTCCTTTGGACATGGCAATGTCACTCCTGTAGCATATGTAGCTTGTATAACGTCGGGTGTACAATAATAATTGCACAATTTGTACAATTTATGATCACACCATGTGTCCAATTGCTGTTGATATACACACCATTATATTGTGTGTAAGGAACTGTCTGGGACGAGCTTGCAATGTGGCAGTAGGTGTTCAGAAAAAGAAATGACCTGTCCCTCTGAGTAAATTCTTTGGTTTAATAAAGCACATTGTTAGTTATTAGCTATCCTGTCTTAGAAAGTGGGAGAGATACTAATGGAGCTCTCAGTCCAGTTGAATTTGAAACGTCTTGCTCACAGACATCAGGGGAGAAATGAGAGATCAGTCCCACAGTATGGCCAAGTAACAGCCTGACAAAGTGATGTACACAGGATCGTACCTTACAGAGAATGAACCAGAATCCATCACATTCCTGGGTGTATCCTTTCTGAGCTGCAGGCTATAAACCCATGGGAGATGGGTGCAGTGATATACAGTGTTGTTCCCATGAAGTCTGACGGTGTCAGGTCAGTCTCCTAATTACAACCCACCATACTTCATCACCTTACCCACGTTGAAGAGCATTTGGAAGAAACATCAAAAGTAACAATGGCACAAAATGTTGTCAGGGTAGGTGATTTCACTGTCCATCGTCAAAAGTGGCTTGTGTTCACCACCTCTGAGTCCTCAGAGAAATAACAGGCAGACTGTGTCTGCGGCTTGTGGAGAGTGAGTAAGGCACAAAACCACTTCACTTCATCCTCACAATCTACTTGTGGCATCTATCCATGACAACATTAGCAGAAGTGTTCAATGTGGAGAGAAAATTTCACCTGCAAATGAGGAGATGGTTTTTGTTGTGTGCTAATTGCTCATTGGAATAAGTGTTTTGTTTTTTTGTTGGAATAATGTATTTGAATTGTTTGGTTTGATAAAATTAGTTGGTTTGTTGGAATATTTAATTTGGATTGTTCATTGGAATTATTTGCTGGAATGTTTTTGTTAATAGGAATGTTTTGCTTATTGGAATGGTATGTTGGAATATTTTGTCTTGTTGAAATGGTTTGTCGGAATGATTGGTCTTGTCGGAATGGTGTGTTGGAATAATTTCACTTGTTTTGCCTTGTTGGAATGTTTGGACTTGTTGGAATGTTTTGTCATAGAGCAATACAGCACGGACACAGGCCCTTCGGCCCAACCAGTCCTTGCTGACCACATTGTCCACCTAGCTAGTCCCAATTTCCTGTGTTGGAATGTTTGACCTCGTTGGAATGTTTTGTCATATTGGAATGTGTTAGAACATAGAACATAGAACAGTACAGCACAGAACAGGTCCTTTAGCCCACAATGTTGTGCCAACATAGCTATTCCCTCCTACCTACAGAATGCCCATATCACTCCATTTTCCTCTCATTCATGTGCCCATCCAAGCCCCTCTTAAAAGCCCCCAATGAATTTGCCTCCTCCATCCTATCAGGCAACTCATTCCAGGCATCCACCACTCTCTCAGTAAAAAACCTACCCCTCACGTCTGTTCTGAACCCACCCCCTCACCCTCTGGTATTGGATCGCTCAATAATGGGAAAAAGTTGTTGGAATTTTGATCTTGTTTTAAATTTTTGCCTTGTTGGAATGATTTATCTTGTCAGAATGCTATGTTGGAATGATTTCAATGTTAGAATGTTTTGTTGGAATGTTTTTTACCATTGGAATGTTTTGCTGGAATGTTTGATATTGTTCAACGTTTTGTCTTTTTGGGATGATTTGTCGGAATAGTGTGTTGGAATTATTTCCGTTGTTTTATCTTGTCGCAGTATTTTTTTAACCAGTGGAATGTTTTGTTGGAATGTTTCATCTTGTTGGAGTGTTTCAACTTGTTAGAATGTTTTGTCCAATTGGAATGTTTTGGCTCGTCAGAATGTTTTGTTAGAATGTTTCCTTTTGTTGGAATATTTGGTCTTGTTGGGATGTTTTGTTGGATTGTTTGATGTTGTTGGAATGATTGGTCTTGTTGGAATGATTTCAGTTGTTTGATCATGTTGGAATAATTTTTCCTGTCGGATTGTGTTGTTGGAATATTTGGTCTTATTGGAATGTTTTCTGTTGGAATGATTGGCCTTGTCGGAATGAATCTTTGGAATGATTTCACTTGTGTTTTCCCGTTGGAATGTTTTATCCTATTGGAATGTTTTATTGGAATTCTTGGCTTGTGGGAATGTTGTGACTTGTTGGAATGTATTGTCCTGTTGGAATGTTTCATCCCGTCAGAATGTTTGGTCTTGTTGGATTGGTACGTTGACATGATTTCAGTTGTTTTGTCTCGCGAAGATGTTTGGTCTCGTTGGATCGGTTTGATCTTTTGGAATGTTTGGTCGCAATGTTTGATCTTATTGGAATGATTGCTCTTGTCGGAATGGTATGTTGCTATGATTTCAATTGTCTTGTCGGAATGTTTCATGTTCTTGGAATGTTTCATGTTGTTGGAATATTTCATGTTGGAATGTTTTGTCTTGTTGGTATGATTGGGCTTGTTAGATTGGGATATTAGAATGCGTTCAGATTTCTTGCCTGGTTGGAATGTTTTATCCTGTTGGAATGTTTTGCTGGAATATTTGATCTTGTTGGAATGGTATGTTTTTTGGAAATGTTTTGTCCAAGTTGGAATGTTTTGTCCATGTTTGAGTGTTTGTTCTTGTCGGAATGGTACGTTGGAATGATTTCACTTGTGTTGTCCTGTTAGAATGTTTTGTCTCATTGGAATGTCCTATTGGAATGTTTGATCCTGTTGGAATGATTTGTCTGTTGGATTGGTATGTTGGAATGATTTCAGTTGTTTTGTCTTCTCACAATGTTTGGTCTTGTTGGAATGTTCTGTCTTGGAATGTTTCATTGGAAAGTTTTTACCTATTACAATGCACGTTTGTCTGAACGTTCATGCTTGTTGGAGTGATTTGTTGAAACATTTTGATTTGTTGGAATGGTTTACCAGTGTGCATTTACTTGGTGGAATGCAGACTTGTTCAAATGTTCACTCTTATTGGAATAGATTGTGGGAATAGTTTGCCTGCTGGAATATTTTGTTTTATTGGAATATTTTGCTGCATTGGAATATTTTGGTGTATTGGAATATTTTGCATGTTGGAGTATTTGGATTGAAACCAAAGCTCCTCTGCTAACATCAGTAGGAGCTGCCACATAAAAGGCCATAATGTAATGTACTGACAATATAAAGGGAAGAAGAAGTAAAGGGGAAGAAATGGTGATGAAAGGGGTGAATCTCAATCATGGCATGCAGAGCAATTACAAGCTTCAAATATTCCATCACTGTGCTGTAAAATCACAGCTTACTCCAACTCCCTGGCCTTGTATTTCACATACCTCATTCTATTTTCTGCCAGAGTTCTCCAATACTTGGTTCCTAATATGATTAAATTTGACTGTACTAAGTGCAAACTGGATGATTAACCTCTGAAGGGATTACAATGAATCCTGTGCTTCAGCAAGATGTTACTCAGCAGGACCAAGGATTAGCCCAGTGGTATCAAATATCTGAAGTAGAACCGGGACACGATGGCAAGTTTCCACATTAGCTTCCACCTGAGATCCCCGCCGTCACCAGAACTATTGGGGACCACAGCTGGAGGCCCCAGATGCAGCAAAGGGTATGGACGAGGCAACAAAACCAGCTGTGGTGCTGAAGACCTTCAATCCCTGCTAAATGTTCTCAATGACCCTGTTGAGACAGCATTACAGTGAAGTTCCGACAGCACTCAAGAGCTCAGCACCATCCAGGACAAAGCACCCTGTTTGGTTGGTACCCACTCCGACAACATGAACATCATTCCTCCACCACTGTTTCACACTGGGATCTTATAGAAACATAAATTTATGAAAGGGATCAATAAGATAGAGGCAGGAAAGTTATTTCCACTGGTAGGTGAGACTAGAACCAGGGGACATGGCCCTCAGGATTCAGGGGAATAGATTTAGGACGAGATGAGGAGGAACTGCTTTTCCAGAGAGTAGTGAGTCTGTGGAAGTCTCTGCCCAGGGAAACAGTAGAGGCTACCTCATTAAATATACTTAAGACACAGCTATATAAGTAACCCTTGTGAGATTTTTTGCGTAGTAGGGGGAATTAAAGGTTATGGGGAAAAGGCAGGTAGGTGGAGCTGAGTCCATGGCCAGATCAGCCATGATCTTATTGAATGACAGAGCAGGCTCGATGGGCCAGATGGCCGACTCCTGCTCCTATTTAGAACATAGAACATAGAAAAACTACAGCACAATTCAGGCCCTTCGGCTCACAAAGCTGTGCCGAACATGTCCCTACCCTAGAAATTACTAGGCTTACCCATAGCCCTCTATTTTACTCAGCTCTGTGTACCTATCTAACAGTCTCTTAGAAGACCCTATCGTATCAGCCTCCACCACCGTTGCTGGCAGCCCATTCCACACACTCACCACTCTCTGAGTAAAAAACTTACCCCTGACATCTCCTCTATATCTACTCCCCAGCACCTTAAACCTGTGTCCTCTTGTGGCCACCATTGCAGCCCTGGGGAAAAGCCTCTGACTATCTACCCGATCAATACCTCTCATCATCTTATACACCTCTATCAGGTCCCCCCTCATTCTCCGTCTCTCCAAGGAGAAAAGACCGAGTTCCCTCAACCTGCTTTCATAAGGCATGCTCCGTATTCCAGGCAGCATCCTTGTAAATCTCCTCTGCACCCTCTCTATGGCTTCCACATCTTTCTTGTAGTGAAACAACATTTCTTATGTTGTTATGTTCACTTCTATCAAATCTCCTGTCAACCTACCTTAACAAGGCCAGCTCCTTGAGTCTAATAGTGAAGCATTCATTACACCTACACTTGGCCATAACTGCCTAGATACATCCTTCCCTATGGTGACAAGGTCCGACAGCAAACTCCACCACGAGGGTCTGTTGAGATGGTGGGAATCAGGCAGCATAAAGGGGTAGATGTTTGCATCTCCTTCAGTTGCATGGGATAATTATCCCTTGTGAGAATTATCCCATGCAACTGAATGCTAGAGGGCATGCATTTAAGGTGAAAGGGGGAAAGTTCAAAGGAGATGTGTGGGGCAAGTTTTTTTACACAGAGAGTGGTGGGTGCCTGGAATGCGCTGCCAGGGGTGGTGGAGGCAGATACAATAGAGGCATTTAAGAGGCTCTTAGGCACATGAATGTGCAGAGAGTGGAGGGATATGGACATTCTGCAGGCAGAAGGGATTAGTTTAGTTAGGCACTTAATGACTAGTTTAATTAGTTTGGCACTACACTGTGGGCTGAAGGGCCTGTTCCTGTGCTGCATTGTTCTCTGTTCTCTGAGAAGGATAGTGGTTGGCGAGGAAGGAAGAGCAGACCAGAGAGTCCAAATCTGCTGAGGCTCCTTGACCTGATACATTGACTGTTTCTCTCCCCCAGCGAAGCTGCTTGTCCAGCTGAGTGCGTTCTGCATTCTCTGTTTCTGTTTTTGGATTTCTAGCATCTGCAGTTTTTTGCTCCAACCAGGTCAATAATCTGCCTTGTTCCTTGAGCTTTAGTTTTAGCTGACGGTTACTGTTCTATACCCGCACCACAACTGGTCTCCAGTCATTATGCACTGTAATATTCCATGTTAATTCTGCTTGTCTAGTCCGCCTGCAAAAATGGCATCACTTATAGGAGGCATGTCCAAGGTTTCACTGGAACAGGTTTAATGCCCTGCTTCAGTAACAGCAAGACACTGAAGTGGGGGACATTCCCAATTGTTTAGAGAGCAGATATGTTGGAAGAAACAGAATATTTACTCTTTTCAGCATAAGCCCTTCCAAATCATCTCAATCACAGGGACACAGAAACATACATATGTGTGCATGCACACACGCGCACACACACACACACACACACACACACACACACACACACACACACACACACACACACACACAAACACACACACGCAAATGTACTACACACACACAGGAACACATACACGCAGACACCCAGGGACCCTAACCCCCACATGCACATGTACACAATCTCTTTTTCACAAATACACACAAACACACACACACACACACAAAAAAGATATGGACCCAACATCAGACATTCACAAACATAGATGAACACACTAACACAGATCATTGTGTCATTGTACAGTGAATTGTGTGGATTTGACCATAAAATGATATTGATGGATTATACGAGAGGGCAAAACTGTGGCAGTTGGACTGGTGAGTGTTTTTATTCTCTCATTGAGGGAAGGATGGGCATTAACTGCTGATCTTTGCCGTAATGTCCGCATGGGCCATCTGGACAACTTCCTTAGCGACGTGGCCCAAAATTGCTCACAATATTCTAAATGCAGTCTGACCAATGCCTCATAAAGCCTCAGCAGTACGTCCTTGCTTTTATATTCTAGTCCTCTGGAAATGAATGCTAACATTCCATTTACCTTCTTTACTACCAACTCAAACTGCAAGTTAACCTTTAGGGAATCCTGAACTAGGATTCCCAAATCGCTTTGCACCTCTGATTTCTGTATTAGTTGTCGCCCTCGTCAGAAAAGCAATTACTTCTAACAGACATAGCATGTATACATACATACATACACTTTACACACACTATACGCACACTGTACACACATGTACTATGACCACCTAATCACCACGATTGGGTGGTCATAGTACATCTGTGTACTATTAACGTTGAAGGAACTGATGTGCATGGACGAGATCAAAAACTTGTTCAAGGGATTTGGTAGGTTGCATCTCATCATTTCAGAGGAGATTTACCAGGATGCTACCTGGATTGGAGAGCATGTCTTATGAGGATAAGTTGAGCGAGCTCGGGCTTTTCTCTTTGGAGAGAAGGAGGATGAGGTGACTTGATAGAGGTGTACAAGATGATAAGAGGCATAGATCGAGTGGACAGTCAGAGACTTTTTCCCAGGGTAAAAATGGCTAACACAAGGATGTATAATTTTAAGGTGATTGGAGGAAGGTTATAAGGGGGACGTCAGGGGTAAGTTTTTTACACAGAGAGTGGTGGGTGTGTGCAACGCACTGCCGGCAGAGGTGGTGGAGGCAGATACATTAGTGACATTTAAGAGACTCTTAAATAGGCACATGAACGAGAGAGAAATGGAGGGCTATGTGGGAGGGAAGGGTTAGATAGATCTTAGAGCAGGATAAAATGTCGGCACAACATTGTGGGCCGAAGGACCTGTACTGTGCTGTAATGTTCTATGTTCTATGTTCTAACTTGGGGTTAAACAGACAAAGTAAAGACCTATTATACTTCCGGTACTTGTGGGGTGCGGTCTCTGTGAGTGGTTTCCCAGGCCATAACATCCAGGGATATAACCTGCGAGGGTGTCATTGTAGGACTGTGAACCATGGGGATCTCACCCCTGGGATCACGACTCCTGGCATTGTGATCTGTGGCGTCATGGCCCAGAGATATCTTGAGCCATGAATTCTGGAATTTGATTTCTGGAGTTCACATTTGGGCTTAGTTTGATTTTGGTTAAAGAGTGTGCAATTGGAGAGCCCAAACCATATTGAACGGTTCCCTAGTACGACAAGATGGACTCTTGACCTCACAATCTACCTTGTTATGACCCTGCACCTTATTGTCCACGTGCACTGCACTTTCTCTGTAACTGTCACACTCTATTCTGCATTCTGTTATTGTTTTTCCTTGTACTACCTCAATGTAGCGATGTAATGAATGAATCTGTATGAACGGTATGCAAGACAAGTCTTTCACTGTACCTCGGTACATGTGACAATAATAAACCAATTTACCAACTAGCATCGTAGGTGTTAAATAAAGGCAGAGAAAAAGTAAGTTAGCAAGAGGAGGTGCCCTTCACTACACTGGAATGTAGATACCTCTCTACTCCATCGTCTGCCTCTCCTGATACAAATTAGATATAAAAAAAGTCCTCTTTTTGTGCGGTGCTACCTACTCTGCTGTGTACTGGGTCGTTTGTAGTTTCAAGAGCACATTTATCCACTGGAGCAGGTGAGAGAGAGAGAGGGACCACTGGAGATAGGTGACTGTTGTCTGCTCAGCCCTGGCATTCGATCCCCTTTAATTTGTATGGCCATAATTCAGTTTGCCTCTGCAGCATGCCTATACTGAGAAGCAGGGACAGCTCGGAGAAGGCAGGGCTTGAAAACTTTCCTTCTAGGCCCTGACTTTAAAAGCTTCTGGCGTGCTGGTAATGATTGTCCCCCTGGAGTTAGCATGAAACATTTTGCCTCTGGGAGTGCGGGTGATGGACAGGTAGTCTTCCTGAAGAGTGCTGAACCTCTCGCTTTTCTTTCAAGCATCTTCGAGGGGCTGATGGCTAATGGGTTGCATTCCTGTTAGGCATTTTCTGAATAAATCATCAGAAGGATCGCAGAGGCTCTGTGGTTTGGACAGGTATTAATGGAGCTGGCGTATTGGTTGCGTTACTTTGTTTGGGGTGACCGGCAGGGACTGTTTCTCCCTCAGCTCTGGAGGGGATCACATCGCTCTGGCTCTTTGCTGCTGCCTTTAGCTCATTAACTTTTCCTTCAATAAATCATCACCAATAAAACCTTGTCTCTACAACACCTTGTTCCAACTCGTCACGCCTTTGCTTATACGGATGGAAGGTTGCTTTAGCACTAACGTTTGGCACGCTGAGGGATTTCAACTGGTAATTAGCTGCAACACAGGATCTATGGGGAAAAGAAATGAGGCAGTGGGATCCAGAATACAACACCACAAGTAGCAGGGCAGTCAACAAACCGAGAACTGGAGGATGGAGGTTTTGTTAAACTTGTTTTGAACTTTGGCTAGAGCACACTGGGAGTAGGTGAACAGTTCTGTCTCCGATAATCAAAAGCGGAGCCACGGAAGATGGTACAACAGGCTGACTGGAATGAGATCGAGACGGAAAGGTTGTAACCGTCAGGAAATTCCGAACAGGCCGAGGAGGGCAGACTGAGGGGATGACCTGACGGACGTGAAAGGGTCTGATGGAGTGTGGGGAGCCCAGAATTAGGGGACCATAACTATAAGACTCATAAATCTAATGGGGGAAATCAGCAGAGGATACAGTACATGATGAGAATGTGGTACCAGCCACCTCAAGGAATGGTGAGGGAAGTAACGCGGTTGGCTTCAAGGGGACATTGGACAAACACGATGGAGAAAGGGATGGAAGGATGCACGAACTCATTGAGGTGAGGGAAGGTGGGAAGAGACTCCTGGGGAACAAAAACACCTGATGTGGACCAGTTGGAGACAAAAAGCCAGCGCCATGTGACGGTATTGCACCCGTACGATATGTAAGGAATGATCTGTATGGATGGCATGCAAGACAAAGTTTTCGCTGTACCTCGATACATGTGACAATAATAAACCAATTACCTCACTGTACTTGTGTACATGATAATAAGCGGTCTTACGGACTTATATTGCAGCACAGTACAGGCCCTTTGGCCCATGATGTTGTGCCAACATTTTATCCTGCTCTAAGATCTATCTAACCCTTCCCTCCCACATAGCCCTCCATTTTTCTATCATTCCTGTGACTGTCTAAGAGTCTCTTAAATGTCCCTAATGTATCTGCCCCCACAACCTCTGCTGCCAGTGCGTTCCATGCACCCACCGTTCTCTGTGTAAAAAAATTACCTCTGACATCCCCCCCATACCTTCCTCTAATCACCCTAAAATTACACCCCATCGTATGAGCCATTTCCGCCCTGGGAAAAAGTCTTTGACTGTCCACTCGATCTATGCCTCTTATCGTCTTGTACACCTCTATCAAGTCCCCTCTCATCCTCCTTCTCTCCAAAGAGAAAAGCCCGAGCTCACTCAACCTATCCTCATGAGACATGCTCTCCAATCCAGGCAGCATCCTGGTCAATTGACTTGACTTCTTTCTGCCCACTGGCTTAATGCCTTTCCATTGAGGTCACAATGAAGAGCTTCAGGGAGTTCTGCTGGGATCAGTGAAATGTTGAGGCAAGGTGGGAGACAGGTTAAATCTACAGGGCCACAAACTCTTCAGCAAAGTTTCAGTGCACCATGTGACTGAATTTTATCTAATACCTGATCTCTAAGTGCCTTTGGGTCCTTCCTGTGTGCCTGGCACACTTCCATAAATTTACCCCTGGTCCTCTGAGCACATGTACAGAGGCCATTGGGTATGTGGACTGATAGCAGAGGGCTATAACACTGCCCTTTACGTCACTTGTTGAGGTCCACTTCGACTCTGCTACATGAGAGCCAATTGTGTCTGTTCCACTGCTGAGGAATCTCCGGGTCTCTGACATCTTGCAGCCAGGTCTTCCTTTTAATATTTTCCCTCTGTATTTTCGCCCACATTCTCATCCCCCCAGAATACTGCTGCCAGTGCCTTTAGAGACCCACCACACATCTCCAGTCGCTATCTCCCTTGTGAACCCCGAGCCAATTGTGTGAACCCCTGTCCATGCCCAGACCTGGCCTGATCGAGGAAAACCACTTCACTGGTTGGAAGAACCAGAACAAGAGAGCATAACCTTAAATTGAGAGGTAGAAGAGAGATCAGGAGACACCTCTCCACAGAAGCACTGGAGGACGTCTGGAACCCTTCTCTTTACAAGGCTCTATCGATTTATGTTTCCATGGCAGCCATACACAGATTTTTGTTAGATAAGGATTATTGATGCACCATAGAAAGCATCCTATCTGGATGCATCACAGCTTGGTACGGTAACTGATCTGCCCGGGACCGCAAGAAGCTGCAGAGAGTTGTGGACACAGCCCGGCGCATCACGGACACCAGCCTCCCCTCCTTGGAGTCTGTCTTTACCTCTCACTGCCTTGGTGAAGCAGCCAGCATAATCAAAGACCCCACCCACCCGGGTCACTCTCTCTTCTCTCCTCTTCCATCAGGTAGAAGATACAGGAGCCTGAGGGCACGTACCACCAGACTCAAGGACAGCTTGTACCCCCACTGTGATAAGACTATTGAACGGTTCTCTTATACGATGAGATGAACTATGACCTCACGATCTACCTTGTTGTGACCTTTTACCTTATTGCACTGCACTTTCTCTGTAGCTGTGACACTTTACTCTGTACTGTTACTGTTTTTACCTGTACTACATCAATGCACTCTGTACTAACTCAATGTAACTGCACTGTGTAATTGACCTGTACGATCGGTATGCAAGACAAGTTTTTCACTGTACCTCGGTACAAGTGACAATAATAAACCAATACCAATACCAATACCAAATGATTGGAGCAACAACATGTGAATGGAGTTGAAGTGCAAGTCAGTTGAATCAAGTACATTGAGCATAGGAGTTGGGACATCATGTTATAGTTGTATAAGTTGTTGGTGAGGCCACACATGGAGTACTGTGTAGAGTTTTGGTCACCCTGTTATAGGAAAAATGTGGTTAAACTGGAAATAGTGCAGTAAAAATTTATGAGAATGGTGCTGGGACTAGAGGGCCTGAGTTATAGGGAGAGGTTGTGCAGGCTGGGTCTTTATTCCGACATTTTCTAGAGTCGATTGGATTAGGTTGGATGAGAATTTGCAGTGATGAGATGGAACAGAGGGGGAGACGACCAGTGATGGGACTGGATGATCAACTACATGATGCATAGTGTAATAAATCACATGTGTTTGCATTTGTGTCTGTATGTATATCAGGTATGTGCACAGGTGTGTGTTATGTGTGTATATGTACAATGTGATTGTGGGCATCTCTTGGGATCTGTCTCGGGTATGTGGGTAAGTGTGTGTGTGAATGTGTGTGTGTTTACTGGTAAGTATTGAATATCTGTATGTTTGATTTGTGGGTGTGGTGTGTATGCTGTGTGTTGGGTGTGCATGTGCATATCAGAAGTGTGCAATTGTGTGTGTCTACTGCACATCTGCCTGGGATATTGGGGGCTGCTCACTACTTTGATGAAACAGTGCTCTTGAAATATTATTGCTACAATTAGATTGTTGATCCACATGAGTTTGGGCTGTGGAACATGTCTGAAGCTAGTTTAAGAAAAGCATCGTCCGTGCAGTAATGATCACCTGCTGTGGACTGCAGCCATGAAATGGATTTTAACAGAACGTGCTCTACTACATGGACGGGACACTATAGTAGAACATGGTCTATTACAACTGTTCTACTTTACTACGATGAGTCCCATGTAATCCCCATCCAGTACACACCCACCATTCAATGCCTCCCAGAAGAGTCCAAACTCCAAATCCCTGTCCCAAGATATTCCCAATAACAGAAGATTCCTATTGCATAAGAGCAAATGTGTCACATTGGGTTAGAACAATGACGTAATGGATATCAGTACGATTCGAACAGTTGGCAACAGTCAGTGACCTCTGATCCTGGGTGTATGCCTTCACCTCATCAACAGCCCTGAACTGGTTTGCCTTGAAATCAACTTGTGACTGTCCCAGGGGTACGTAGCCCAGCCACCCACAGCGTACCAACACCGAATGGTTGTCATTCCTCCTGAATTCCCACCAAGATTAAGGACAGATTCTATCCCACTGTTATAAGATCTCTTGTACATTAAAGATGAACTCTTGACCTCACAATCTACCTCACCATGGTCCTTGCACCTTACTCTCTACCTGCACTGCACTCGTTAGCATAACGCTTTTACAGCGCCAGTGACCCAGGTTCAATTCCTGCTGCTGTCTGTAAGTTGTTTGTACGTTCTCCCCGTGTCTGCGTGGGTTTCCTCCGGGTGCTCCGGTTTCCTCCCACATTCCAAAGACGTACAGGTTAGGAAGTTGTGGGCATGCTATGTTGGCGCTGGAAGCGTGGCGACACTTGCGGGCTGCCCCCAGAACACTACGCAAAAGATGCATTTCACTGTGTGTTTCGATGTACATGTGACTAATAAAGAAATCTTATTCTGCAAGTGTGATGAAATGATCTGTATGGATGGCATGCAAAGCGAAGTTTTTCACTGTACCTCGGTACATGTGATAATAATAAACCACTTCCAATTCCAATTCCACACATAAAGCCGGGGCAGGCTGGTCTCTGCCTGGCAGTTTGGGTTACTCAGTAATGCACACAGATCCAGTGAGTCCCGGGAACACAAAACAACCAGCAAACTCAGCACACGTTGGCAGTCTAATGTACAGCCTCCTGCTCTGTGGGCTCTCGAATTCAACGCTTCTGATTCTGGGCCAGTGCACGGGCAGTGGATTTTCGGATTCAGTGCCTACATTCCTGAACATGACTCTAGGACGGTGGTCTGTCAGACTTGGTATCTGTGGGTCTGGTAAGAGGACACGTTGAAAAGAAGTGTCAAGGGGAGAGGTCTCAAGACTGGAGTAATCTCATTCAGCTCCTGAAGTTTCTGTGCTTGGATTGCCCATTGTGTGAGAGTTTTGGAATGATGAGATGGAACAGAATGGGAGACAAGTTATAGAGCCAAAGAGTCACGCAGCACAGAAACAGGGCCTTTGGCCCAACTTATCCATGCAGACTATTGCACTTGTGACATTTAAACACTTCCCGAATCCCCACTTGTTTCACCATTTCTCTTTCTTTCTTTTTCAATCTTTTTATTAGTTTCTAAATTAATACAGATTAATATATAACATCGATGATTGTACATGTAATACAAAGAGATCAGGATAACAATCATGGCATAGATAATCATAAAGGACAATATAAAAAATGATCTTTAGACCTCACGATCTCTTAGTAGATGAATATAATATAAAAGAAAGGAAAGGAAAGGATTTATTGTGTATATAAAAGAAAAGAAAAAAAATCCCCAAATCAATAAAAAATTGTAAATAACAACAAACCAAACTAAAAAGAAAATTTCAAAAAAAAAGACAGAAAAAAAGAAAAAAAAATTGGACTGAAATTTCTCAGTAGGAATAGAGCAATATTATGTCGTCAACTCCATTCCTCTAAATTGGAAAGTTATTGAAAAGGGATTGATATCATATGAAAATATTGAATAAATGGACTCCAAATATCTTCAAATTTAAGCGAAGGATCAACAGTACCACTCCTAATTTTTTCCAAGTTTAAACATGATATAGTTTGAGAGAACCATTGAAAAGTAGTAGGGGGTATTGGATCCTTCCATTTAAGCAAAATGGATCGTTTGGCCATTAATGCAACAAAGGCAATCATACGGTTCGCAGAAGCAGATAAATGGCCAGACTCTATCCTTGGTAATCCAAAAATTGCAGTGATAGGGTGAGGTTGTAAATCAATATCCAATACAGTTGAGATAATGTTAAAAATGTCTCTCCAATATTTTTCCAAAAGAGGACGGGACCAAAACATATGTGTCAGAGAAGCCACATTAGACTTACATCTGTCACATATAGGATTTATATGATGATAAAAACGGGCTCATCATTTCTCAGTATCCTGTCATGTGCCTCTAACTGGTGTCACATAGACTCCCCGCAGAGCCCAGTAATCGCCCACTATAAGGGCCATTTCCTACATAATTCACATCAAGTTAACAAACGTGGTGTTAGCTGGACACATGTGGTGCCTGACATGAGATTAATCAGTTAACCTCAATGTCTCTGGTCGATGATTTGGTATTAGTGTCTCTGGATAATGAGGAAATATTAGCATCTTGGGTTAATGAGAAGATAAATGATAGTGTGTCCAGTTAATGCCAGCATCTGAGGAAAACAAACCCATCTCGTGATGTTTGTTCCCAATGGTGCCAATTGCTTTGATTGCATACACAGTGAACACCACTGAACTGTCGGTCCCAAGGGAGCCTTTGTCAGCTTTTACTGCCCCCACACCTGAAACCATGTCCTGGTACAGAGACAAGTGTGCGGGCTCCACATTACCACCTGCACTGAATGAAGAGAACTTGAATTTTTGTAAAAGTGCGTTCAAAGTCAGAGTCGAGTTTATTGTCATCTGCACAAGTCCATGTGTGCACGGGTGCAATGAAAAACTTACTTGCAGCAGCATCACAGGCACACAGCATCAGATAAGCAGAATTCACAAGAAAAGCATAAATTAAACATAAATTATACACAATTTTTACAAGAAAGAACACAATTAGAACGGAAAAAACAAAGTTCATTGCAGTACAAAGTTTTAACAGTGTTACTATACTGAGGTAGTGATTAGGGTTGTGCAGGTCAGTCAAAGAACCGAATGGTTGAAGGGAAGTAGCTGTTCTTGAACCTGGTGGTGTGGGACTTCAGGCTCCTGTACTTCCTGCCCGATGGTTGGGAATGAAAGGGTATGTGGGAGTGGTTTCTGTCATGTTCCTGTGAGGAAGGACCATTCTCAGATTTCGGAGGAGTCTTAACAGACTGGATGTGGAGAGGATGTTTCCTCCTGTAGAAGAATCTAGAATCTGGGGTCACTGTTTAAAAATACAGGGTTGTCAATTTAAGGCAGAGCTGAGGCAATTTTTTTTTCCCTCAGAAGGTTGCAGGTCTTTGGAACTCTCTTCCTCACAAAGCTGCGGAATTGGCAATTGGTTTAGTATTGTCACATTTACCGAGATACAGATTTTAATTGCGTGCCATCCAGACAGATCATTCCACACGAGTACATCGATGTACAAAAGGGAACAACATGGCATGCATAATACAGTGTTACAGTTACAGAGAAAGTGCATTGCAGGTAGACAAATAAAGTGCTAGTGCCATGGCAAGGTAGATTGAGAGATCAAGAGTTGATCTTTATTGTTTAAGAGGTCCATTCAACAGCAGGATGGAAGCTGTCCTTGAGCCTGATCATGTGTGTTCTCCAGCTTTTGTATCTTATGCCCAGTGGGAGAGGGGAGAAGGGAGAATGACCGTGGTGGGAGGGGTCCTCGATTGTGTTGGCTACTTTACCAAGGCAGCGGAAAGAGTAGACGGAGTGAGTGGAGGGGAAGCTGGTTTTCAGGATAGACTGGGCTGTGTTCACAACTCTCTGCGATTTCTTGTGGTCTTGGGCAGAGCAGTTGCCACGATGTATCAAGCAGAGTCTTTGAGAAAATTTAAGGCAGACATCTGTAGTTTCTTGATTATCAAGTGGATGAAAGGTTACTGAGGAATGTAGGATTGAGGTTACAGTCAGATCTGTCACGACCTTATTAAGTGGTAAGGCAGGCTTGAGGAGCTGAGATCCTAATTTGTATGTTTGTGCATATGTCTATATAACTTACAGAGCACAACTGTAACACAAATAATTAAAATAAGTCAGCATGCTAAAAAATTTTAATACCATCACACTTCTTGGCATATTGTTCTTTGATCAAAATATGTCTGAACCCCCATTGTTACCCACAACCCCTTGCACCTACACCCATTAATGTCCACCATCTCCACACTCTGGTTCCTGGGACCCAACTCTGAATCTGCCAATTCCACAAAACAGGAATCAGTCGGAGTTGTACAGAGAAAGCCCTGGAACCACACAACAGAACACCCAGAATCTTCTGGGAAGAGAAGGGACAATACCTATTAATCTGTTGTCTACCAACTAGTCATTGACCTGACACTGCAATCCATCAGCAGTCCCAGACTTCCAGTCCCTGCAGTAAGCTGCTGTCATTGACTCAGAGCTCCTCTGTAACAGAAAGCTGAAATATATATATGTAGTGTGGAGAGACAGACCAGCAGCTTGCTGTGGTCAGCAACACTGCCCTGATTTACTGCTGTCTCTTTTTAAAGAGTCCATCATCAAAATCCAACTGTGACATCTTAATATGGCAACATAATTAAACATATAGATTCCAATAGGTGCCACAATAGTGATTTCACGCTGAGGGGGAATACCAATATACTTGGTCTGTGGGAAGCTTTGCTAATGGTTCTGTTGTATAATATGGACATCTTTAAATAGAATGGTTGCTGTTCATAAAAGCAGAAAGACAAGTTATAAACACCACTGCAACAATGTGATTTATATATCAAAAGAAACCAAACAAACAACTGGGAAGATTGGGAGAGGGATCGGGAAAAGACCCCATCATGATTTCATCTAATGATAGAGATGAGCAGAAGTTACTGAATAGTGATCAGGAGGAAGGATTACTTAATGGAGATCAAAAGTACCTCCACTGGAGAGTGGTCAGCAGTCAGAGTCAGTAGAACTATTCTGTGTCCTCACAATCTACCTCGTTGTGTTGAGTTAACAGGGAAAGATTGAACAGGTTAAGACTTTATTCCTTGGAGTGTAGAAGAATGAGGAGAGATTTGATGGAGGTTTACCAAATTATGAGGGGTATAGACAGAGTAAATGCGAGTAGGCTCTTTCCACAAGTACTTGGAAAGACATGGCTTTAGGGTGAAAGGGGAAAGGTTTAGGGGGAACTTCTTCACTCAGAGAGTGGTGGGAGTGTGGAACGAGCTGCCATCTGACGTGGTAAATGCGGGCTCACTCTTAAGTTTTAAGAATAAATTGGATGGATATACGGATGGGAGAGGTCTGGAGGGTTATGGACGGTGCAGGTCAATGGGACTAGCAGAATAAAGTTTCAGCACAGACTAGAAGGGCAGAATGGCCTGTTTTCTGTGCTGTAGTGTTCTATGGTTCTATGGTTGTGACCTTGCACCTTATTGTCTACCTGCACTTCCTCCGTAGCTGTGACACTTTACTCTGCATTCTGTTTTTGTTTTTACCCTGTACTGCCTCAATGCCCTGTGCAATGAATTGACCTGTACAGTCGGTATGCAAGACAAGTTTTTCACTGTACAAGTGACAATAATAAACCAATTCCAATTCATTGGGTAGTGATCAGGGGCAAGAACCTCTAAAAGTGGCACAGCTGGTAGAGCGGCTGCCTCACAACTACAGAGACCCGGGTTCAATCCCGGCCTCCGGCACTGTCTGTGTGGAGTTTGCACGTTCTCCCTGTGACCGTGTGGGTTTCCTCCCACATCCCAAAGACAAGCAGGTTGGTAGGTTAATTGGTCGCTGTAAATTGTCCCTTACGTGTAGGTGAGTGGTAGAATCTGGAGGGAGTTGATGATAATGTGGGGATAATAAAAGCAGGATTAATATAGGA
The DNA here is from genome assembly GCF_009764475.1 of Pristis pectinata. Lineage (NCBI taxonomy): Eukaryota > Metazoa > Chordata > Chondrichthyes > Rhinopristiformes > Pristidae > Pristis > Pristis pectinata. The sequence goes on from NC_067414.1 coordinate 8,688,011, forward strand.
TTAGCGTAAATGGATAGTTGATGGTCAGTATAGACTCAACAGGCCTGTTTCTGTGCTTTATGACTCTCTGCGCTTTGGAGCAGGACTCATTGAATCCTGCCCAGGAGTAGGATTGTGATCAGGGCCGCGGTAATTAGACAGTGATTAAGGGCAGGACTTCCTGGATACTTATAAGGGCAGTGGTCACCGGATAGTTCTTCTCTTCTTCTTTGGCAGCCCCTCAGAGTCAAGGATGATTTGCTTCCACTCCAGTTCTGTGGGGTCGGAGGTTAGTGTGAGAATCGAGGGCGCTTCCACAAGAGGTGACAGACGTGATAGGCAGAGGTGGGTAATTTGTGAGACAGTGACCTCCATCCACGATTTAGACTGAGCATCTGTGTCTCAGCATGGATCGTCTCAAGGTTCTCAACACCATCTCCTTCTTCACTTTAAGTAGTCATGGGCCAAGGGTTTCCAGAAGTCTATGGGGGTCGTGTATTTTTCAAAGATCCTTGAATACTTTCCTCTGTCCTCCTGGTAATCTCTTCCTGTGACAGAGCTTGGAATAGAGTGTCTCTCTCAGGAATCTGGTGGCAGGCAGGCAGGCAAATGATGTCCCTGCCCAATGGAAGCAAGCAGACTGTAATTAAGGCCTCAGGGCTGGGTCACACTCGCCTGGGAGAAGAGAGGGCACTGGATGGTGATCAGGTGTAGGAGATACTTGGTGGTGGTAGGGGGCAGGAATTGATGGTGGTGTTCAGAACCCAAGAGTCATAGAGCTGTAGAGTCATAGTCATACGGCACAGAAACAGGCCCTTCTGCCCACCTTGACCAGGCCAACCATCAAGTGCCCGTCCACACTGACCTCATTTACCAGCACTTGGCCGTGGTCTCTGAATGTTGATGACCCACCTCCATCCTTACCATGATTCTCCCTGAAGCGATCACACCAGAATAGAATGTCTGGTCATTGCCATTTGTGGGAGCTTCCCACATGCAAATTAGTTGCTGCAACTCCCTACACTTTGACATTCCATATGTATTTACTTGGTTACAAAGCACTTTAAGATGTCCTGTAGTTGTAAAGTACCTTATAGAAATGCATATTCCATCTATGCACGTGTGTTTGTCTATGATTCGGGGGATATTTGCAGCCAACATATCCACAGGATGCTTCCGTCTCTACCAGATGAGTTTTGATGCTTTCCTTAATGATCTCTCATTTGCATAATTTATTCATGTGGACACTGAGGCTAAACTCTTTTCCTTATTCCTTATCAGCCCTTAAATAATCCGAAACTGAACATTTCAGCACTCTTTTCCGTCTATGGTATTTTTCTTGAAATATACTTTAAAAAAATGAAAGGAAAGGTGCCTTATAATACAAACAAAAATTCACTGTTCATGAAACATTATACAAATAAGATTTCTTTATTAGTCACATGTACATCGAAACACACAGTGAAATGCATCTTTTGCGTCGAGTGTTCTGGGGGCAGCCCGCAAGTGTCGCCACACTTCCGGCGCCAACATAGCACGCCCGCAACTTCCTAACCCGTACACCTTTGCAATGTGGGAGGAAACCGGAGCACCCGGAGGAAACCCACGCAGACACGGGGAGAACGTACAAACTCCTTACAGACAGCGGCGGGAATTGAACCCAGGTCGCTAGCACTGTAATAGCGTTATGCTAACCGCTACACTACCGTGCCTGCTCACATAATTGTGGTTACATGAGGAGCATGGCATACTAGGGAGGTTCACCCCATATCTGAACAGAGGCAAATTCATAAATAGATAGAGAATTTGTGATGGAACCTTCTGTGGAATACACAACCTAAGGGTTTATTGTTAACTCAAGCTCCAGCCATCTGTGTACAATGGGAGGAAGGATCTTAAACAATAACTTATCCCCATTGACACTCTGCGGCTTTTATAACCAGGTCTATTGTCCCTCTTCGAGTAATCCAAGGCCTTGGAATGTGCCAGAGTGCAACAGGACATCATGGGCAGGTCCTTGCACTGGAAGGGCAGCAAGTTTGGGGCAAGCCAAGGACATATGTCACTGTGTTAATGGTCTTCCCCGAGTGCACTAAATATAAGGAGCAAGGGTTACTTGTGATTAAAAACATACCCCATTTAGAGCTCAGCACATCCAAGTGTATTGTATCATTTTAACCTTTTCTGTGTTGAGTTGCCAGATTAAGTCAGCTGAATAATATTATAAATTCTAAAATTAATCTCTTCAGTAAGGTTGACAAAGGTTTCATTGCAAGAGAAAAGTTGTCTGAATACTGACTTGTAAGGTTTAAATGACCCTCACAGTAGAACAAATTAAAATTCAGCTGATATTAAGCAACATTCTATGATCTGGAATGGGAATTGGTTTATTATTGTCACATGTACCAAGATACAGTGAAAAACTTGTCGTGCATACCATTCGTACAAATCAATTCATTACACAGTGCGTTGAGGTAGTACAGGGTAAAACAATAACAGAATACAGAATAAATTGTTACAGTTACAGAGAAAGTGCAGTGCAGGCAGACAATAAGGTGCAAGGTCATAATGAGGTAGAATGTGAGGTCAAGAGTCTATCTTATACTAGGGAACCATTCAATAGTCTTATAAAAGGGGATAGAAGCTGTCCTTGAGCCTGGTGGTACGTGCTTTCAGACTTTTATATCTTCTGCCTGATGGGAGAGGAAAGAAGAGAGAATATCCGGGGTGGGAGGGGTCTTTGATTATGCTGGCTGCTTCACCAAGGCAGCGAGAAGTATAGACAGAGTCCATGGAGGGGAGGCTGGTGTCCGTGATGTGCTGAGCTGTGTCTACAACTCTCTGCAGCTTCTTGCAGTCCTGGGCAGAGCAGTTGCCGTACCAAGCCGTGATGCATCCAGATAGGATGCTTTCTATGGCGCATCGATAAAAGGTGGTGAGTGTCAAAGGGGACATGCCAAATTTCTTTAGCCTCCTGAGAAAGTGGAAGCACTCGTGAGCTTTTTTGGCCATGGCCTCTACATGGTTGGACCAGGACAGGCTATTGGTGATGTTCCCTCCTAGGAACTTGGCTCAAATAACGTGGTAAGTGAAGGAACAGTTGATACTGAGCCTACCTTTCACAGGAGACAGCAAAACCTAAGGGATGGAGAGGTTGTTTCTGAAGAGTTTAACAGGTCACACGTAAAGAAGAGACTCTTGTGTGGTGAGGCAGGTCAGATTGGGTAACGTTGTAGTCATTGGTGATGAAGATTTGGGAAGAGTTGGGTTACACTCCTGAATGAATTGACTCTCCTTTTAGCCTTGGGACCAAGATGTAGATACGGCCCGGACAATTTTATAAAAACATTTACCCTTCAACAGTTCAGGATGTTAGGATAACCTTCTTTGACCAATGCAGTGTTCAGTGAGTCATTGCTAAACATACATTTCCACTCATTGCCATGACAATAGGGGAGGTTTAAGGGGTGAGCAAGGTGTTGTACTGTGAGCTTTCAAAATCAATTTACATGAAGGAATCAGAGGGACAGCTCCAAAATTTGAGGTGACACCTAAATGGTGGTGAGGAAGACTGCAACAAAACACAAGATCCTAAGTAACTTTCAGACTGGTGTACAGATGACAAGTTTATTTCAATACAGACACTTGTGAAGTCCTCACACCAAGTAGTCCTCACACTCATGCGAAGTGAGAGTCTAAATTTGATGTAGGGACAAATGCTGAGAGTTTGCATTGGGGTTAGGAATAGGATTTGAGCTGTCTCTTTAGTAGTTGGGCTTTGTGATTTTTAGTTAAGGCTTGGATACTGTGCTTAGGATGAGCAATAGGGATATAGTTTGAATCAGGGTTAGGGATTATGGACAATGTTGGGTTTGTTTTGGGTTAAATTTAGGATGTGAGATTTGGGATTTTGTTACAGATTTAGTATCAGGGTATATGATTTAGGATCTAGGTTTATGACACTAGGGTTGGAATTAGGATTTTGGGTAGGATTAGGGTTAGTATCCAAATGGAACTATGGTTAGGATTGAGATGTCAGCTAGGTTTATAACCAGAGTAGTGTTCAGTGTACTGTAGACAGGGCCAGTGTTAGGGTAAGGACTATGGTTAGGTTCAAAGTGTGCATTAAGTGGATGATTAAGTGTAGGGAGAGTGTTAATGTTATGGTTAGATTATCTTGAGAAGGATTATGTTCAGCCTCAGAATGCTGTGTATTGAGTTAGGGTATGTGTTATATCTGGGACTAGCAATTTGTGAGTAAGTTTATTGTTAGGACCGTGAATGCTCTTCAGCTTATTATGCATGTTAATGTTAGGATTGTGATTATGATTAGGATTAGGGTTTGGCTGCATGTTGAGATGAGTGTTAGAAATTGTGAACCTCATCATTTTTCTGAATTGTACCTGATTATATCATTTCTGGAGAATATTTCACCGTGTTGGAATTCTGTCAGACTCAAAAATATTTATGTCTTTGAGTGGGCTGTGCCTAATAAAACACATTGCAAACAATTAATTTGTTTCCTCTAACAAGATGACAGCAGTAAAGAACTGGCTGGTTCCGGGAAAATTTAAATCTTGACATATTCCCCGTTGGCAGTCCATAGAGATAAGCAAATCTTCTATCTACTCTTTCAGTAAAGTACCAGTAATTGGGTTCCTTGGTCAATTTCATTCCTGCTCATTAATTTCTTGCATGTGTCATGTTTTGTGCTTCCTTCTCTTACTGGGTAGTACAAAGCTGAGAGCCAAAGCTACTGCCAGCCCTAGTGCCAACATCATTGACTAAACTGGGATTGTGTTTACTGATGGTGTCAGGTTTACCCAGTGAGTTGGTGGCACTAGGTCTCCCTCTGCTGGTTCATCTGTAAACTAACAAAATGGCCAGTCTTTGAGGTAGGGAAGCGTGAGTGACTGGGGACCTGTGTACATTGGGTCTACAGCGAGAAAACAAAGTGAGTTAGAGCAACGCACAAAGCACTGACAAACTTCCACCTATCAATTCCCAGCTTCTGACACCATTCCCGCCATATTGTTCTATGGTTCTATGGTTGTCCCCCCTCCCCCACCTGCCTATCACCCTCCCTTCACCTGGATCCACCTGTCACCTGCCAGCTCTTGTTCCAACCCTTCCCCCCACCTCTTTATCCCGGCTGTCTCCCCTCGTTCTTCCAGTCCTGATGAAGTGTCTCGACCCGAAACGTTGACTGTCCGTTTCCCTCCACAGATGCCGCCTGACCTGCTGAGTTCCTCCAGCGTTTTGTGTGTTGTCCAATCATCTGCAGTCTCTCTTGTGTCTCCAGAGTGAGCTAGATCTGCTTCCGCACAGGAGTCCAACTCTTCGACATCATTCCATCGTCCTTGAGCTCACTGCCTGTTGGTGTTTGAGGCTGATTGTTGGTGTTCCAACTCACGACCCCAAACACAGCTCTTGCATCTAATTTTATTCCTAATAGCTACATTACGAGCAAAAGGGTAGCAAGGGACAAAATTGGTCCTCTTGAAGATCAGCGTGGTCATCTATGCATGGAGCTGAAAAAGATTAGGGTTTAAATGAATTTTTTGCATCTGTATTTACTCTGGAGACAGAGACCATAGCACTGAGGCAAAAGAGTAGTGAAGTCATGGACCGTATCCGGATTATGGAAGAGGAGGTGCTGGCTGACTTGAGGCGAATGAAGGTGGATATATCCCTAGGGCCAGACAAGGTGTCCCTCGGACCTTGTGGGAGGCTGGTGCAGAAATTGCAGGGGCCCTGGCAGAGATATCTGAAACATCCTTAGCCATGGGTGAGGTGCCGGAGGACTGGAGGATAGCTAATGTTGTTTAAGAAAGGCTCTAAGAATAAGCCAGGAAATTATAGGCCAATGAGCCTGATGTCAGTCATGGGTAAATTACTGAAAGGTATTCTAAGGGACAGGATATGTAAGTATTTGGATAGACACAGCCTGATTAGGGATAGTCAACATGGCTTTGTGCGTGGTATGTCATGTCAAACCAATCTTATAGAGTTCCTCAAGGAGGTTACCAAGAAGGTCAATGAGGGAAAGGCGGTAGACACTGTCTACATGGACTTTAGCAAGGCCTTTGACATATTCCTGCATGGGAGGCTGCTCCAGAAGGTTAAGTTGCTTGACATTCAGGATGAAGTAGCCAATTGGATTCAACATTGGCAGCGGGAGAAGCCAGAGAGTGGTAGTAGATAGTTGTCTCTCTGACTGGAGGCCTGTGACTAATGGTGTGCCGCAGGGAGGGGTGCTGGGTCTGTTGTTGGTTATCATCTATGTTAATGACTTAGATGATAATGTGGTGAACTGGATCAGCAAATTTGCGGACAACACCAAGATTGGGACTGTAGTGGACAGCGAGGAAGACTATCAAAGCTTGCAAAGTGATCTTGACCAGCTAGGAAAATGGGCTGAAAAATGGCTGATGGAATTTAATGCAGACAAGTGAGGTGATGCAGTTTGGGAGGACACACCAGGGTGAGATTTACACAGTGAATGGTAGGGCTCTGAGGTGTGCAGTAGAACAGAGGGACCTGGGAATACAGATCCATAGTTCCTTGAAAGTGGTACCACAGGTAGATAGGGTTGTAAAGAGAGTTTTTGGCACTTTGGCCATCATAAATCAAGGCATTGAATACAGGAGTTGGGATGTTATGTTGAAGTTGTACGAGACATTGGTGAGGCCACATATAGAGTACTGTGTGTAGTTCTGGTCACCTTCCTACAAGGAAGATATCAATAAACTTGAAAGAGTGTAGAGAAAATTTACAAGGATGTCACTGGGACTTGAGGACCTGAGTTATAGTGAAACGTTGAATATGTTAGGACTTTATTCCCAGGAGCACAGGAGAATAAGGCGAGATCTTATAGACATATACAAAATTATGAGGGGTATAGATAGGGTGAATGCATGCAGGCTTTTTCCCCTCAGGTTGGGTGAGACTAGAACTAGAGGTCATAGGTTTAGGGAGAAAGGTGAAATATTTAAGGGGAATCTGAGGGGGAATTTCTTCTCTCAGAGGGTGGTGCGAGTGTGGAACGAGCTGCCAGTGGAAGTGGTGGATGGGGGTTCAATTACAACATTTAAGAGAGGTTTGGATAGGTACACGGATGGGAGGGGTTTAGAGGAATATGGTCTGGGTGCAGGTAGATGGGACTAGGCAGAAGATCAGGTTGGCATGGACCAGATGGGCCAAAGGGCCTGTTTGTGTGCTGTAGTGCTCTACTGGTTTTCGATACAAATCAATTCCTCACTTGGTGAGTTCCTGACTTTCTTCCTCCTGCACTGAGCAAGGAAACAGAAAGTAAATAGAGAGATAAGTAGAGATGCGCAGGGAGAAGAGACAGAGAAACAGAGAGATGGACAGGAAGAACAGAGCAGATTGAGAGAGCCAGAAAGGATGGGGAGAGGAAATGGAGGGCACATCAAGGAGGAGATGGAATGTTGGGGGAGATCACAGTCGGAGAGTGGGCACATAGATGGAGCTGCGGGGGGGGGGGATGTTGAGATGTGTTGGGGGAGCAATAAAGGAAAAGAGGAGGAGAAGCAACAGAGACATCGGGTGATAGAGTCCTACAGCACGGAAACAGGCCCTTCAGCCCAACTGGTCCCTGCCGACCAAGATTCCCATCCAAGCTGGTCTCATTTGCCGGCAAATGGCCCATAACCTTCTAAACCTTTCCTGTCCATGTACCTGTCCAACTGTCTTTTAAAAGTTGTTATTGTACCTGCCTCAACCACTTCCTCTGGCAGCTCGTTCCATATACATATCACCCTCTGTGTAAAAACAGTTGCCCCTCATTCCTATTAGATCCCTCCTCTCTCATCTTAAACCTGTGCCCTCTAGTTCTTGGTTCCCCAACCGTGGGGAAAAAGACTGAGTGCATTCACCCTATCTGTGCCCCTCAGGATTTTATACACCTCTATAAGATCATCTCTCAGTCTCCTACGCTCCAGGGAATAAAGTCCCAGCCTGTCCAACCTCTCCCTATAACTCAGTCCCTCGAGTCCTGGCAACATCCTTGTAAATCTTTCCTGCACTCTTTCCAGTTTAATAACATCGTTCCTATAGCAGGGCAAAGAAAGCTGGACAGAGTATTCCGTGCATCCTCACCGTAACCCGTACAACCGTACCATAACCTCTCAACTTCTATCCTCAGTACCCTGACTGAGGAAGGCCAGTGTGCCAAAAACCTCCTTCACCACCCTGTCTACCTGTGACTCCACTTTCAGGGAACCATGTACATGTACTCCAAGGTCTCTCTGTTCTACAACACTCCCCAGAGCCCTACCATTCACCTTGATTTGACTTTCCAAAATGCAACACCTCGCACTTACCTGAATTAAACTCCATTTCCCATTCCTCGGCCCACTTACCCAGCTGATTAAGATCCCTCTGTAATTATTGACGAAGAGGTTAGAAAGTCAAACAGAAACAGAAATTCAAAGTGTAAATAGAAAGGGGGTGAGGGCATGGAGAGAAGGAAAATGAGAACGGGGTGATGGGGAGGGAGGAGATATTGTCACTGGTAAGAGGTCCAGTGCCCTTCTTTCAACAAAGCCATGGGATCGTTCACGGCAGACTGAGGATTCAGGCAGAGAGGGTCTGAGCAGGGTACACTTCCTAGCAGGGTGAGGATGGAGGTTAGAGACAGATCAGGGCAATGGTCCAAGTGAGGACCAGAGCAGGTTCAGGATGAGCTCTGGGGCCAAGGTCAGGGTGAGGGTCATTGGGGTCAAGGCATCAAGAAGGTGAGATTCAAGGTGGAGCTGCGGGCTCAGGAGGTATCAGCCTGGGGCAGTGTTAGGGAGGGGGATCAGCGCCTTTCAATGGAGCGAGAAGTGGGTGTTGGAATTTGAATTGGAATTGGTTTACTATTGTCACATGTACCGAGGTACAGTGAAAAACTTGTCTTGCATTCCGTTCATACAGATCAATTCATTACACCGTGCATTGAGGTAGTACAAGGTAAAACAATAACAGAGTGCAGAATAAAGTGTTACAATTACAGAGAAAGTGCAGTGCAGGCACACAATAAGGTGCAAGGTCATAACAAGGTAAATTGTGAGATCAAGAGTCCATCTTAACATATGAGGGAACATTCAATAGTCTTATGACAGCGGGATAGAAGCTGTCCTTGACCTGGTGGTACGTGCTTTCAGGCTTTTGTGTCTTCTGCCCCGTGGAAGAGGGGAGGAGAGAAAATGTTCAGGGTGGGAGGGATCTTTGATTATGTTGGCTTCCTTACTGTGGCAGCGAGAAGTGTAGACAGAGTCCATGGAGGGGAGGCTGGTTTCCGTGATGTGCTGAGCTGTGTCCACAACTCTCTGCAGTTTCTTGTGGTCCCAGGCAGAGCAGTTGCCACACCAAGCCGTGATGCATCGATATAAATTGTTGAGGGTCGATGGGAACATGCCAAATGAATGGGTGGGTGTGGGGACTGGGAGATCAGAGTATGAGTAAGGATGCACCCTGAGTGATAGAGTTCTTGTCTGCGGGATGGCAGAAGCAGATCTAATAACAAAGTGCACTGGATAAATACCTCAGAAGGAGGAGATGGTGGGGCCACAAGCAAGGAGCAGGGATTTGAACTAAATGGACATCACAGCCAAGTTCTGGTACAGTTCCTTCCAGCTGGTCCACACTGCAGGAAGCTTTCAGTTCTCGAAAGGAAGCTGAGCGCTGACCTTAAAACATATTTTCATATTAATAAATCAAGGAATTTCAATCCACATCCTGCTGAAGGAATACTTGAGTTTACTGTTACAGCACCTCCCCCACCCCGCTCCCTCCCCCAACTTGCCGCGAGGAAAAAAAACTGCGTTCACTTTCAACAGATTAAAAATAACTGGCATTGTATTTCTCTGTGTAATTCTCGGGCAGAGTAACGAGTCACCAGAGACAGACACTGATCTGCCGGACCCCACTGTCATTGTATTCCAACTGTTCACTTTGTTAGAACATTGGATGGCCCATCAGATGCAGATGACACTAAAGTAGGTGGTATAATGCACAATAAAGAAGGTTATAAAAAAATTACAGGGAGATCTTGATCAGCTGAGCAAGTGGACTGAGGCATGGCAAATGGTGTTGCATTTTGGAAAGTCAAATCCAGGTAGGATCTTAGATAAGATCAAATATCTTTATTAGTCACATGTACATCGAAACACACAGTGAAATACATCTTTTTGCGTAATGTTCTGGGGGCAGCCCACAAGTGTCGCCACGTTTCTGGCGCCAACATAGCATGCCCCCAATTTCCTAACCCGTACATCTTTGGAATGTCGGAGGAAACCAGAGCAACCAGAGGAAACCCACACAGACACGGGCAGAACGTACAAACTCCTTACAGACAGTGGCCAGATTTGAACCCAGGTTGCTGGCGCTGTAAAGCATTACGCTAACCGCTACACTACCGTGCCTGCCATCTACACTATCGTACACTAACGGTAGGGCCCTGGGGAGTATAGAACAGAGAGACCTTGGAGCACAAGTACATGGTTCCCTGAAAGTGGAGAAGAAGGTGGTGAAGAAGGCTTTTGGCACACTGGCCTTCATCAGTCAGGGCATTGAGGATAGAAGTTGGGAGGAGATGGTGCAGTTGTACAGGACACTGGTGAGGCCGCACTTGGAGCATTGTGCTCAGTTTTGGTCGCCCTGCTATAGGAACGATGTTATTAAACTGGAAAAAGTGCAGAAAAGATTTACAAGGATGTTTCCAGGACTTGAGGGACTGAGTTATGGGGAGAAGTTGGACAGGCTAGGACTTTATTCCTTGGAGCGTAGGACACTGAGAGGTGATCTTATTGGGGTGTATAAAATCATGAAGGGTGTACATAGGGTGAATACACTCAGTCTTTTTCCAGAGTTCGAATATCAAGAACTAGAGGGCATAGATCTAAGGTGAGAGGAGAACGATTTAATAGGAACCTGAGGGGCAACTTTTTTACACAAAGAGTGGTCAGTATATGGAACGAGCTGCCAGAGGAAGTGGTTGAGGCAGGTACAACAGCAATTTTTAAAATAAATTTGGACAGGTACATGGATAGGAAAGATTTAGAAGGTTATGGGCCAAACCCAGGCAAATGGGACTAGCTTGGATGGGGCATCTTGGTTGGCATGGACCATTTGGGCCGAAGGGCCTGTTTCCGTGCTCTATGACTCTATGATCAGTCTGCAGCAGGTAGCATGAGCCTAAAACTGACTGAAAGATCCTTTCATTAGTTTTACTGTTGCTTGGCTGAAGTCAGTGTCATCAGAGTTGGAGTAACCCGTTGGTTGAGGTGGAGCTGGGGTAAGTTGTGGTTGGCATTGGGGTTGGTAAGGGTGACCCTGACTTCCAAACCATCCCAGGAGTGCTGGCGAGTTGTGAAGTGTCAGGATTCCCTGCGCGATTCTCAGAGAGAAACCTGGGCGGATGGCGGAGAGGCATCCTACAAGCCTGGCATATGCCTAGACTAAAACCCACACCTACCACTCTGCACTGAGCTGGGAAGACTAGAGATAGAACTCGAAGCATAAGCAAGAAGGAAGAACCATCAACTAGGAATCGTTGGATGAGGTAGACCTTTAGTTATAACTGAGTATAAATGAGCTTCTAGTTTTGAGAGTTGTGGAAGTCAACTATTGATTATGGGGGGGGTGGGTGTCAGAGAGAGGTCATAAGGATGGATCATAAAGAGACTGTGAGGGAGCCAGACAGGGCAGAGAGAGGTTGTGAGGACAGGGTTATAGAACATAGAACATTACAGCACAGTACAGGCCCTTCGGCCCACAATGTTATGCCGACATTTTATCCTGCTCTAAGATCTATCTAACCCTTCCGTCCCATATAGCCCCCTATTTTACTATCATTCATGTGTCTATCTAAGAGTCTCTTAAATTTCTCTTAAAAGTCTTTTATGAGTAGGTTAGAGAGAGATTGTGTAGAGGAAGGATGAAGGGAACAGGGAGAGGTTGTGAGCAGGCTAAAGAGCATGGACTGAAATGTAAGGAAAAGAAAGATTCGGATTTATAAAGTGCCTTTCAAAATCGCAGGATGTCCCAAAATGCTTGACTGCCAATAGACTTTCCTATGAAGAGCATGAGCTGTTGTAATGGAGGAAGTGTGGCAGCCAGTTTGCACGCAGCAAGTTCCCACAAACAACATGGTACCCAGCAACCAGATGATCCATGTCTGTGATACTGAGTGAGGGATAAATATTCACCAGAAGAATGGGGATCAATCCGCTACACCTCTTCAAATGGCACCTCCCACCACAGCCCCTCCAGTGAGATGAAGTTTTAGTCTAGAGCATCATGACTGCATGTGAAGTTTTATGCAAATGAATGACTGCATGTCTACCACTCTCCAAATCGTATCACGTCGACAGCCACTCACAGAAGGCTGCTCTGTCCATTTTATGGTCATAACCAGGAGGTCTGTAGCTGAATTAAACTAATTTAGTGGAACATACAAGGCATCATTATTATTGTTGGTTTATTATTGTCACGTGTACTGAGGTACAGTGAAAAACTTTTAGCCTGCCGTCCATACAGATCACATCACATCAGTACATCGAGGTAGTACAAGGGAAAAGCAATAGCACAATGCTGAATAAAGTGTTACAGTCACAGAGAAAGTGCAGTGCAGGCAGACAGTAAGGTCATAACGAGGTAGATTGTGAGGTCAAGAGTCCATCTTATCGTACTAGGGGACTGTTCAATAGTCTTATAACAGCGGGACTGAAGCTGGCATTGAGCCTGGTGGTACGTGCTTTCAGGCTTTTGTATCTTCTGCCTAATAGGAGGGGAGGGAGGGTGGAGAAGAGAGAATGTTCAGGGTGGGGTCTTTGATTATGCTGGCTGCTTTCCCGAGGCAGCGTGAGGTGTAAATAAAAGCCTGGAATTTACAGCCTTGTGTGTTCTGGGCATTTATCTTCAGCGGAGCCCGACCTCCTCACTAGCTCACAATCCCGTATGAAGTGCCTTGGCACATTGTGCTGCCTAAAGGTGCTGTATAAACTCAGGTTGTTATTTACAGTCACTGCACCAAACCCTCCTTCCCCATCCCCGCACCTATTGGATTGTGATTGTGAGAAAGACCCAATAGGTTAAACTGAACTTTCTATTTGGAGAACGCTTAATTTAACATCAGGATAACCCTCTAACATTTCCCTTGGTTTGTGTTTTGTAAGCCCTTGCTTTCATTGATTAGTGAATGGCTGAAGATTGCAGGATTCAATTCTTTCTATGGACTCAAAACATTGACAGCTCAGGTACTGGAAAGGTTAGAACAAAATTAGCAGTTGTTCCATCTCATCTCTACACCTCCTTTACCCAGCAGTCGATCCTTCCACCTGATGTTGCCCAATTAGTGCCAGATTGCCAGTGCTCTTGGAGCTGTGGAGACCAGTCTATTGGGAAGCAGAGCTGCTGACTGAGAGAGACGTGCATTAGTGACTCTTCGCAGTGTGTGGATTCCAGGTTTCTCGATAAGTGCAATTAGTAAAAGAGGAAACATAGAACGTAGAACACTACAGCACAGTACAGGCCCTTCAGCCCACAATGTTGTGCCGACATTTTATCCTGCTCTGAGATCTATCTAACCCTTCCGTCCCATATAGCCCTCCACTTCTCTATCATTCATGTGCCTACCTAAGAGTCTCTTAAATGTCCCTAATGTATCTGCCCCCACAACCTCTGCCAGTAGTGTGTTCCAGGCACCCACCACTCTCTGTGTAAAAAACTTACCCCTGACATCCCCCTTATACCTTCCTCCAATCACCTTAAAATTATGTCCCCTCGTGTTAGCCATTGTCGCCCTGGGAAAAAGTCTCTGACTGTCCACTCGATCTATGCCTCTTATCATCTTGTACACCTCTATCAAGTCCCCTCTCATCCTCCTTCTCTCCAAAGAGAAAAGCCCGAGCTCACTCAACCTATCCTCATAAGACATGCTCTCCAATCCAGGCAGCATCCTGGTATATCTCCTCTGCACCCTCTCTAAAGCTTCCACACCCTTTCTATAGTGAGGTGACCAGAAGTGAACACAATACTCCAAGTGTGGTCTGACCAGAGTTCTATAGAGCGGCAACATCACCTCGCGGCTCTTGAACTCAATACCCTGAGTAATGAAGGCCAACACTCCATATGCCTTCTGAAGAACCCTATCAACCTGCGTGGCAACCTTCAGGAATCTATGGACGTGGACCCCAAGATCCCTCTGTTCCTCCACACTGCTAAGAGTCCTGTTGAAGCAATCCGTGGCTGTCCCTGCATCATTGATGAACTGTTCTCACAGCCACGCTTGTGCTACCACTGAGCCAAAACAATGATTTGGCTCCAACCACGACACTCTTTGATTTACAGAATTAATGGATTGTGCCTTAGTTTTCCTACTGAATCGATTTAATAGCTCCTGCTGAATTTTACTGTGGAGCGTTCTGAAGAAGATTGTTTCTCTGGTTTTATTAGCCTGCATTTCCTCCAGATTCTTTAATTTCTGAAAGAGAACCTTGAGGTGTTAATGGATATCAAGGTCCTTGAACTTTGCAGAGAGTGAACAGATGGCAGGAGAGGGTGTGCCTCAGATGGATTTTCTGGTCCATTGAGGCTAACTGCAGATTGAACAATAATACTCCAGACATACTGCTTCATTGTACTTCAGTGAGACATGAGCACAACGCATCTTCAGTCAAGCTTGTGACGAGGACTAATTGCTGCATATGCACAAAATGGAAATATATTACAGAATTGAACATCAAAGAAAACATTACTGGATCAGTAGCCAGACTGCTTATAGACAGTTCCTGTAAATTTTGCAGTTATTTTGGAAATGCAAGAGAGCATGGGCAAGAGAGGGGGAATGAAAGAGAGGAAATGAAGAAAGACTTGCATTTATAAAGCTGTTTTTGTAAGTTCAGGGTGTCCCAAGTGCTTTACAGCTGATGAAGTACCTTGAGTACTGTGGTTCCTGTTGTAAGGTGGCATAGACTGTCACCATTTAGAGATCATAAGATATAGGAACAGGATTAGACCATTCGGCCCATCGAGTCTGCTCCATCATTCAATCATGGCTGATTTTTTTTCACAACCCCATTCTCCCACCTTGTCGCTCGAACCCTTCACCCCCTTACCAGTCAAGAACCTATCAATCTCTGAAATACACCAAATGTCTCGGCCTCCACAGCCCTTTTGGCAACAACTTCCACAGATTCACCACCCACTATCCGAAGAAATTCCTCCGTATCTCAGTTTTAAAGGGACGTCCCTTTATTCTGAGGCTGTGCCCTCGGATCCTAGACTCTCCCACTGATGGAAACATCTTCTCCACGTCCACTCTATTCAGTATCCGGTAGGTTTCAGTGAGATGCCCCCCCTCATTCTACTGAACTCCATCGAGTACAGGCCCAGAGTCATCAAACAGGAGACAAACAAAGAGAGACAGAACAAGAGTGAGAGGGAGTGTCAGAGATACAGAAAGTAGGAGAAAGAGATGCTGACAAAGGAGAGAGAGAGGGACAAGTTGTTAGAGAGAAGCGGAGGTAGAAAGAGAGAGGGAGGAAGAGAGATGGGGGTAAAAGAAAAGGAGACTGAAAGAGATAAAGGCAGAAAGACAGAGACAGAAGAGTACAGAGAGTGAGACAAAGACAGTTGATGTAGGAGACCACCACGCTCCTTTCCCATCAACTCCTCCATCGTGAGAATCAGTGTTAGGGCCAGAGCTAAACTATCAAACATAAAACATAGAACAGTATAGCACAGAACAGGCCCTTCGGCCCACAATGTTGTGCTGACATAGCTATTCCCTCCTACCTACAGAAAGCCCATATCCCTCCATTTTCCTCTCATTCAGGTGCCCATCCAAGCCCCTCTTAAAAGCCCACAATGAATTTGCCTCCACCGCCCTATCAGGCAATGCATTCCAGGCATCCACCACTCTCTCAGTAAAAAACGTACCCCTCACATCTGTTCTGAACCCACCCCCTCTCACCTTAAATGCATGCCCTCTGGTATTGGATCATTCAATAATGGGAAAAAGATTTTGCTTGTCCACCCTATCTATGCCCCTCATCATTTTACACACTTCCAACAGATTACCCTTCAGCTTCCGCCGCTGCAGAGAAAAGAGCCCAAGTTTGTCCAGCCTCTCCTGATAGCACATGCCCTCTAATCCAGGCAGCATCCTGGTAAACCTCCTCTGCACCCTCTCTAAAGCCTCGACGCCCTTCCTATAGTGAGGGGACCAGAACTGCACGCAATACTCTACATGCAGCCTAACCAGAGTTCTGTAGAGATGCATCATAACTTTTTGACTTTATCCAACTTAAAAAGTTGGACGAGGAACCACGAATCCATGTTTGTTGTTGACACACAGATTGGCAGCATTGTAAGCAGTGACCACTGATACTCAAGACCAAAGAAGGCTAAACTCTGTGCCAGATTGGACAGGTGGAAGCATTGAATTACAAAGGAACAATTAAGTGAATGGGCAAATCCGCGGCTAATGGATTTCAAGGTAGCCAAATGTGAGATTCTTTACTTTAGACTCCAAAAGGACAGAGTACTGCTAAATGGTGAAAAAGTTCAAAGTGCCTTAAAGGTCCGTGTACATGGATCATTAAAACATCATGGACAGGTACGGGAAATAATCAAAAAGGCAAACAGTGTTTTTGATGATTTAGTAGAAATAATGGAAGAGACGTGGGAAAAAATGTACACAGCGAGTCTTTTTCAAACATGGAAAAGGTGGTAGCTGTAGTTTGAAAAATAACTTTCAGGAGGAAATTGTAGGGATATTTGAAGTCAGACAAATGACAGGGAAAGAGCAGGAGACCGGGACTAACTGGGCACCAAAGAGCTGGCACAGCCTAATGGCAGGAATGGCCTCTTGTGCAAGATGCTATGAATAAGGCAGAATGTTTCTATGTTGAGGTTTGTTTTAGTAACAAGGCTGTGCTTCTGAGAGACGTGCTGTGGTGAGCTTTCTCCATCCTGAACTGCAGGCGTTGATATGGGATAAAGACTGTGTCTCAATTCTTCATCTGGGTTATGTAGCAGCTGCAAGAGGCACTTTGAATTTAGTGACAGACAAATTGGAGCTACAAGCATTAATGCACAAATCTGGGAGAGTCGGTCCTGTGGTAAACAGCAACAGCTGGAAATCCAACCAATCCACTCCAGCCCTCAGCATATTACATGCCCTTTCTCCCTGGGGCAAATGAGGCTTTCCTGGTCGGGAATTCCAGGGAGGAGTTAGCGACAGAAACAACAGCTGCCTCCCGTCCATCAAAGCACGTGGAAGGGCAGTCTTGAAAGCTCAGAGGAGGGTTTACAGCACAAGGAACAGGCCCTTCGGTCCACTATGTTGTGCCGAACTGATTAAACTAGTAATTAAATGCCTAACTAAACTAATCCCTTCTGCCTGCACAATGTCTACATCCCTCCACTCTCTGCACATTCATGTGCTTACCTAAGAGACTCTTAAATGCCTCTGTTGTATTTCCCTCCACCACCAGCCCTGGCAGCACATTCCAGGCACCCACCACTCTCTGCATAAAAAAACTTGCCCCACACATCTCCTTTGAACTTTCCCCCCTCTCACCTTAAATGCATGGCCCCTGGTATTCGACATTTCGACCCTGGGAAAAAGATACCAGCTGTCTACTGTATCTGTGCCTCTCATAATTTTATAAACCTTTATCAGGTCTCCCCTCAGTCTCTGCCGCTCCAGAGAGAACAGCCCAAATTTGTCCAACCTTTCCTTATAGCTCCTACCCTCTAATCCAGGCAGCATCCTGGTAAACCTCTTCTGCACCCTCTCCAAAACCTCCACATCCTTCCTGTAATGGAACTTCACATGTTGAGCATCTTAATCCCACGTTAGAGGGCCCCCTTGGGGAATGTCCACCACTCACTCTGTGAACAGGAAGATCCCATACAGTCCTTCGAAACAGGCGCATGCAGAGGAATTTCTTTAGGTAAGGAGTTTGTATGTTCTCCCCATGTCTGCGTGCGTTTCCTCTGGGTGCTCTGGTTTCCTCCCACATTCCAAAGACATACGAGTTCGGAAGTTGTGGGCATGCTATGTTGGCGCCGGAAGTGTGGCGACACTTGCGGGCTGCCCCCAGGACACTCTACGCAAAAGATGCATTTCACTGTGTGTTTCAATGTACATGTGACTAATAAAGATATCTTATCTTATCTCAAAAAAATACTTTATTCATTATATACATACCGTCAATAGACTTCTTTCTCTACATTTATTTTACCATCAATTCAGTACGTTTTCTTAAAGTGTCAACACCTCTCACGTTTCCTCTTTAAGCAATACACCCATGAAGTGTTTGAAGGACTATTACACAGGACCCAGCCCCTCAGTGTCCTGTGGCATCAGGACCTTAGACTGCAGTCCCTCCCCACCGAGCCTTTGCTTTGGCTGCACCGAGCTTCAGCATGTCCCTCAGCACGTACTTCTGCACCCTGGAATGTGCCTGTCAGCAGCATTCACTTGCTGACATCTCCTTACACTGGAAGACCAGCATGTTTTAGGCAGATCAAAGTGGGTCTTTCACTAAGTTGATGTCTGTCTCGGTGTGCATCCCTGGGAACTGCCCATCGAACACAGAGTCCTCTGTTACGCAGCTGCTCAGAACGAATCTCAACAAGGACCACCACATCATTCTTCAGAACTTCTTGGAACAGTCTAGGAAGAGGTGGGCTATTGTCTCATCCACACCACAGCTGTCACAAGAGCAGTGTGCACTGGGAGTGAGACTCTGGCTGTGCAGGAAGGATCTGATGGGGAGAGCCCCTCTTACTGCCCCTTTTTTTAATTTCAAAGATCAACTTTATTCAAAATAAAATATATACAAAAGAAGAACAATGCAAAGCTCTTTACGTTCTTAGTTTAATTTAATCTGTATATTCAGTGTTGCTAGTTCTGTGCATTGTAGTCTTAGCACATCTTTTGTACATAGCCCCATTGCCACGCATGTGGCCCCCCCCCCTGGGGTGATACACCTCCTGTTGTTTGAGGGACTTCTGTAACAGACTCAGCCCCTCAGTGTCCAGTGGGGGAAGGAACCCTAGACTGCGGTCCTTCGCAACGGAGCCTTTGTATTGGCTGCACTGAGCTTCAGTGCGTCCCTCAGCACAGACTCCTGCAGCCTGGAATGTGCCAGCCGGCAGCATTCCCCTACGGACATCTCACTGTGCTGGAAAACCAACACGTTTCAGGCAGACCAAAGAACGTCTTTCACCAAGTTGATGACCATCCAGCAGCAGTTGATGTCTGTCTCTGTGTGTGTCCCCGGGAACAGCCCGTAGATCAGAGAATCCTCTGTTATGCAGCTGCTGGGGATGAACCGTGACAAGGACCCCTGCATCTTTCGCCACACCCTCCTCGCAAACCCACAGCCCGCAAAGAGGTGGGTGACCGTCTCGTCCCCAGCGCAGTCCTCCCACGGATAGCGCGCGCTGGGAGTGACGTTTCGACCATGCAGGAAGGATCTGACTGGGAGGGCCCCTCTCACTGCCAGCCAAGTGAGGTCTTGGTGCTTGTTGGTGAGTTCTGGCGATGAGACATTCTGCAAGATGGTCTGGACAGTCTGCTCAGGGAACCACCCCACAGTATCCATCGAGTCCTTCTCCTGCAGTGTCTGCAGGATGTTCCATGCCGACCACTGCCTGATGGACTTGTGGCCAAAGGTGTTGGTCTGGAAGAACTTTTCTACGAAGGACAGGTAGCGCGGCAACGTCCAGCTGACTGGGACATTACGTGGCAACGGGGCCAGGCCCATTCTTCACAACACCATGGACAGGTAGAACCTCAGCACGTAGTGACACTTGGTGCCCATGTACTTTGGCTCCACTCACAGCCTGATGCAGCCACAGACGAAGGTGGTCATCAGGATGAGGGCAACACTGGGGAAGCTTTTGCCCCCATTGTCCAGGGACTTGTGTATGGCGACCCATTGGACCCGCTCCATCTTGGATCCCCAGATGAACCGGAAGATGGCGCGGGTGATTCACAAGCCAGAGGAGCGAGGAACAGGCCACACCTGTACCAAGTACAGCAGCTCTGAGAGCACCTCACACCTGATGACCAAGTTCTTCCCCGTTATTGAGAGGAAGCGCCATTCCCACAGTCCCAGTCTCTGCTTCACCTTCCCAATCCGCTCCCGCCAATTCTTGTTGCCTGCCTCGGCCCCTCCGAACCAGATCCCCAGCACCTTCAGGTAGTCAGGCCTGACAGTGAAGGGGACGTTGGATCGGTCGGGCCAGTTGCTGAGGAGCATGGCCTCGCTCTTCGCGCGGTTAACTCTGGCCCCTGATGCCAACTCAAACTGGTTGCAGATGCTGATCAATCTGTGAACTGACCTTGGGTCTGAGCAGAAGACGGCAACGTCGTCTATGTACAGGGAGGTTTTCATCTGGGTGCCCCCGCTGGCAACATCACCCCTCTGATGCGCTCGTCCTTCCTGATGGATTCAGCAAAGGGTTCTATACAGCACACAAACAGACGGGGAGAGAAGGCAGCCCTGCCTTACTCCAGACTTGATGGGCAAGCTGTTTGTTTCCTACCCATTGATTTGGACTGCACTACGGATGTCTGTGTAGAGCAGTTGGATCTAATTCCTGATTCTCTCCCAAAGCCCATTTTGGAGAGCACGTCCAACATGTACGTGTGTGATATCCTGTCGAAGGCCTTCTCCTGGTCCAAGCTGACCAGGCAGGTGTCCATCCCTCCGTCCTGCACCTTCCCTTAGAGACCCAGCTATCAGCTAATATGTAAAAGGCCCTGAACTGTTTATAACCTGACCCTGGGCCACACACATGTTGGTGCAGGTGAGAAAATGAAATGATTTTGAAAGGAACCACAGGGGTTTATTAATTTAGTGTCTGTTTGTGTTTGGAACAGCTGTTGGTGATTTTACTGCTTATTACTTGTCCCTCAGTAAATGCTGTCGGCTGGATTTCCAATCTGAAGCTCAGAGAGTGGAGTCAGGGGCTCTTTAATTGGCTGACTTAATGACAGCCATTTATTTAATTGTGCTCTTACAATTATACATAAATGAAGCTCCATTATACAAACAGTTTTCATAAAAGTATTGTCCACAGATTTGCATGCCATCCTCCAGATGATGTTCATGGTACTGAATGATCCATTTCCACAGGAATCCTTTCCAAATAAACAGCTGACCCTTCCCTCTACGGCCAGCTCCCCCACTCACTGTGCCCAGAGGGAGGAATGCACACCATTGTAGGCATGCCTCACTCCTCCAGGATTGTGTGACCATGGAGTGTGTGTGATTAGGAGTGAGCAAGACCAAGAGTACTTCACTTGCATTGCAGCTTCAGCAGATGTCCTTGTGGACTGGGTCTGTCGAGGAGTAGACCTTCACATTATCACCTTGTCACATACCCTTGTACTCAGTGGACATTACACTGAGATTGGTCCACTCATGCAGATTCAATTAGAGGAGATATTCATCGAACATTACAGCACAGTACAGGCCCTTCAGCCCACAATGTAGTGCTGACATTTTATCCCGTCCTATATTCATAGGATAGGAAAGGTTTAGAGGGATATGGGCCAAATATGGACAAGTGGGACTAGCTTAGATGGGCATCCTGGTTGGCATGGACCAGTTGGGCCGAAGAGCCATTTCTATGCTGTGAGGGAATGATCTGTTGTGCTAATGGGTTATTTACTAGGGCTTTTGGTCAGTTAGCAGCTCTACATAGGGTCAGCTTTGTGCTATACTCTGAAACTGATCGCAGGGGTGGAGTTTATCATAAGGCATCAGGAAGGGAAAATTAAGGCTCCCTTCCCAACCTTTGCTTCGTGACTTCTGGTGGAACCACCCTGGCTGTCAGGTCTCCATCATCGACAGCACTCAATGTCCTAACTGGTGCAGGAAGGCTACAAGTAATGAACTGCAGTCAACCAGGGCCATGCCTTAAGGGGATAATGGGGAGGGAGAGAGAGAGAGGTTGGGGAAGAAGCATCAGAATATAAGAAACGGAAACAGGAGGTATAGGTTAATCAACCTCCAAACTTGCTCTGCCATTCAATAAAGTCATGGCTGATCCAACCTTGTCCTCAACAATACTTTGCCACTCTTGCCTTCCCTTTGACTCTCATGCAGCTTAAATACCTGCCACCCCCCAGTCTTGAATGCACATTCAATGACTTTGCCTCCACAGCTCTCTGAGGGTAGAAAATTCATGACCAAGAGAAGAAATTCCTCATCATCTCTGCCTTAAAAGGGCAACCCCTTATTCTGAAACTGTGGCACCATAGAAAGCATCCTATCTGGATGCATCTCAGCTTGGTACGGCAACTGCTCTGTCCAGGACTGCAAGAAACTGCAGAGAGTTGTGGACACAGCCCAGCACGTCACAGAAACCAGCCTCCCCTCCTTGGACTCTGTCTTTACCTCTCACTGCCTTGGCGAAGCAGCCAGCATAATCAAAGACCCCACCCACCCAGGTCATTCTCTCCTCTCCTCTTCTCTCCTCTCCCATCAGGTAGAAGATACAGGAGCCTGAGGGCACGTACCACCAGACTCAAGGACAGCTTCTATCCCACTGTGATAAGACTATTGAACAGTTCCCTTATACAATGAGATGGACTCTAACCTCACGATCTGCCTTGTTGTGACCTTGCACCTTATTGCACTGCACTTTCTCTGTAGCTGTGACACTTTACTCTGTACTGTTATTGTTTTTACCTGTACTACATCAATGCACTCTGTACTAACTCAATGTAACTGCACTGTGTAATTAATTGACCTGTACGATTGGTTTGTAAGACAAGCTTTTCACTGTACCTCGGTACAAGTGACAATAATAAACCAATACCAATTTTCAAACAAACCCATCAGAGGGAACAGCCTTTCAGCATCCACCCTGTCAACCCCTTCAGAATATGTTTCAGTAAGGTCCCCTCTCATTCTTCTTAACCCCAATAAATAAGTGCAAACTGCTCAGCCATTCCTCCTAATCAGCCCCTTCTTCCTGGTAAGCCATCCCCGCATTGTTTCCAATACAAGTACGTCGTTCCCGAGGTATGGAGACCAAGATTGTATGGTGTAGTCCAGGTGCAGTCTAGTCCTGGACACTTGCATCAGCTTCCATGTTTTTATAGTCGATAGCCCTTGCATTGAAGGCCAAGCTTCCACTGGCCCTTTTCGTTACTTGTTGCACCTGCACATAAAACTTTTGTGCTTCAAGCACTTTGAGCACCAGGTCACTTTGTACCACAACATTTTAGAACAGAAGAACGATGGGAAACAGGAGCAGGAGTAGGTCATTCAACTTGATCGTGGCTGATCTGCCCCAGGCCTCATCTTCTCTTCTGTGCCAGTTCCCCATGGTCCTCAGTTGGTATTGGTACTGATACAATTGTACCGAGACACAATGAGATGATACTGGCGCATGCCCTCAGATACAATGATACTGGTCATGGATACAATGTGATATAGATCAGCTGCAGATGTGGGCAGAGAAATGGCAGATGGAGTTTAACCAGGATAAATGTGAGATGTTGTCACTAATGTCAAGGACTAATGTCAAGAGGCAGTGCACTCTTAACGGCAAGACCCTTAACAGTGTTGAAGAGCAGAGCGACCTTGGGGTGCAAGTCCAATACTCATTGAAAGTGGCTACACAGGTAGACAGGGTGGTTAAGAAGGCTTATGGAATGCTTGCGTTTATTAATTGGGGTATTGAGTATCGGAGTCAAGAAGTCATGATGCATCTCTATAGAACTCTGGTTAGGCCACATTTAGAGTATTGCGTGCAATTCTGGTCACCTCACTATAGGAAGGATGTCAAGACTTTAGAGAGGGTGCAGAGGAGGTTTACTAGGATGCTGCCTGGATTAGAGGGCACGTGCTATCAGGAGAGGCTGGACAAACTTGGGATCTTCTTAAATTTTTTTTAAATTTTTATTTACAGCGTGGTAACAGGCCCTCTCGGCCCAACAAGTCCATGCCGCCCATTTTTTAAACCCAAATTAACCTACCCGTACATCTTTGGAATGTGGGAGGAAACCGGACCTCCCGGAAGAAACCCACGCAGACACGGGAGAACGTACAAACTCCTTACAGACAGCGACGGGAATCGAACTCCGATTGCTGGTGCTGAAATAGCGTCACGCTTTTCTCTGGAGCAGTGGAGGCTGTTGGAAGTGTATAAAATTATGAGGGGCATAGATAGGGTGGACAAGCAATATCTTTTTCCCATTATTGAGCGATCCAATACCAGAGGGCATGCATTTAAGGTGAGAAGGGGTAGGTTCAGAACAGACGTGAAGGCTACGTTTTTACTGAGAGAGTGGTGGATGCCTGCAATGCGTTGCCTGATAGGGTGGTGGAGGCAAATTCATTGGGGGCTTTTAAGAGGGGCTTGGATGGACACATGGATGAGAGGATAATGGAGGGATATGGACATTCTGTAGGTAGGAGGGAATAGCTATGTCAGCACAACATTGTGGGCCGAAGGGCCTGTTCTGTGCTGTACTGTTCTATGTTCTATGAAAAGCTTTTGTTTTTCATGCCATCCAGACAGATCATACCATACATAATTACATCGAGGTAGTAAAGAAGACAGAATGCAGAATATAGTGTTGCAGTTACAGAGAAAGTGCGGAGCAGGCAGGCAAATAAAGTGCAAGCACCATGACAAGGTAGATTAGGAGATCAAGAGTTCGTCTTTTAATGAATGAGAGGTTTGTTCAAGATTCTGATAACAGTGGGGTAGAAGCTGTCCTTGAGTCTGTTGTTTCGTGCTCTCAGGGTTTTGTATCTTCTGCCTGACAGGAGAGGGGAAAAGAGAGAATGACTGGGGTGGGAGGGGTCCTTGATTACGTTGGCTGCTTTCCCAAGGTAGCGGGAAATGTAGACAGAGTCAGTGGAGGGGAGGCTGGTTTTTGTGATGGACTGAGCTGTGTTCTCAGTTCTCTGCAGTTCCTTGCAGTCTTGGGCAGAGCAGTTTGCCAAACCAAGCTGTGATGCTAGTAGATAGGATGCTTTCTCTGGTGCATCTATAAAAATTGGTAAGAGTCAATGGGGACATGCCGAATTTCCTTAGCCTTCTGAGGAAGTAGAGGCGCTGGTGAGCTTTCTTGGCCATGACATCTACATGGTTGGCCCAGGAGAGGCAATTGGTGATGTTCACTCCTAGGAGCTTAAAGCTCTCACCCATCTCGATATCAGCACTGTTGATACACACAGGGTCATGTACTCCACCCTGCTTCCTGATGTCAATGGCCAGCTCTTTTGCTTTGCTGACTTTGTGAATGACACCATGCCACTAGGCTCTCTATCTCCTTCCTGTGCTCCATCTCATCACTGTTAGAGATCTGGCCCACTATGGTGGTGTCATCCACAATCTTATAAATGGAGTTAGAGCATTTGACTTCCCTATTCACTTACGACTCAGAGTCATGGGTGTATAGGGAGTATAGTCCAAAAATGTATCTGCTTCCTCTGTAAATACCCCCAGTGATCCAGCCTCCACAACCCTCTGGGATAGATTCCAGAGATTCACCACCTTCTGTGAGAAGATTTTGTAACTCACTCCACTTAAATAATAATTTGCCGCTTTATTCTTCCTCCCACGTTTTGCCACTTTATACTTCATCTGTCGTGCATACCTGTTTCAGCTGTCTATACCCTCTGTAGCCTCCTTATGTCCTCTTCGAAACTTACTACCCCACCATATCTTCTGGAGGAGGCGAGTACATTGTCCCTGGCCTGGGAAACATGTCAGTCAGAGGGGGAGGGAAGTCCTTACACCGAGCTCACTCACTCCCAGCCCTGGTCCAGAGTCACTTTGCTGCATAAAATACTGCTGTCTTGTGACATGGAGCAACAAGGGTGACTGGGACAAAAAGTGTGCACCCATTCAGCGACTGCCAAATTCATGAGTGTGCATGCCATTTAGATATTGATGTTTGGGGAGTGATTAAGATTGTAGAACACTTTGTTGCAAATACACAGTGTATGAACCACTTGAGCTTCGAGCTTCCCACATACGGTTCATGAAACAATCTTGCGTCCTCAACCATGTCTCATGCCATCTGTTCAAATTATACATGGAGTCTGAATTTAAAGGGGAACTGTGTGGGATGCTTCAACAAAGACATTCACAAGTTATGCAACGACATCCTGAACTACATCTTTAGCATCCTTTCCATAACATGGAACCCAGGACTACACACACAGCTGCAATTTACCAGTTTACCATTTGTTGAACCATTGTTCTTCATAGCCAGAAACTAGTTCACTCATTGGATCTTCCCCTTGTGAGGTTTAGACTTTAGTATTGGGCCATAAAATCAATTTAGGTAAACACCTATTTTAAATATACCCCTCATTATCTACTGATCCCACACAGACTTTGGTAATTGGTTTATTATTGTCACGGGTACGAAGGTACAGTGAAAGACTTTGTTTTGCATGCCTGCTGGTCTGGGTTTGCACAAAGCCAACCCTCCAGGAGTAGACAACCCTCAGAGCAAGGGGTCTTACAAAGTGAGGGCACTGCTACTCCCAAGTATCAGCTTGGTAGTAGCTCATAACGATTTCTCAAGACATGACTGACTCTAAAGCACGTGCTTCCCACTTGCAAAGTCTAGTAACTATTGTGATTCAAAGTTATTTTTGCTGTAATTTCAAAGTAAAATTCAGGTTCAAAATTCAGCGCAAAATCCATTTGCACAATTTGCTAAAGTAAAAATATGCATGAATCAGCAGATTCTAACATTAATTTTTCATTGTCTGTGCATCAGAAGTTACTTGCGTCAAACAGAGGGATGAAACTAGCAGGGATTCCCTCCTAGATCATTACCTCCAAATCTTCTGGTACTCCTTCCCCATTCCATCCAATAATTTCCTGTCCTACCATTCCAACTGCTCACTGTCCCAACCCAACTGACCCTCCCAGCTATGGGCCCTCCCTCTAACTGACCCCCTCCACCCCCACCCACCCCCGACCAGCCATTTCTCTAACTGACTCCTCTTTTTCTTCACAGGTTCCTGCTGGTCTTTGGCTGTTTGGTTCTGTCTGTGCTCTCTACAATCCCGGAACACGCCACTCTTGCTTCACATTGTCTCTTCATCCTGGTGAGAGCCTCATGTTAAATCCTTTCCCATGGGGAGATTCATTTACAGATCACCGCATGCGTTGTGCATGTTTGGAAGTCAGAGTCCTCTAATCCTTCTGGCTGTGCTACAGCACAAAACCAGAAGGGAAGAGATTGTGATAGTTTCCTACTTGAGCTCATAGTGAACTTTTATTTCATTTTAACTGTATATTATCATCCATTATCAAAACGGAAATCAAGGCAGCTATAAATCTAGTACAACTGGTATGTGCCAAAAATGGATGTCAGGTCAAAGAGACAGAGAGGTGGCAGTGAACTGAAGCTCCACAATTAATCCTAACATTGTATAAAATTACTACAGACATCATAAACAAATCACTCACACATTCACCCATCAGTCACGCTCAATAACTATTAATAACTCAGATCCATCAGCTACGACCGAAGCCACAAAGCATTCACTTGCTCATCCATCACTCACACCTGTCAATCATTCACACGTTCATCATTTTCTCATTACCTCACTAATGTGTGCATCACTCCACGGCATCTTGCACACACATCAAGCCGACTCTACTTCCTGTTCCCACAGCCGTCACAGTCACTCGTCATTCAATGGGAGCAAATTATATCTACAGAGCAGCCTTTGCGCAGCAAAATCACAGAAACGATATCAATGAAAATATAGAACATAGAACGTTACAGCACAGTACAGGCCCTTCGGTCCATGGTGTTGTGCCGACATTTTATCCTGCTCTAAGATCTATCTAACCCTTCCCTCCCACATAGCCCTCCATTTCTCTATCATTCATGTGTCTATCTAAGAGTCTCTTAAATGTCCCTAGTGTATCTGCCTCCACAACCTCTGCCGGCAGTGCGTTCCACGTACCCACCACTCTCTGTGTAAAAAAGCTTACCCCTGATATCCCCCTTATATCTTCCTCCAGTTACCTTAAAATGATGGCCCCTTGTGTTAGCCATTGTCGCCCTGGGAAAAAGTCTCTGACTGTCCACTCGATCTATGCCTCTTATCATCTTGTACACCTCTGTCAAGTCACCTCTCATCCTCCTCTCCAAATAGAAAAGCCCTAGCTCGCTCAACCTATCCTCATGAGACATGCTCTCCAATCCAGGCAGCATCCTGATATATCTCATCTGCACCCTCTCTAAAGCTTCCACATCCTTCCTATAATGAGGCAACCAGAACTGAACACAATACTCCAAGTGTGGTCTAACCAGAGTTCTATAGAGCTGCAACATCACCTCATGGCTCTTGAACTCAATACCCCGACTAATGAAGGCCAACACTCCATATGCCTTCTTAACAACCCTAACAACCTGCGTGGCAACCTTGAGGGATCTATGGACTTGGACCCCAAGATCCCCCTGTTCCTCCACACTGCTAAGAATCCTGCCATTAACTTTGTATTCTGCCTTCAAATTCGATCTTCCAAAGTGTATCACTTGACACTTTTCCGGGTTGAACTCCATCTGCCACTTCTCAGCCCAGGTCTGCATCCTATCAATGTCCTGTGGTAACCTACGACAACCTTCTACATTATCCACAACACCACCAACCTTCATACCATTAGCAAACTTACTAACCCACCCTTCCACATCATCATCCAAGTCATGTATAAAAATCACAAAGAGCAGGGGTCCCAGAACAGATCCTTGCGGAATACCACTGGTCACCAACCTCCAGGCAGAATACGCTCCATCTAGATAGATATGACAGGTAGGACCTTCACAGTGAATGGCAGGGCCCTGGAGTGTAGAACAGAGGGACCCAGGAGTACAAGTACATGGTTCCCTGAAAGCAGCGTCACAGGTAGACAGGGTGGTGAAGAAGGCGTTTGGCATGTTGGCCTTCATCATCCGGGCACTGACTATAGAAGATGGGAGGTTATGTTGCAGTTGTACAGGATGCCTGTGAGGCCACACTTGGAGTATTGTGTACAGGTTTGGTCACCTTGCTATAGGAAAGATGTTATTAACTGGAAAGATGCAATGAAGATTTACAAGATTGTTGCCAAGGCATGAGGGACTGGGGTATAGGGAAAGGTTAGGCAGGATAGGACTTTATTCCTTGGAGCATAGGTAGCGGTTAGTGTAACACTTTACAGCACCAGCGACCCGGGTTCAATTCCAGCTACTGTCTGTAAGGAGTTTGTGCGTTCTCCCTGTGTCTGCGTGGGTTTCCTCCCACATTCCAAAGACGTACGGGTTAGGAAGTTGTGGGCGTGCTATGTTAGCACCGGAAGCATGGCGACACTTGCGGTCTGCCTCCAGAACACTCTACGCAAAAGATGTATTTCACTGTGTGTTTCGATGTACATGTGACTAATAAAGATATCTTATCATATCTGAGAGGTGATCTTATAGAGGTTTATAAAATCATGAGGGGCATAGATAGGGTGAATGCACCGTCTTTTTCCCAGGGTTAGGAAATCAATAACCAAAGGGCATAGGTTTAAGGTGAGAGGACAAAAATTAAATAGGAACTTGAGGGGCAACTTTTTTACACAGAGGGTGGTACGTATATGGAATGAGCTGCCAGAGGAAGAGGTTGAGGCAGGTTCAATAACAACATATAAAGGACAGGTGGACATGGGACAAAGGACAGGGATATGGGCCAAATGTGGGCAAATGGGACTAGCTTGGATGGACACCTTAGTCGGCATGGACCAGTTGGGCTGAAGGGCCCGTTTCCGTGCTGTATGACTCTATGACTCCATGTGCCTAGAAATTCAAGTGCACTGTTCAGATTGTTGTCCCACCGTATCAAAGTTCACTTGCAACTGACACCCTCAGAGGCTCAGTTGTAAAATGCCAGGCACCTCACATTCCTGTGGACAAGGATGTGCCTCATGGCCCTCCTGTCCAAAGGTTGGGGGTGGGAGATCAGCTAATTCTTGGGGAGGCAGAATCATCAAACGTGGAGGGGACTGTTGGATCAGAGGGTGTAGGTTAAGGAGGTGGGCTGGAGATCAGGTGGGAAATTGCCTTAAAATGGCTAATGGGTGGTCTGAAGATGTGGTAAACTGGTATATTGGTAAATTGGTTTATTATTGTCACAAGTACCTCAGTACAGTGAAAAACTTTGCTTTGCATGCCATCCATACAGATCATCTCCTCACATCTGTGCATTGAGGTAGTACAAGGGAAAAGCAATAACAGAATGCAGAATAAAGTGTTACAGTTACAGAGAAAGTGCAGTGCAGGCAGACAATAAGGTACAAGGCCATGACAAGGCAGACTGTGAAGTCAAGAGTCCATCTTATAAGATAAGATTTCTTTATTAGTCACATGTACATTGAAACGCACAGTAAAATGCATCTTTTGCGTAGAGTGTTCTGGGGGCAGCCCGCAAGTGTCGCCACGCTTCTGGCGCCAATATAGCATGCCCACAACTTCCTAACCCGTACCTCTTTGGGATGTGGGAGGAAACCGGAGCACTGAGAGAAAACCCACACAGACACAGGGAGAACGTACAAACTCCTTGCAGACAGCGGCCGGAATTGAACCTGGGTCACTGGCGCTGTAATAAAGTTACGCTAACCACTACATTCTAGGGAACCACTCAATAGTCTTATAACAGCGGGATAGAAGCTGTCCTTGAGCCTGGTGGTACGTGCTTCCAGGCTGTTGTATCTTCTGCCCGATGGGAGGGGGGAGAAGAGAGAATGTCGGGGTGGGTGGGGTCTTTGATTATGTTGGCTGCTTTACCGAGGCAGTGAGAAGTGGACATTTTATCTACCTTGATCGAAATTCATCTCTGAAGCTTTACAAATGTGCCTCATATCAGGAAGCACCCAGACAAATTTCCTAATTAGCCTGATTTAACCGAGAAGAGAAATTTACTCCAGATTAAATTGATCCTCAAAGATGTGGCGCTGATAAAAAAGTGCTGTGATCTAATTTCTAGGCGGTGGTGTCTTCAGTGAGGGGGTGATATTTTGTCTGGAACAGGACTGGGCTGTGGTTATTTGTACTGAGGCTTTCATGGACAGATACATCTGTGATATCACCACATGACAGTGTTTGTTTCAGGTGGTGTTCACCACAGAGGGATGGTGATTCATCAGCTCAGGGGGGTGTGGTGGGCAGGAATCAGGAGCAGGTCTCCTTGCCATTTTGACCTGATGCCATGAGGCTCCACAAGGTTGGATTAACTGTTGAGAGGTCCCAGCTTCCCCCTCCATTTACCACCATACTCCCGCCCACAGTGTGTCCCTTCTGCTGGTGGACAGGGCATGCCCAGAGAGTGTGGTGGAGAACCCTGAGATGTTGGGGGATCTGTTTATTCAAGCTTGGTGTTGTTCCCCTGTGGGTTTAAGGTGAAGGGAGATATCAGCGGAAGGTTTTTTACCCAGGAGGTGAAAGGGCAAGGACATAGAACGTGGGAGGCTGGAGATAGAACTGCCCTTTCACCTCCTGTCTCCAGCCATTCACTGAGTCAACTCATTGTTTCCTGTCAGTACTTCATTGAATTAACTCAGTGGTTGCAGTGAATTGCTGTCAGTACATTACTTACTTGCAGCGGTGAAGGGGATACACAGGAGATATAATGGTGGTGTTGTTGATCATGAGGCAGATGGGCAAAGACCACAGGATGATACTGCTCAGTTGGGCAATGGCAGGTAAAGTTGATGTGCATGGTGATGTATTTTAGGAGGACAATTAAGGGTAGGACATACACAAGAAGGTTCAGGGACTCGGGAGTATTGAGGAACAGAGGGACCTCAGTGTACGAGGATCTCTGAAGGTGGTAGCACAGGTAGATAAGGTTGGGGAAGAACATAGAACATAGAACATTACAGCACAGTACAGGCCCTTCGGCCCACAATGTTGTGCTGACATTTTATCCTGCTCTAATATCTATCTAACCCTTCCCTCCCAGATAGCCCTCGATTTTTCTATCTAAGATGTGTCTGTCTAAAAATCTCTTAAATGTCCCTAATGTATCTGCCCTCACAACCTCTGCCGGCAGTGTGTTCAACGCACCCACCACTCTCTGTGTAAAAAATTTACCCCTGACATCCCCCTTATACCTTCCTCCAGTCACCTTAAAATTATGCCCCCTCGTGGTAGCCATTGTCACACTGGGAAAAAGTCTCTGACTGTCCACTCGATCTATGCCTCTTATCATCTTGTACACCTCTATCAAGTCACCTCTCATCCTCCTTCTCTCCAAAGAGAAAAGCCCGAGCTCACTCAACCTATCCTCATAAGACATGCTCTCTAATCCATGTAGCATCCTGGTAAATCTCCTCTGCTCCTTTTCTGAAGTTTCCACATCCTTCCTATAATGAAGCAACCAGAACTGAACACAATACTCCAAGTGTAGTCCAACCAGAGTTGTACAGAACTGCAATATTACCTTGTGGCTCTTGAACTCAGTACCCCAACTAATGAAGGCCAACACTCCATACACCTTCTTAATAACCATATCAACCTGCGTGGCAACCTTGAGGGATCTATGAACGTGGACCCCAAGATCCCTCTGTTTCTCCACACTGCTAAGAGTCCTGCCATTAACTTTGTATTCTGACTTCAAATTCGTTCTCCCAAAGTGTTTCACTTCACACTTTTTCCGGGTTGAACTCCATCTGCCACTTCTCAGCCCATGTGTGCATCCTATCAATGTCCTGTCGAGCTCGGAATTCATTGACATGGAGATGTAGGGGGTGAAGGTGAGGTCTCTACTGAGGTCTGAATTTTTTGGGATGAGATGGGGGAAGGTCGGAAGGGATAGTGGAAACAGTTCCTCCAGTTCCAACCCGTGGAAACTCTCCAGGATTTTGACTAAATCCATCAAACCACCCCTCAGCTTTCTCTGTTCTAAAAAAATAATGTTTGAGGACAGCTTTATTTTTATTTGATTATTGGTATTGGTATTGGTTTATTATTATCACTTGTACCGAGGTACAGTGAAAAATTTGTCTTGCATACCGATCGTACAGATCAATTCATTACACAGTGCAGTTACATTGGGTTAGTACAGAGTGCATTGATGTAGTACAGGTAAAAACAATAACAGTACAGCTTAAAGTGTCACAGCTACAGAGAAAGTGCAGTGCAATAAGGTGCAAGGTCACAATAAGGTAGATCATGAGCTCATAGTCCATCTCATCGTGTAAAGCAACCATTCAATAGCTTTATCACAGTGGGATAGAAGCTGTCCTTAAGTCTGGTGGTACGTGCCCTCAAGCTCCTGTATCTTCTACCTGATGGGAGAAGGGAGAAAAGAGAATGTCCCGGGTGGGTGGGGTCTTTAATTATGCTGGCTGCTTCACCAAGACAGCGAGAGGTAAAGACAGAGTCCAAGGAGGGGAGGCTGGTTTCCGTGACATGCTAGGCTGTGTCCACAACTCTCTGCAGTTTCTTGCAGTCCTGGGCAGAACAGTTGCCGTAGGATGCTTTCTATGGTGCATCGATAAAAGTTAGTGAGAGTCAAAGGGAACATACCGAATTTCTTTAGCCTCCTGAGGAAGTAGAGGTGCTGGTGAGCTTTCTTGGCCGTGGCTTCTATGTGGTTGGACCAGGACAGGCTATTGGTGATGTTCACTCCCAGGAACTTGAAGAGTATTAATAGAGATCGATAGGTTACCATGTGATTGATTGTATAGAATCATCCTGCGTTCATTGATCCAACCTTGTCGCTGCCTGTTGGGCTGGCGGTGCTGTTCAGCACAGTTAATGGGAGCTGTCGTCGATTATCTTTTCTGTTTGTGTGGCAGGAATTTGTGATGATTGTGGTGTTCGGGCTGGAGTTCATCATACGGATCTGGGCGGCGGGCTGCTGCTGTCGCTATCGCGGCTGGATGGGTCGCGTTCGCTTTGTGCGGAAGCCCTTCTGCGTCATCGGTAAGTGTCCGCCCGAGTGAGGGGGAGTTACGGAGTGGGCGCCGGGCCAACCGAAGGGTGTTAATGGCGGAGTGTCAGGAGAACCAGAGGCATAGATGTTGATCCTGGGTCGTCTGGAGACTCTGCTGGAGGGACCGGAAGAACAACACCTCATATTCCACCTGGGTCATCTACAACCCGATGGCAAGAACATTCAATTCCCAATTTTTGGCAACCCTTCCCTCCAGTGGGTTTTTCCCACTCCTGCGCTCTTTCTCTCTTTCCAATCTTCCTCTGGTCCTCCTATTTTTGTCCCCTTTCCCTCATACCCCCTCCAGCCCCCCCATCACCCCCTCCGACTCCTGGTTCCATTCAGCCACTTCACACACACAGTTCACCCACAAGATCCACCCCCCTACCCTATCTGGTTCTGGTCCCACCTGCCATGCACCTCTCCCCTAATGGCCCCCATTCTCACCTCCTTTACTTATCAGAGTCCAGCACTGGGAGCTTTTGGTGTTCCTGCTTATCTCCCTCCAGCAGTTGTCTCCAACCTTCACCCTCCTCTCACCTCACTCCATCTGCCTCTCATTTTCTGTCTCTCGCCGTCTGCCTCCATCTATCATTCACCTGCCACAATCTCCCAACTCCACCCCTGCTCCCCTCCCCTACCTGGAGCAACCTGCCCGGCATCTTTCATCGCCTCAGACCACCAAGCTCCTGTCTCACCACTCCCCCCTCTCCTCTTTATAACGGCCGTCTCCCATCTCCACACAGTCCTGATACAGGATTCTGACCCAAATCTTCGGCAATTCCCTTCTCCCCACAGATGCTGCTTGACCTGCTGAGTTCCTCCAGCAGATTGTTTGTGACTCTGCTCTGGGATTGGGATCAGATACCTGTTCATACCCTCTATTTTATTTGAAGAGCGAAATAGCTTGTGGAACTTTGCTGTATTAGGATTGGTTCCTATCTTTCACTTACAGTCCTTGACCACTTCAGAATTATTCCGTCAGCAATAAAATGCTCAGGACACCCTAAGCTGCTGAAGGATTGTATAGAAATTCAAGACTTTCTACACAATGAAGGGCAATAAGGTGATCGGTCACTGAATGACACTGGGGATTAAACCATACCGCAAGGTCTGATTCCCAGTCTGGTCCAATTCTAAGCAGTGATCATGACCTTTAGAGTAGCTATAGAAAAAGACATCAATCAGTCAAGGAGAAAAGAACACATACTTAAGCAGAGGAGGGATATCAAGGAATGAGAGGTAACTTGATTGAGGCATATAAGATCCTGAGGCATTTTGACAGGGTGGAAGGGATCATTCTTCTTCTGAGATAATCTAGAATTAAGAGTTCACTGTTAAGGAGTCGCCCATTTCATGGAAGATGAGATTATTATTTTCTTTCAGATGGTAATCAATCTATGGAAATTTCCTCAAAGGATGGTGGAGGCAAAGTATATTTTAAGGCAGGAGTAGATACATCTTGCTAAGCAATGGGGGTGGGTTGTGAAAGGTTACCAGAGCTGGACAGGAACGTGGGATTGTGAGTACAGAGAGATTAGCCATGATCTATAGATATCTTTATTAGTCACATGTACATCGAAACACACAGTGAAATGCATCTTTTTGCGTAGAGTGTTCTGGGGGCAGCCCGCAAGTGTCGCCACGCTTCCGGCACCAACATAGCATGCCCACGACTTCCTAACCCTTACATCTTTGGAATGTGGGAGGAAACCGGAGCACCCGGAGGAAACCCACGCAGACACGGGGAGAACGTACAAACTCCTTACAGACAGTGGCCAGAATTGAACCTGGGTCACTGGCACTGTAATAGCGTTACGCTGACCGCTACACTACCGTGCCTTCATCATCTCATCTTTCATGGAAGATGAGATTATTTTCTTTCAGATGGTAATGAGTCTGTGGAAACTTCCTCAAAGGATGGTGGAGGCAAAGTATATTTTAAGGCAGGAGTAAATACATCTTCATAAGCTAAAGGAAAGGTTACCAGAGATGGACAGGAATGTGGAGTTGTGAATACAGAGAGATTAGCCATGATCTTACAGAATAGCAGAGCAGGCTCGAGGGCCGAATGGCCTACTCCTGCTCTTAATTCATATGTTTCCGTGCAATTGAGTAGAGAAGCTAACCCGGGTAAACTGGAGTAAAAGTCTGGCAAGCAAAGTGTAACGGAGAAAAGGATGGCCTTTAAAGCAGAGATGGTTCCGTCACAGTTTGGATATCTGGAGGAGAAGAACCATTAAAGCCAGGGCTCGCAGGACGAGGAGGGACTTAAAGAGCAGGATGACCCACAAAAGAAAGGATCACACAGCGGACGTC
Organism: Pristis pectinata; assembly: GCF_009764475.1. Lineage (NCBI taxonomy): Eukaryota > Metazoa > Chordata > Chondrichthyes > Rhinopristiformes > Pristidae > Pristis > Pristis pectinata. Next base: position 8,724,295 of record NC_067414.1, read on the forward strand.
AGCTGATGCAGGGCTTTGACCCTAAACGTCGACAATTCCCTTTCCTCTGTGTTCTCTCAGCAGATTGTTTGTTGCTCCAGATTCCAGCATCTGCAGTCTCCCGTGTATCTGTCTCAGCTTAGTTGTACAAGAGAGCAAGTACCGAGGATGTGACAAAGGAAATAAGAGGGCAAAGAGACATTACGAGGATAAGAAGACCCTTGAAATTAACAGTGGAAGCCATGTCAGTGGACAGATGGGCCCATTTGGGTTTAAATGAAGCTCTGTTGATGGAGTCAGGAGAAAGACTTGGTATCGCTGCTTACCAAGGAAGACATCTACCCCAGAGCTGCTGCAAGTAAAGGGGTTGCCATGATACTGGCTGATGTAACAATAGAGGAGAATTGTTACTGGAAAGGGTGGTGATGTTTCTAGTGGATGGCTTGCTGCAGGCAGTGAGGATCTAACCACAATCTTCCAATGCCACTTGGTAACAAGGCTGGCACAGGACAGGAGGGCAGGGAAGATGGAGAACCCCAGCAGTCAACAAAGGAGATGGAAAAGCTTCTAGAAACATATAGAACAGTACAGCACAGAACAGGCCCTTCGGCCCACAATGTCGTGCTGACATAGCTAATCCCTCCTACCTACAGAATGCCCATATTCCTCTATTTTCCTCTCATTCATGTGCCCATCCAAGCCCCTCTTAAAAGCCCCAGTGAGTTTGCCTCCACCACCCTATCAGGCAACGCATTCCAGGCATCCACCACTCTCTCAGTAAAAATGTACCCCTCACGTCTGTTCCGAACCTACCCCCTCTCAACTTAAATGCATGCCCTCTGGTATTGGATTGCTCAATAATGGGAAAAAGATATTGCTTGTCCATCCTATCTATGCCCCTCATCATTTTATACACTTCCAACAGATCACCCCTCAGCCTCCGCTGCTCCAGAGGAAAGAGCCCAAGTTTGTCCAGCCTCTCCTGATAGCACATGCCCTCTAATCCAGGCAGCATCATAGTAAACCTCCTCTGCACCCTCTCTAAAGCCTCAACATCCTTCCTCTAGTAAGGTGAGCAGAAATGCACGCAATACTCTAAATGCAGCCTAACCAGAGTTCTATAGAGACGCATCATAACTTCTTGACTCCTGTACTCAATTACCCGATTAATAAATGCAAGCATTCCATGAGCCTTCTTAACCACCCTGTCTACCTGTGTAGCTACTTTCAATGAGCCATGGACTTGCACCCCAAGGTCTCTCTGCTCTTCAGCACTGTTAATGATCTTGCCCTTAAGAGTGTACTGCCTCTTGACATTAGTCCTACCAAGGTGCAACACCTCACATTTATCCAGATTAAACTCCATCTGCCATTTCTTTGCCCACATCTGCAACTGATCTATATAATCTAGGAAATGATTAGTAACTAGTTGTACAAACATTCACAAGGGCCAATAAAGATTTGGAAAGGTTAACCCAACTGGTTAATGCATCCCAGAAACCTCCCTTCCCTTTTCCTCCAGTCCATCAACATTTCCTCCTACTCTTTTCTCCCTCTTATAAAGATGTGGAAGCTTTAGAGAGGGTGCAGAGGAGATTTACCAGGATGCTGCCTGGATTGGAGAGCATGTCTTATGAGGATAGGTTAAGCGAGCTCAGGCTTTTCTCTTTGAAGAGAAGGAGGATGAGAGTTGACTTGATAGAGGTGTACAAGATGAGATGTACAAGAGGCAATAGGTCAAGTGGACAGTCAGAGACTTTTTCCCAGGGCGTCAATGGCTAACACGAGGGGACATAATTTTAAGGTGACTGGAGGAAGGTTATAAGGGGGATGTCAGGGGTAAGTTTTTTTACACAGAGAGTGGTGGGTGCATGGAACGCACTGCCGGCAGAGGTTGTGGGGGCAGATACACTAGGGACATTTAAGATACTCTTAGATAGACTCATGAATGATAGAAAAATAGGGGGCTTTGTTGGATGGAAGGGTTAGATAGATCTTAGAGCAGGATAACATGTCGGCATAACATCGTGGGCCGAAGGGCCTGTACTGTGCTGTAATGTTCTATGTTCTATGTTCTAAAGTTTTCCCTTCAATGGCACCAACTAACGATGTTAAATTACATCACCCTGAGAATGAAGTTTGTGAATCAGCTTAAACTAAGTCAGTTCCTGCTCTGTCCTGATGAATTACTGCAGTTTTACTCTCGGGGATTTTTTCATTAAATTCTAAACAGCAAGGTAAACCCGGACTTCGGTGAGTAATGAGGTGTTAAACTGATCCATTAGGAGGAATAATTAATGCTGTTACCAGTTGCAAAGGTGACAGAGTCAATAAATCTACTATGGAAAGGAATTGCGTAAATGAAGTTCAAAACAATTTACTGGAAATTAAAATGACCCTACTAATTAGACGTTCAAGAAAAGATGCTTTAGCAAGAACAGAAAAGGATAAATTGACCACAAGGTTATTGTTTAAATGGGATTTGTGGTAAGATGTAACACAACTCCTTTACTTCAGTTGCTGAAGAGACAAATATTTCACACAAGTGGCATCAGTGTTCAGGACCAAGGTGTTGAACACTAATGTGGCTTTGTTAGAATAAGGAGGGAAATAAAAAAACTGCAGATGCTGGAAATCTGAAATAAAAGCCAGAAGGCACTGGAAACACTCGACAGGTCAAGCAGCACTTGTGGAGAGACAAACAATACCATAGAACCATAGAACCATACAGCACAAAACAGGCCCTTCGGCCCACCATGTTGTGCCGTCCATCAAACCACCCTCACACTATCTAACCCTTTCCTCCCGCATATCCCTCTATCTCACATTCCTCCATGTGCCTATCCAACAAACTCTTGAACCTATCCAATGTATCTGCCTCCACCACCACCCCAGGCAGTGCATTCCATGCACCAACCACTCTCTGGGTGAAAAACCTCCCCCTGACATCTCCCCTGAACCTCCCACCCATAACCTTAAAGCCATGCCCTCTCGTCTTGAGCATTGGTGCCCTGGGAAGGAGGCGCTGGCTGTCTACTCTATCTATTCCTCTCAATATTTTATATACCTCTATCATGTCTCCTCTCATCCTCCTCCTTTCCAGTGAATAAAGCCCTAGCACCTTAAGCCTGTGCTCATATTCCATACTCTCTAATCCAGGCAGCATCCTGGTAAATCTCCTCTGCACCCTCTCCAACGCCTCCACATCCTTCCTATAATGAGGTGAACACAGTACTCTAAGTGCGGCCTAACTAGAGTTTTGTAAAGCTGCATCATCACCTCGCAGCTCTTAAACTCAATCCCGCGACTTATGAAAGCCAACATCCCATTGGCCTTCTTAACTGCTCTTTCCACCTGTGAGGCAACTTTCAATGAACTGTGAATATGAACCCCCAGATCCCTCTGCTCCTCCACACTGCCAAGTACCTTGCCATTTACCCTGTAGTCTGCCCTGGAGTTTGTCCTTCCAAAGTGTACCACCTCACACTTCTCCGGATTGAACTCCATCTGCCCAGCTCTGCATCCTATCACTATCCCTCTGTAAGCTCCGACAGCCCTCCACACTATCCACAACGCCACCAATCTTAGTGTCGTCTGCAAACTTACTAACCCAGCCTTCCACCCCCTCATCTAAGTCATCTATAAATATCACAAAAAGTAGAGGTCCCAGAACCGATCCCTGCGGGACACCACTAGTCACTGCCCTCCAATCCGAGGGCACTCCTTCCACCACAACCCTCTGCTTTCTACATGCAAGCCAATTCCTAATCCACACAGCCAAGCTTCCTTGGATCCCTCGGCCTCTGACCTTCTGAAGAAGCCTACCATGAGGAACCTTAACAAACGCCTTACTAAAATCCATGTAGACCACATCCACCGCACTGCCCTCATCAATCTTCCTCATCACCTCCTCAAAGAACTCTATCAGGCTTGTGAGGCAAGATCTTCCCTTCACAAAGCCATGCTGGCTGTCCCTAATCAGTCCATAATTCTCCAGGTGTTCATAGATCCTATCCCTTAGAATCCTTTCTAACAGCTTACCCACCACAGACGTAAGGCTCACTGGTCTGTAATTCCCTGGACTATCCCTACTACCTTTTTTGAACAAGGGGACAACATTCGCCACTCTCCAATCCTCCGGCACCATCCCGTGGACAACGAGGACTCAAAGATCCTTACCAGCGGTTCAACAATCTCCTGCCTCGCCTCTTGAAGCAGCCTGGGGAAAATCCCGTCAGGCCCTGGAGATTTATCTGTCTTAATATTATTTAACAAATTCAACACATCCTCTCTCTTGATATCTACAACCTCGAGAACATTACCCTTACCTGCACACCCTTCCGCGTCATCAAGACCCCTCTCCTTGGTGAATACCGAAGAGAAGTACTCATTGAGAACTTCTCCCACTTCCGCCGCCTCCAGGCAAATTCTCCCACCTTTGTCTTTAATCGGACCTACCTTTACCCTAGCCATCCTCCTACCCTTCACGTACTTGAAAAAGGCCTTGGGATTTTCCTTAACCCTACTAGCCAACGCCTTTTCATGTCCCCTTCTAGCTCTCCTCAGCCCTTTCTTAAGTTCCTTCCTTGCTACTCTTTATTCCTCACGAGCCCTGTCTGAACCTTGCTGCTTATACCTTATGTATGCTACCTTCTTCTCCCTAACTAGTCGTTCCACCTCTCTCGTCACCCACAGTTCCTTCACCCTGCCATTCCCTCTCTGCCTCACCGGGACATATTTATCCCTAACATCCTGCATAAGATCCCTGAACATCGACCACATCTTCATGGTACATTTCCCTTCAAAAAGGACATCCCAATTTACACTCCCAAGTTCTCTCCTCATAGCCTCATAGTTCGCCCTTCCCCAATTAAATATCTTCTTGTCCTCTCTGCACCTATCCCTGCCAATGACAATTTTAAAGGTTATGGAGCAATGGTCACTGTCCCCCAAATGCTCACCCACCAATAGATCCTTCACCTGTCCCAGTTCATTTCCTAAAACTAGATCTAGCATGTGTAGTAACACACAAAATGCTGGAGGAACTCAACAAGTCAGGCAGCATCTGTGGAGGGAAATGAACAGTCGACATTTTAAATCAAGACCCTTCATCTGGACTGTCAGAGACACAGTGTTCTGAAAAAAGGACATTGACTCTGTTTCTCTCTGACCGGACCTCCTGAGTTTTTCTGCATTGTGTGGTTTTATTTCAGGAGGGACGAGACTGTTTCACTGGCAGGGAGGTAATTCTATTGTTCATTGGTGGTGAGGCTGTGGAGAGAGTCTCCAGTTTTAAATTCCTGGGAGCATACATCACCGAGGACTTTTCCTGGGCAATACACACCTCAGCTGTCATTAGGAAGGCACAGCAATGCCTCTATTTTTTGAGGAAATTGAGGAGAGCCAGACTGTCTCAGAACATTCTGGTGAACTTCTACCGGTGTGCGGTGGAGAGCATCCTGACATACAACATTACTGCTTGGTATGCCAGCTGCACTAGGAAGGAACAGAAGGCTCTGCAGAGGGTCATTAAGACGGCCCAAAACATCACTGGGACTCAGTTACCAGCGATGGAGGACATCTATCAGGCTTGATGTGGGAGCAGGGCTTTAAACATCATTCGAGAACCAGCTCACCCTGCTCACTACCTTTTTAAGCCTGCTCCCCTCTGGTAGGCGATACAGGACAATACATGCACACACTAAAAGACCGAAACACAGCTTTTTTCCCAAAGCTGTTAAATTGTTGAACATGGACTGACACCTCCTATACATACATACAACACACATACTATGTCTTCCCCCCTTTACCGGCTGGACTCATCATGGTGTTATTTAATATATTGATATTGATATGCTACTGATTATCATTATTATCATGGTTCATTTGCACACTGCCTTTCACATTTTTTTTATACTTTATATTTGTGTAAGTATGTTTGTTTTATTTATAGTTATAATTACTCTTATCAATTTACTGTTTTGGTTTTTATTAGGCAAGGGAGTGCCATCGTAATCTCGTTGTGTTGTTGTTGCAACAGTACAATGACAAATAAAGAAATCTATCTATCTACCTATGATCACACGAAATTGAGGAGAGAATCTAGAGCAGATAAGTTGGAAGGGATGGTGTGCCATCTGGCAGGGGAACATGTAATCTATCCACTGTGTGGCCTTCTTGATTAGGTGCTACAGAAGTTGTCTATACTTCTCGCTGCCTCAGTAAAGCAGCCAGCATAATCAAAGACCCCACCCAACCCTGGACATTCCCTCTTCTCCCCTCTCCCATAGTGCAGAAGATACAAAGGTCTGAAAGCACGTACCACCAGGCTCAAGAACAGCTTCTGTCCCACTGTTATAAGACTATTGAACGGTCCCCCAGTACGATAAAATGGACTCTTGACCTCACAATCCACCTCGTTATAACCTTGTACCTTATTACTTTGGAATCAGGTGACAGCAGTCAACAACAACTTTGTTGCATTTAGTTCTTTGTTGGTGGAAGGCACTTTCTTCGTCTTTTTGACAAAGCAACAAAATTGGTTGACGTCTTCTGGACTAGCTGATAGAAGTTGAGATTTTGAATCAGAAAGATTGTTGCTTGCAGCTTGCGTATTCGTGGCAGATTCTGGCTTGGGCACCTTCCTCACCACCTTATTGTCTGCCTGCACTGCACTCTCTCTGTTACTGTGACACTTTACTCTGCGTTCTGTATTGTTTTACCCTGTACTATCTCAATCGACTGTGTAATGAATTGATCTGTACGAACGGTATGCGAGACAAGTTTTTCACTGTACCTCGGTACAAGTGACGATAATAAACCAATTCCAATTCCAATCCCAAGCAGGTGGATGAGTGGCTGGATTGCATTCTGTAGGTGGTGCGCACTGCAGCCACAGTGCACAGAACATATGGTTCTATGTCAATGATAAAAAAACACGATGATGCTGGAGGAACTCAGCAGGCCAGGCAGCATCCGCAGAGAAAAGCAGGCGGTCAACGTTTCAGGTCAGGACCCTTCTTCAGGACTGAAGATAGGAAAAGGAGAAGCCCAATATATAGGGGGGAAGGTTCTATGTCTTTGGGCAGTATTGGTGGGACGGCTGCTGCCTCACAGCTCCAGCGACTCGGTGCTGTATGTGTGGGATTTACACATTGTGATCGTGTGGGTGCTCAAGTTTCCTCCCACATCCCTAAGAGGTGAGGGTTGGTAGGTTCATTGGCTGCTGTAAATGGCCCCTGGTTTGTAGGTGAGTGGTAGAATCTGTGGAGAGCTGATGGGAGTGTGTTGAGGAATCCTGGGCTAGGACTTGAGAGTCCTAGTTCAGAATTCCCTCAAGTTAACTCGCAGGTTGAGTCAGTAGTAAGGAAGGCAAATGCAATGTTAGCATTCATTTCAAGAGGATTAGAAAATAAAAGCAAGGATGTAATGCTGAGGCTTTATAAGACTGCATTTGGAATATTGTGAGCAATTTTGGGGCCCGTATCTAAGGAAAGATGTGCTGGCCCTGGAGAGGTTCACATGAATGATCCCAGGAAGGAAAGGCTTAACCTGCGAGGGGCATTTGATGTCTCTGGGCCTGTACTCGCTGAAGTTCAGAAGGATGAGGGGAGGAATCTCACTGAAACCTACCAGATACTGAAAGGCCTGGATAGAGTGGATTTGGAGAGGATGTTTCCATTAGTGGGAGAGTCTAGGACCAGAGGGCACAGCCTCAGAATAAAGGGACGTCACTTGAGAACTGAGATGAGGAGGAATTTCTTCAGCCAGAGGGTGGTGAATCTATGGAATTCATTGCCACAGAGGGCTGTGGAGGCCAAGTCATTGGGTGTATTTAAAGCAGAGATTGATAGGTTCTTGATTGGCAAGAGAGTTAAGAGTTATGGGGAGAAGGCAGGAGAATGGGGTTGAAAAATAAATCGGCCATGATCGAATGGCGGAGCAGACCCGATGGGCCGAATGGCCTAATTCCGCTCCTATATCTTATGGTCTTATGAAAAAAAAACTGAGATTAGTGTAAGATTGGTGTAAATGGGTGGCAGTCAGCATAGAAGAGCAAAGGGCCTGTTCCCTGCTGTATCCAGGGAAAATCCTAAATCCAACTCCTGTGTTTGTAAGACTTTAGTTTCTTCCTTCATATCGCAGCTGAACAATAATATTGGCCAAAATGTCTTGTTCCTCAGCATAATGTCGCGTCCATCCTGTCACCAACAGACAAGTAACGCACGCGTGAAATGTGAAAAGTAACCAGGAAACGTTGGGTTAACACAGCAAGAGAATTAGAATCTGAAAGGGTAAAGATTTGTCACAGGTGAGCTACAGTGACAGTGTGGCCCTAAAGCAGGCAGTGGCAAATCAATATTGCAGTTCTGATGTTCACTCATTCTCTTCTTTTACAGGCTACGTGGCGTACTGTGCTTTGCCAAGTTTAGTTAGGTTGGTTAGTTTGGGAATAAGTTGGATGTTGGTATGTTATTAGTCCCAAAGAATGCTGGCTACCCTCAAGCATTGAATCATAGTTGTAAAGTCATAGAGTCATACAGCATGGCCCTTCAACCTAGCATGCCCATTCTGACCAATAGGCCTGGTGTGGAGCCTTCAATGTGCAGGATGAAAAGAGGCCGCAGAGGTTTGTAGACTCAGCCAGCTCCATCACGGGTACAACCCTCCCCACCATCGAGGACATCTTCAAGATGCAGTACCTCAAGAAGGCGGCATCCATCATTAAGGGCCCTCACCATCCGGGACATGCCCTCTTCTCATTTCTACCATCGAGGAGGTGGTCCGGGAGCTTGAAGACCCACATTCAATGTTTCAGGAACAGCTTCTTCCCCTCCGCCATCAGATTTCTGAATGATCCATGAAACCATGAACACTACCTTGTTATTCCTCTTTTGCACTATTTATTTATTTTTGTAATTTATAGTAATTTTTAATAACAAATTTCACAACATACGTCAGTGATAATAAACCTGATTCAGATTCTGATCCATCCATAATTAATCCCATCTTCCAGCAATTGGCCTGTAGCCTCCTATGCCTGGGCAATCCAAGGACTCGTCTAGACACCTCTTAAATGCTGTTGGCAACTCTGCTTTCATCGCTTTCTCTGCAAGTGTACTCCAGTTACTCACCACTCTCTGGGTGAAACGTGTCCCCCTCAGATCCCCTCTAAATCTCTTCCCTCTTACCCTAAATCTTTGTCCTCTAGTTGCACTCACCTCTGATATGGGGATATGTTTCCTGCAGTCTACCTTACCTATATCTCAATCATGTCCCCTCTTAACTTCCTCCGCTCCAGGGAAAACCAACCAAACCTCTCCCGTCTCTGATCATTACTAAAACGCTCCATCCCAGGCAGCATCTGATGAATCTCCTCTGCACCCTCTCCAGTGCAATCACATCCTTCCTGCAGCGTAGTGAACAGAACTACATGCAATGCTCCAGCTGAGGTCTGACCAAGGTTTTATAAAGTTGGAACATAACCTCCCTGCTCTTGTATTCAATCCCATGTGCCTTCTTAACCACGTTATCTACCTGTGCTGACTCCTTCAAGGATCCATAGACTTGTACACCAAGGTCCATCTGTTCCTCAATACTCCCTAGGACCCAACCATTCATGACGTATGTCCTAGTCTTACTAATCTTCCCAAAAGACATCACCTCGCATTTATCGGAGTTAAATTCTGTCTCCTATTTCTCAGCCCATTTCACCAACGCACTGATATAAGAACGTAAGAAACAGGAGCAGGAGGTGGCCATCTGGCCCGTCGAGCCTGCTCCGCCATTCAATAAGATCATGGCTGATCTGGCCGTGGACTCAGATCCACCATAACCCTTTTACCCATAACCCTTAATTCCCTACTATACAAAAATCTATCTATCTGTGTCTTAAATATATTTAATGAGGTCGCCTCTACTGCTTCCCTGGGCAGAGAATTCCACAGATGCACTTCTCTCTGGGAAAAGCAGTTTCTCCTCATCTCCATCCTACATCTATTCCCCTGAATCTTGAGGCTATGTCCCCTTATTCTAGTCTCACCTACCAGTGGAAACAACTTTTCTGCCTCCCTTCTGATCTATCCCCTTCATAATTTTATGTTTCTATAAGATCACCTCTCATTCTTCTGAATTCCAGCAAGTGTAGTCCCAGGTGACTCAACCTCTCCTCATAGGCTAACCCCTTCAGCTCCAGAATCAACCTGATGAACCTCCTCTGCACTGCCTCTAAAGCCAGTATATCCTTCCTCAAGTAAGGAGACCAGAACTGCACGCGGTACTCCAGGTGCAGCCTCACCAGTACCCTGTACAGTTGCTGCATAACCTCCCTGCACTGTCAACAACACCACCGATCTTTACATCACCTGCAAAGATATTTCTTGAATATATTTTGAGAAATGAGTAAAACAGCCTATTAACTTCATTCACTGATGAGGTTATATTGTGATCACCACCTGACCTTTTTTCAGGCTCTGGCCATAATTGACCCCATTAGTCAAGTTGTTGCAAAATAATAAATATCTTTCAAATACTGCAGTAAAACTCTGTGCATGGGAACATGAAATAAATGTTTAATGAATGCTTTGTCAACAGTACATTTACATAATAGAAAGTTGGCTATTTTCGCACATTATTGCTGTACAAAGACAAAAATGCAGTTCTGTGAATGCAGTTCCACAGAATTAAATGCATTCCAACTTGGCTTCAAAGACTTTGCAGAGAGAGGGAGAGAGAGAGAGAGAGAGAGTGAGAGAGAGAGATCTGCATAATGCAGGGTCAGACCAAGTAACTGCCTCAGCAGCATTCCTTAGTACGTGAAACTCAATAAAAGACCACGAACCCATCAGGTCATCTTACCTCATCAAATCAAACATTGCTGGAAATACTCAGCAGGTCAGGCAGAGTGTGTGGAGATAGAAAGATATTCGGTAAAACTGGCAAAATTGGTTTATTATTGTCACACATTGTCACACGAAGTACAGCGAAAAACTTTGTTTTGCCTGCCATCCATTCAGATCAGTTGACCAGTTCAGTGCCTTGAGGTAGTACAAGGGAAGACAATAACAGAATGCAGAATAAAGTGTTACAGTTACAGAGAAAGTGCAGTGCAGGTGGACAATAAGGTGCAAGGCCATGACGAACATTATCAGTAATTCTTAGAGTCATAGAATTTAGACTTAAAAGAGTAGAACAATTATAATGGAAGTAATGAGTGGATCTGCAGAGAGCAGCTTGCATCAAGTTGCTATGCTCCAGTGGCATCTTGATCATGAGTTCACGTTTTAGTTCTGGTCAAACGCCATTGACCCGAAGCGTTAACTCTGTTTCAGTCTCGTATAAAAAAAAACAACTTATCTTTCTCTCTCCACACATGCTGCCTGGCCTGCTGGATAAATCCAGCATTCTGTTTTTATTTCAGATTTCCAACATCTCCAGGTGATTTTTTTTTGCTTTTTCTTATCTTACTGCACCAGCTGCAGTGTTAATTCTTTCATCTGAGACAGAGTTCCTGCATTCATGCCCCACCACCAAAAAGACTTGAGCACCAAAGTCTAAACTAAAGCTCCAATGCAGTACTGGGAGAGCCCTGCGTTCCTGGAGGTGCCATCTTTCTGTGACCTTTATTACTGTGTGTGGAGAGTGTGCCTGGTGTGTCTCATTGAATTGTTACCACACAGGAGGGCATCTAACTTATCGAGTCCCTGTCAGCTCCCAGGCGAGCAAGTCCCAGTACCCCACCCCCCTGTTTACCTGCACCCATCCCCAATGTATTAGAACATATAGAACACTACAGCACAGTACAGGCCCCTCGGCCCACAATGTTGTGCCGACATTATATCCTGCTCTAAGATCTATCTAACCCTTCCGTCTCATATAGCCCCCTATTTTACTATCATTCATGTGTCTATCGAAGAGTCTCTTAAATGTCCCTAATGTATCTGCCCCCATAACCTCTGCAGGCACCCACCCCTCCCTGTGTAAAAATCTTATGTCTGACATCCCCCTTATACCTTCCTTCAATCACCTTAAAATTACGTCCCCTCGTGTTAGCCATTGTTGCCCTGGGAAAAAGTCTCTGACTGTCCACTGGCTCTTATCATCTTGTACACCTCTATCAAGTCACCTCTCATCCTCCTTCTCTCCAAAGAGAAAAGCCCCAGCTCACTCAACCTATCCTCATAAGACATGCTCTCCAATCCAGGCAGCATCCTGGTAAATCTCCTCTGCTCCCTCTCTAAAGCTTCCACATCCTTCCTATAATGAGGTGACCAGAACTGAACACAATACTCTAAGTGTGGTCTGACCAGAATTCTATGGAGCTGCAACATCATCTCGCGGCTCTTGAACTCAATACCCCGAATAATGAAGGCCAACACTCCATACGCCTTCTTAACAACCCTATCGACCTGTGTGGCAACCTTGAGGGATCTATAGACGTGAACCCCACGATCCCTCTGTTCCTCCACACTGTCTCACTCCTGCCCATCAACTCCTCTTTGATTCTCTTTTGCCATTAACCCACACTAAAGGGTAATTTACAGCAGCCGATCAACCCACCAACACGTCTTTGGGATGTGGGAGGAAACCCACACAGTCAAGGAAGGAAATTGCAAACTCCACCCAGGCATCCCCTGAGGATTGAACCCAGGTTCCTGGAGCTGTGAGGCAGCAGTCTCAAGAGGTGTAGCACCTTACCGGCCATGGGATGTCCAAACGTCTCCTCTCAGGTGGTTGTTAAAGATCCTATAGCATTAGTTCAAAAGGAGTGCAAGTGGGCCTAACCAATATTCATCCCTCTTCAATCATCTCTCCAAGGAAGACGATCTAGTCATTATCACATTACTGTTTATGGGAGCTTGCTGTGCACATGTCAGTGGCTGTGTTTCCCGCATTACATTAGTGACCTCACTTCAAAAATACTCTATTGGTTGAAAAATGTTTTGGAACGTCAGGAAAGATGCTCTATAATTGCAAGTCTGACTTCCTTTTATGTAATTTATACAGTTTAACAAGCACGATCCCTCAAATATTGACCTTCAGTTTTAGAGCTCCCACTAACATTAACTTTGAAAAATAAATAGAACTGAGAAATAAACATCTCTGAGTATAATTTCCACAATTTTCAACTCGAATTTAACATTTTCTCTACTTCATCTGTTAATTCTTTTTGATCAAGTGCAGGTGAGAAGAGGTAGATAGTAGGCTTCACTTGGCACATCAGCTTCAATTGTGCTGAATGTGGAGGTTCAACTTGGAAATATCTCCTTGTCTAAACTTATCTTTCCATGGAAATATTGTCCATCATTCTGCTTGTTGAGCAGTCTCTGCCCTCAAGCAGGTGACCCCAGGTGACCCATCGTTCTGGTTGGCATTGGCTGGAGTGAGGGCAGACTCTGGTGGTGAGGTTCCGGAGATATAAATGTCCCAGTCTGCATGCAGTGAGCTGGTGTGAAAGTCCCACTCACCGCCCTACTTCAATACTGACACTCCCTCCCCCCATTTTTGTAAAATGGAACCATAGAAAGCATCCTATCTGGATGTATCACGGCTTGGTATGGCAACTGCTCTGCCCAGGAGCGCAAGAAACTGCAGAGAGTTGTATACACAGCTCAGCACATCACGGAAACCAGCCTCCCCTCCATGGACGCTGTCTACACTTCTCACTGCCTCAGTAAAACATCCAACATAATCAGACCCCACCCACCCCGGACATTCTCTCTTCTCCCCCCTCTCATTGGGCAGAAGATACAAAAGCCTGAAAGCACGTACCACCAGGCTCAAGGACAGCTTCTATCCTGCTCTTATAAGACCATTGAACGGTTCCCTAGAACAATAAGATGGACTCTAGACCTCACAATCTACCTCATAATGACCTTGCACCTTATTTTCTCCCTGCATTGCACTTTCTCTGTAAGCAGAATCAGAATCAGGTTTATTATCACTGACATATGTCGTGAAATTTGTTGTTTTGTGGCAGCAGTACAGCAATTTATTTATCTTTGTAACTTATAGAAATTTTTAAGACCACAAAAATAAATAAACAGTGCAAACGAGGAATAACTAGGCAGTGTTCATGGGCTCATGGACCGTTCAGCAATCTGATGGTGGAAGGAAAGAAGCTGTTGCTGAAATGTTGAGTGTGGGTCTTCAGGCTCCTGTACCTCCTCCCCAATGGTAATAACAAGAAGTGGGCATGTCCCGGATGGTCCTTAATGATGGATGCCGCCTTCTTGAGGCACCGCCTCTTGAAGATGTCCTCGATGGCAGGGAGGGTTGCACCTGTGATGGAGCTGGCTGAGACTACAGCCCTCTGCAGCCTCTTTTGATCCTGTGCATTGGAGCCTCCATACCAGGCGGTGATGCAACCAGTCAGAATGCTCTCCACTGTACATCTGTAGAAATTTGCAGGAGTCTTTGGTGACAGACCAAATCTCCTCAAACTCCTAATGAAGTAGAGCTGCGGGCATGCCTTCTTTGTGATTGCATCAATGTGTTGGGTCCAGGATAGATCCTCTGAAATGTTGACGCCCAGGAACTTGAAGCTAATCACCACGACCCCTCAGTGAGGACTGGTGTGTGTTCTCCCGACTTCCCCTTCCTGAAGTCTTCAATCAATTCCTTGGTCTTGCTGACATTGCGAGGTTGTTGTTGCGACACCACTCAACCAGCCGATCTATCTCACTCCTGTACACCTCCTGTAGCTGTGACACTTTATTCTGCATTCTGTTATTGTTTTACCCTGTACTACCTCAATGCACTGTGTAATGAATTGATTTGTACGAATGGTATGCAAGACAAGTTTTTCACTGTACCTCGGTATGTGTGACAATAATAAACCAACTCCAGTTCCAATTCCAATTCCGAAATGGATGCATATCTAACAGTGGACTAACAGGTATCAACACCTTGATATCTAAGTGTAGTCTTCCTTTAACAGCAAATTCAGCACATCGTTCTTCCCTAATGACTGATCCAGATACAAAGAAGAGCAAGCAACAACTTATCATTATTGTCGAGATCATTGCTGTTAGTCATGGGCATGTGCAGGGATTTAGATCTGACCACTTTTTGGTGAATTGGTTTATTATAGTCACATGTACCAAGGTACAGTGAAAAGCTTTGTTTTGCATGCCATCCACACAGATCATTTCATCACATCAGTACATCGAGGTAGTACTGGGGAAAAGCAATAACAGAATGCAGAATACAGTAAATGAGGGGGATATTAGGATAGGAGGGGCGCATTAAATACATGCAGTCCCTCAAGACGGCAATGCACTGTCAGCCGAGGATAATATAAACAGAAAATTCTGAAAATACTCAGTAGGTCAGGCAGCATCTGTGGCTACACAGGTAGACAGGGTGGTTAAGAAGGCTTATGGAATGCTTGCTTTCATTAATTGAGGTATTGAGTACAAGAGTCAAGAAGTTATGATGCATCTCTATGGAACTCCAGTTAGGCTGCATCTAGAGTGCTGTGTACAATTCTGGTCACCTCACTAAAGGAAGGATGTCGAGGCTTTATAGAGGGTGCAGAGGAGGTTTACTAGGATGCTGCCTGGATTAGAGGGCATGTGCTATCAGGAGAGGCTGGACAAACTTGGGCTCTTTTCTCTGGAGCAGTGGAGGCTGAGGGGTGATCTGTTGGAAGCGTATAAAATTATGAGGGGCATAGATAGGGTGGACAAGCAATATCTTTTTCCCATTATTGAGCAATCCAATACCAGAGGGCATACATTTAAGGTGGGAGAGGGTAGGTTCAGAACAGACATGAAGGGTAAGTTTTTTACTCAGAGAGTGGGGGATGCCTGGAATGTGTTGCCTGATAGGGTGGTGGAGGCAAATTCATTGTGGGCTTTTAAGAGGGGCTTGGATGGGCACATGAATGAGAGGAAAATGGAGGTATATGGGCATTCTGTAGGTAGGAGGGAATAGCTATGTCGGCACAACATTGTGGGCCGAAGGGCCTGTTCTGTGCTGTACTGTTCTATGTTCTAAGAGTATCCAGTAATATCTGAGCGGAACGTTGGTGGTCTGGCTCAAGATTAGGGTAAGCAGCTGTGGGTGAAGTGTATGAGATTTTGGGGTGGAGATTGCAGATGAACCCCCAGCTGGTGTGGAGAACGGGAGGTCCTTTGACAGGAGGAGTTCTGGGAAGATACAAGGGGAATCTTTTCCAAAATCACACAGACAGCACTTCCAAAATCGTTACTAGCTGCAGCAACGCAGGGGGTGATCAATGCCAGCCTTGCCCACAACCTGAGAATAAACAGTAAAACACACACAGGGACAGCTGGCTTATAGCCAGGGTGAGGGAAAAGAATGGTAATTATTTATAGTAAAAAGACACAAAGTGTGTTGGTAGCCTCTGATCCATCTCTCTCAAAGTGCAGATGCATCAGTTCCAAGCTGGCAGTGATTTAAAGCATGCTGCAATCTCTCTCTCCCAGGGGCTCTTGGTAGGGTGGAGCGAGACGCCACACGCATCAACTTTGCAGTAAAATTTGAGTAAGCGCTTTCTATTGGCAAGCTGCGTTGAAATATAACCGAGCTCACTCCCCATAATGCACCTCATCCAATCCCGGCATCCTGAAACCCTCACCCTGAAACAGTTCTGTTCAACGTCGGAAAATGTGTCCGAACCACAAGTTTCTCCACAAGTAATCCAGCACAAATTGAACTTGTTTTCCAAAGTGAATTTTTTTCTCTCTTAAGTTTGCTCCCAAGCTCATTTGCATACTGCTGAAAGCCACATTTTGATATACATCTGTGGTAACCTCGTGCAGTTTTATTAATTCATATGCAAATGGTTTTTCCCACAAAATTGTCAGCGCTTTTAATCCAAGTGGCTAAATCTCAGCCAATGATTTACTTGCTTTTAACTAAATGAAAATTACCTTCAAGTAGTAGATATGACCATTTAGGTTTATTGGGCTAGAGCAGCCAAATTCAAAGTAAATTCAAAGATTAATAATAAAAGATTTTAAATGTGGTATCTACATCTGTGTGACTATTCCTTTCCCTCTTCTGAAGACTTTGAACATTTAAAGACTCCTTGGATGAAATGGTAAATAACTCACCAGTAGGGTAGGGCCAGTTTTCGAGATTTCCACCCCCAAGTGCAACGGTGTAATGGGTCAAGCATAAGCTTCTAATGTGCCAAATCGTAGATACCCCTGGCTGGCAGTGGGGTAGAGAACCATCAGCAACATTCTCCTTGGGGATAACTTTGCCTCCTTCTTATAGATTCATATAGTCATACAGCAGGGAAACAGGCCCTTCGGCCCAACTTGTCCATGCCGACCAAGGTGCCTACCTCAGCTAGTACCACTTAAAACATAGAACATAGAACAGTACAGCACAGAACAGGCCCTTCGGCCAACAATTTTGTGCCGACATAGCTAATCCTTTCTACCTGCAGATTGCCCATATCCCTCCATTTTCCTCTCATTCATGTGCCCATCCAAGCCCCTCTTAAAAGCCCCCAATTTGCCTGCGTTTGGCCCATATCCCTCTAAACCCTTCCTATCCATGAACCTGTCCAAGTGTCTTTTAAGCACTGTAATTGTACCTGCCTCTACCACTTCCTCTGGCAGCTCATTCCATACACCCACCACCCCATGTGAAAAACATGCCCCTCAGGTCTCTTTTAAATCTTTTCCCTTCTCACCTTAAACCTGTGCCCTCTAGTTTCAGATTCTCCTCCCCAAGGTAAAAGATTGTGACCATTCACCTCATCCACGCCCCTTATGATTTTATAAACCTCTATAAGTTCATCCCTCAGCTTCCTTCTCTCCAGAGAAAACAGTCCCAGCCTATCCATTCTCTCCTTATAACTCTAGCCCTCCAGTCCCGGCAATGTCCTTGTGAATCTTTTCTGTGCCCTCTCTAGCTTAATCACGTCCTTCCCTAGCACGGGAACCAGAACAGCACAGAGTACTCAAAGGGCAGTCTCACCAACGCCTTGTACAGCTGTAACATTACATCCCAGCTCTTGTAATCAGTGTCCCGACGGATAAAGGCAAGCTTGCCGTACACCTTCTTCACCACCCTGTCTAACTGTGTTGCCACTTTCAGGGACTCATACCCCTAGGTCTCTCTATTCTATCCTTCTACCCACTTTCCCAGTTGATTTAGATCTTATTGTAACCCTAGGCAACCTTCTTCACTGGCCACTACCACCAATTTTGGCATCATCTGTAAACTTACTAATCGGGCCACCTGCATTCTCATCCAAGTCATTCATATATACAGTATAAAAAAACAACAGGGGCACTGATCCCTGTGGCACACCACTGGTCACAGGCCTCCAATCTGAAAAGCAACCCTCCACTACAGCCCTCCGACTCGTACCACCAAGCCAATTCCAACTCACGCTGGATCCCATGTGATCCGACCTTCTGATAAGATAAGATCTCTTTATTAGTCATGTGTACATCGAAACACACAGTGAAATGCATCTTCTGCGTAGAGTGTTCTGGGGGCAGCCCGCAAGTGTCGCCACGCTTCCGGCGCCAACATAGCACGCCCACAACTTCCTAACCTGTACGTCTTTGGAATGTGGGAGGAAACCGGAGCATCCGGAGGAAACCCACGCAGACACGGGGAGAACGTACAAACTCCTTACAGACAGCGGCGGGAATTGAAGCCCGGTCGCTGGCGCTGTAATAGCATTACGCTAACTGCTACACTACCGTGCCACCCCCAAACGTGGGCTCTGCTGCCTCTGTCCTGATGTTCAACAGATGTTCTTCACCCCTGCTCACTCATGTACATTGGGTCCTGGTCCACCGACACTACGAATTTCTTGCTCCTGGTGTTTGAATCTGTTTAAGGCCTCACCTCTTTCCTTTCTTTAAGAGCTTCCCCCTGCTAGTTTTGACCACGTGCGCTGTTCCGACAGCTGAGGGAGAAGCTGTTGCTTGAAGAAGCCACTGAGCAAACCCACTCAGCAGTGGCCCCTTACAAACAGACCATTCGGCCCAATATGTCAATGCTATCCAGTTCAACATCATGCTGAATTCTCCTGTGGGGTAGGAACAATGACACCAAGAGTCTGTGAAACCAGAGAACTGACCACTGAACACAAGACACTGATAGCATCAGAAAAAGGCTTCTCACAGCATATCTCCCTTTCTCTTCCTGCTGTCCTGATATCAGCAGCAGGACATTCTCGCCAATAAATCATCTTCAGCCTGAAATTATGAAACAGCTGTTTTCCCTTCACTAACTTGAATGCTGATACACTCTTGCCACACAATGTGCCAAATTAAAAGATCAGTTCAAGCTCCTCTCAAAATTAAATGTTCCTCAGGGATTTAATTAGATCCAATTCATCACACCATTGTAAATAGTGAGAGTTTTTTCTTGAAACGTAGAAAACGAAAGCTGTACAGAACTGTCAGTTGATGAAATCTATTGTTAAATTCTAACGTGCTCCAAAGAATTAGGAGGGATTATGTTGGCTGGGGCCAGAGTAAAATCTGACTGTAATGTGGTTGGTGTGAACCAGCTGACAGAACGAATGGTTAGCATGCAGAGTCATAGTTTCGTACAGCACAGAAACAGGCCCTTCAGCCCATCAAGTCCATGCTGAACATTGTTACTACCCATATTAATCCCATTTGCCTGCATTAGGACTGCATCCTTCTACGCGCTGCTTATTCAAGTGCCTGTCTAAATGTCTCTCAAACTTTGTGACTATCTGCCTTCACCACCTCCTCCAGCACATTCCAGGTATCAACCACTCTCTGTGTAAAAAAACGTGCCCCTCAAATCCCTTTTAAATCTCCTCCTTCTCACCTGAATCCTGCAGCTTCTGGTTTGACAAGGCAAGCATCCCCACTACATTCAAGCCCTGGTGCTCCTGTTGGGAAATGTTGTTGTGCACCTCAGCTGAAGATGGAAATCAAGCTCAGCTGTGAAGCTTCTATGGTTGCTCAGCCTGACTGACAAATTCACTGACCAGTCCTACTGGAGGGTTTCGACCTGAAATGTCGACATTTCCTTTCCTCCCACAGGTGCCCCCATTACAGGAAGGATGTGGAGGCTTTGGAGAGGGTGTAGAAGAGGTTTACCAGGACGCTGCCATGTGCTATAAGGAGAGGTTGGACAAGCTTGGGTTGTTTTCTCTGGAGCAGCGGAGGCTGAAGGGAGACCTAATAGAGGTTTATAAGATTATGAGAGGCATAGATAGAGTAGACAGCCGGTATCTTTTTCCCAGGGTTGAAATGTCGGGCATGCATTTAAGGTGAGAGGGGGTAAGTTCAAAGGAGATGTGCAGGGCAGGTGTTTTACACAGAGAGCGGTGGGTGCCTGGAATGCGCTGCCAGGGGTGGTGGTGGAGGAAGATATGATAAAGACATTCAAGAGGCTCTTAGATGGGCACAAGAATGTGCAGAGAATGGAGGGATGTGGACATTGTGTAGGCAGAAGGGATTAGTTTTGTTTGGCATTTAATTACTAGTTTAATTTGTTCAGCACAACATTGTGGGCCGAAGGGCCTGTTCCTGTGCTGTACTGTTCTATGTTCCATGTTCTAGATGCTGTTCGACCCATTGAGTTCCTCCAGCAGATTGTTCGTTGACAAATTCACATTGACTGATCAGTTTCATGCATGCAGCAGAGGCTCCCTGAGCAAGATAATAAGCAAAAAACTTGAAGACACATCTTAAAGAGCTTCACAGAGCCATAATCAAAAAATCAGCACATCACAAGGAATTATTAGAAGTTGTGATCAGAAGATTGTTCAGAAAGATTGCAGAGTTATGGGCACCACAGTGTGGGAAATTCAAGGCAACAGGGAGGGGACTACGGAGACACACTAGTGTCGGGGATAAAAAGAAAGTTGAGGCAGTACACCCTGAAGGGCAAGAACCTTAAAAGTGTTGAAGAGCAGAAAGACCTTGGGGTGCAAGTCCATGACTCATTGAAAGTGGCTACACAGGTAGACAGGGTGGTTAAGAAGGGCTTATGGGCTGCTTGCATTTATTAATCGAGGTATTGAGTATAGGAGTCAAGAAGTCATGATGCATCTCTATAGAACTCTGGTTAGGCCGCATTTAGAGTATTGCATGCAATTCTGGTCACCTCACTAAAGGAAGGATGTGGAGGCTTTAGAGAGGGTGCAGAGGAGGTTTACCAGGATGCTGCCTGGATTAGAGGGCATGTGCTATCAGGAGAGGCCGGACAAACTTGGGCTCTTTCCTCTGGAGTGGTGGAGGCTGAGGGTTGATCTGTTGAAAGTGTATAAAATGATGAGGGGCATAGATAGGGTGGACAAGCAATATCTTTTTCCCATTATTGAGAGGGATGCATTTAAGGTGAGAGGGGGTAGGATCAGAACAGACGCGAGGGGTATGTTTTTGCAGAGAGAGTGGTGGATGCCTGGAATACGTTACCTGATAGGGTGGTGGAGGAAAATTCATTGGGGGCTCTTAAGAGGGGTTTGGATGGGCACATGAATGAGAGGATAATGGAGGGAAATGGGCATTCTGTAGGTAGGAGGGATTAGCTATGTTGGCACAACATTGTGGGCCGAAGGGCCTGTTCTGTGCTGTACTGTTCTATGTTCTATGAAATAGGACAGGTTACGTTAGAATAAAGGAGGGTAAAAGGTTGATTTAACAGCAATATTAAACATTAGGAAGGAACGGGGAAGGTTATTTATGGTTGTTGAGAGGTCATAGAGGTAAGGTTCAATGTATGAGAATGAAGGTAGAGAGCCGGAGAAACACAGAGAGGACTAGGAGAGGCAGATGATACCTCTGTTGTCAACAACAATGATGAGATGGAGTACAGGAGAGAGATCACGAACCTTGTGTCATGGTGTCAGAACAACAACCTTGCCCTTAACATCAGCAAGATGAAAGAGCTGGTTGTTGATCGATAGAAACGAAGGAGTGAAAACAACGTGTCCTCAGCAACAGAGCTGCTGTAGAGCTGGTCAACAGCTTCAAGTACCTTGGCATCTATATCACCAGCAACCTCTTCTGGTCCCGCCACAGTCATGCACAAGAAAGCGCATCAGCATATGTACTTTCTTCAGCATCTGAGAAGATTCAGTTTGTCCATGAGGATTCTCTCGAACTTCTACAGGTGTGCTGTAGGAAGTATCCTGACGGGTTGCATCCCAGCCTGGGACGGCAACTGCTCTGGACTGACAGAACCTGCGGAGAGCGGTAAACACTGCCCAGTCCGTCACAGGCTCCGCACTTCCTTCCATCCAGTCCACCTACACCCTGTGCGTTGCTTCAGGAAGGCTAACAGTATCGTCACGAATGCCTGCCACCCCTGGCCGTCCCCTTGCCTCTCTTCTACCTTCTGGGAGAAGATACAGGAACTTGAAAGCCCGGACAACCAGACTCAAGAACAGCTTCTTCCCCACTGCTGTCAGATTTCTGAACCAGTCACCTCTTTCACATCCCCTTCCCGGTGGTGCGGCCGTGTACTTGAACCCTGAATTCTACCCCTTCCATTCAGCATTTCTGGTTGCACTACCTCAGACTGCAGTGCAGCCTTCACACCATTCTGTTGTTTTGCTCTTGTTGTTGTATTTATTATTACCATGTACACTGTTTACTCTGTGAGCTTCATGCGAGCAAGGAATGTCATTGCATCCTAGTGTACGGGACAAAAAATTGACCTGAATCCGATGTCCTTGCCCTCTGCAGATATCATCGTACTGATCGCCTCCATTGCGGTCATTGCCGCCGGCACCCAGCAGAACATATTCGCCACTTCCGCCCTCCGAAGCCTCCGCTTCCTGCAGATTCTCCGCATGGTGCGTATGGACCGTCGAGGAGGCACTTGGAAGCTGCTGGGCTCCGTGGTTTATGCGCACAGTAAGGTGGGTGAGCGGGGAGGTCTGCCTGGCAGGCTCATCAACCACACCCATCCCATCTCGCAAACTGGGTCTGAGCGCACACTGATAAGCCAAGCACCTTTCCGAACCGACCCCCTCCCCTCGAGTCCCCTTCATTCCCGCTCCTGTTCTGAGACGGGAGGAGGGTTTGGGTTTGAAGGTCCCACCACTACACAGTGAACATTCCTGGCCAGGACTGCCTCCTTATGGGAATGGATGAGTAGGTAAGATCAGATAGGATTTCTTTATTAGTCACACATACATCGAAACGCACAGTGAAATGCATCTTTTTGCGTAGAGTGTTCTGGGGGCAGCCCGCAAGTGTCACCACACTTCCGGCGCCAACGTAGCACGCCCACAACTTCCTAACCCGTACGTCTTTGGAATGTGGGAGGAAACCGGAGCACCCGGAGGAAACCCACGCAGACACGGGCAGAACGTACAAACTCCTTACAGACAGCAGCCAGAATTGAACCCGGGTCGCTGGCGCTGTAAAGCATTATGCTAACCGCTACACTACCGTGCCCGCCTCTACACTACCGTACCGTGCGTTCCAAAACAGCTGCTCTTCATCGGGATCCTGAATGTACTGGGAGAGCAATGAGCTGCTTCACCTTGTCCAGAACAGCAGAACCTGAGGAAACAGTGTCTGCTTGAAGGGCAGCATGTGGGTGGAGGGGTGAGGGGAGGGAGGAGATAGGTCGTCAAGCTCGAAAGAAGTTTCTTCTGAGAGACGGTGGAAGGTGTTAGTACAGATGACAGAGAAAATACATTGGAGTCAGCGCTAATCTATTCCAACACAAATTAGATAACTCTCTTTTATAAAATATGATGTTGTGATCCACTGTTTTGTTTGCTTTATTCATTCGTGGAATGTGAGCATTGTTGACAAGGCCAACATTTAGTGCCCATCCTTATTGCTTTTGTACAGACGGGGCAGTTAGAAGTCAACCATATTGGTAAATTTGGAGTCACATATAGACCAGAGCAGGTAAGGATGGTAGATCTTCTCCCCTGAAAGACATTTGTGAGTTTTTACGACAATCCAGTTGCTTCGTAGTTATCATTGCTGATGCTAGCTTTTAATTCTAGATTTATTTATGAGCACATGAGCAAATTGATGCAATGTGTGTGAGTGTAATTGAAGACTCGGGGGAACAGCTGGTCTGGTACCTCTGGTTCCAAAGTCCACCCACCACAGGGGATTTTCCACACCTCATGTCCGGGTCTGTTGCCACGGATAGAGACTGATTCTTGGGATTAGTCAACAATCCACTATTCATGTATCAAGTGGCTCCCAGAATGGTAGAAGGAAAGCAGTTGCACCGTGTATATTTCCATCTGGAAATTCCTGAGGTCCTGTGAACCAACTTCCAGAATATAATATTTCCCATCCTATTCATTAACCAGTGAGTCACCAGGTCCCTTTTGCGCACCTGGGAATCGAACTCAGATAGCCCCTGAGAATCAAAGAGGAGACCATGGTGCCTCATTACCCGTGACTAATGGGAGCACGTGGCACTGCCCAGTGCTGGCCTCTATTGCTGAAAGTCTTAAATGGGAGTTACATTATAGTTACAGAGGGTACTGGAACTCGCTCTGATCCAGGAGATGATACAATAGGTGGGAAAGGAGTATTGGTATTGGTATTGGTATTGGTTTATTATTGTCACTTGTACCGAGGTACAGTGAAAAACTTGTCTTGCAAACCGATCGTACAGATCAATTCATTACACAGTGCGTTGAGGTAGTACAGGGTAAAACAATATAGAATGCAGAGTGAGGTGTCACAGCTGCAGAGAGAGTGCAGTGCAGGTAGACAATAAGGTGCAAGGCCATAACGAGGTAGATTGTGAGGTCAAGAGTCCATTTTATTGTACTAGGGAACTGTTCAATAGGCTTATAACAGTGGGATAGAAGCTGTCCTTGAGCCTGGTGGTACGTGCTTTTAGGCTTTTGTATCTTCTGCCCGATGGGAGAGGGGAGAAGAGAGAATGTCCAAGGTGGGTGGGGTCTTTGCTTTACCGAGACAGCCAGAAGTATAGACAGAGTCCATGGAGGGGAGGCTGGTTTCCGTGATGTGCTGAGCTGTGTCCACAACTCTCTGCAGTTTCTCGCGGTCCCATACTGCGCAGCCGCCCATACCAAGCCGTGATGCATCCAGATAGGGTGTTTTCTATGGTGCATCGATAAAAGTTGGTGAGTGTTAAAGGGGACATGCCAAATTTCTTTAGCCTCCTGAGGAAGTAGAGGTGCTGGTGAGCTTCTCTTGGCTGTGGCATCTACGTGGTTGGACCAGGACAGGCTATTGCTGATGTTCACTCCCAGGAACTTGAAGCTCTCAACCCTCTCGACCTCAGCACCGTTGATGTAGAAAGGTGCATGTACACCGCCCCCTTTCCTGAAGTCAATGACCAGCGCTTTTGTTTTGCTGACATTGAGGGAAAGGTTGCTGTCATGACACCATGTCACTACGCTCTCTATCTCCTTCCTGTACCCTGACTCATCGTTATTTGAGATACGGCCCACTACAGTGGTATCATATACAAACTTGTAGATGGAGTTAGAACAGAATCTGGCCACACAGTCATGAGTGTATAGGGAGTACAGTAGAGGGCTGAGGACGCAGCCTTGTGGGAAACCAGTGTTGAGAAGAATCGTGCCGGAGGTGTTGCTGCCTATCTGTACTGATGTTTAAATGTGGTGAGGGTTTCTGCTCTACCACCCTCCCAAGCAGAGAGTTCCAGACCCCTACACCTTCTGGGTGATCGGTTTTACCCTCATCTCCCCTCTAACCTTTCTCCTAGTTACTTTACATTTATACCCCCAGGGTTTTGACCTTTCTGCTATCGGGTAGTGAGTCCGTTCCATTAACCTAATAAAAGCCATGCCCCACCAACCACACCACTCAACTCACCAATCAAAAGCTTGAGAACACATACCACCAGGCTCAAGGACGGTTGTTATCCCACTGTTATCAGACTCTTGGTCACACCTCTTACATGATATAGATGCACTCTTGGCCTCACAACCTACCTCATCGTGGCCCTTGCACCTTGTCTGCCAGCACTGCACTTTCTCTGTAACTGTAACAATATATTCTGATTTTTTTTCCTTTTATACTACATCAATGTACTTACGTATGGAATGATCTGTCTGGATGGCATGCAAAACAAAAGCTTTTCACTGCATCTTAGTACATGTAACAATAATAAGCCAATTGCCAGTCCCATGCTCCCCGACTCACTCACTCTGTCAACCGGGACCTGTACCTAATATTCAGATCCTCCCCAACTCCCTCATATACCGAACACCACTGCAAGCTTTGTAGCCTCGCCTTGCAGCCTGATCCCTCTGCAGCCACTCCGTGCTGACTCCCAACCCCTGTGCCGTCGACAGACCCGAGAGGCGCTGACGCTGTGTTGTTCTGTTCCCCCGCTGCAGGAACTGATCACGGCGTGGTACATCGGCTTCCTGGTCCTCATCTTCTCCTCCTTCCTCGTCTACTTGGTGGAGAAGGATTCCAACGTGCAGTTTGCCACATACGCAGATGCTTTGTGGTGGGGCACAGTGAGTTCAACCTTCTACTGGGCTTTAGAAAGGGTTCTGACTGGACAGGGAAATGCACAGTAGTCGACCTCAAGTTCCAAAACCATCAACCCCGGCCCTTCCACATATGGGGGTCACTGGGACCAGTGATCGTCAGCACCTCACAAGCTCCGATCAGGATATATTCTCCCCACTCCCATCACCCTCTCACCCTCAGTTTACTCTCTCCTTCTTTACTCTCTCCCTTCTGTCCCTTCCCTTTATTCCCTCTCTCTTAATCTCTCCTCAGCCCTTCTCCTGCTCACTGTCTCCTCCTCAATCTCTCCCCTCACTCTCTCTCCCTCTCACTCTCTCCCTCTCCCTCTCTCTCCCTCTCCCTCTCTCTCCTTCTCACTCTCCCTCTCACTCTCCCCTCACTCTCTCCCCTCACTCTCTCCCCTCACTCTCTCCCCTCACTCTCCCTCTCACTCTCTCCCCTCACTCTCCCCTCACTCTCCCTCTCACTCTCTCTCCCTCACTCTCTCCCTCTCACTCTCTCCCTCTCCCTCTCTCTCCTTCTCACTCTCCCTCTCTCCCCTCACTCTCCCTCTCACTCTCCCCTCACTCTCTCCCCTCACTCTCTCCCCTCACTCTCTCCCCTCACTCTCCCCTCACTCTCTCCCCTCACTCCCCCTCTCACTCTCCCCTCACTCTCTCCCCTCACTCTCTCCCCTCACTCTCTCCACTCACTCTCCCATCACTCTCTCCCTTCACTCTCCCCTCACTCTCTCCTCTAACTCTCTCCCCTCACTCTCTCCCCTCACTCTCCCCTCACTCTCTCCCTCTCACTCTCTCCCTCTCACTCTCTCCCCTCACTCTCTCCCCTCACGCTCTCCCGCTCACTCTCTCCCCTCACTCTCTCCCCTCACTCTCTCCACTCACTCTCCTCTCACTCTCTCCCCTCACTCTCCCCTCACTCTCTCCCCTCACTCTCTCTCCCTCTCACTCTCTCTCTCTCACTCTCTCTCTCCCTCCCTCTCACTCTCTCCCTCTCACTCTCTCCCCTCACTCTCTCCCTCTCACTCTCTCCCCTCACTCTCTCCCCTCACTCTCTCCCCTCACTCTCCCCTCACTCTCTCCCCTCACTCTCTCCCCTCCCTCTCACTCTCTCCCCTCACTCTCTCCCCTCACTCTCCCCTCACTCTCTCCCCTCACTCTCTCCCCTCCCTCTCACTCTCTCCCCTCACTCTCTCCCCTCACTCTCTCCCCTCACTCTCTCCCCTCACTCTCCCCTCACTCTCTCCCCTCACTCTCTCCCCTCACTCTCTCCCCCACTCTCCCCTCACTCTCTCCCCTCACTCTCTCCCCTCACTCTCTCCCCTCACTCTCTCCCCCACTCTCCCCTCACTCTCTCCCCTCACTCTCTCCCCTCACTCTCCCTCTCACTCTCCCTCTCACTCTCTCCCCTCACTCTCTCCCCTCACTCTCTCCACTCACTCTCTCCCTCTCACTCTCTCCCTCTCACTCTCTCCCCCACTCTCCCTCTCACTCTCTCCCCTCACTCACTCTCTCCCCTCACTCTCCCTCTCACTCTCTCCCTCTCTCACTCTCTCCCTCACTCTCCCCTCACTCTCTCCCCTCACTCTCTCCCCTCACTCTCTCCCCTCACTCTCCCTCTCACTCTCTCCCTCTCTCACTCTCTCCCTCACTCTCCCCTCACTCTCTCCCCTCACTCTCTCCCCTCACTCTCTCCCCTCACTCTCCCTCTCACTCTCTCCCCTCACTCTCTCCACTCACTCTCTCCCTCTCACTCTCTCCCTCTCACTCTCTCCCTCCCTCTCCCTCTCACTCTCTCCCCTCACTCACTCTCTCCCCTCACTCTCCCTCTCACTCTCTCCCTCTCTCACTCTCTCCCTCACTCTCCCCTCACTCTCTCCCCTCACTCTCTCCCCTCACTCTCTCCCCCACTCTCCTTCTCACTCTCTCCCCTCACTCTCCCCTCACTCTCTCCCCTCACTCTCTCTCCCTCTCACTCTCTCCCCTCACTCTCTCCACTCACTCTCTCCCTCTCACTCTCTCCCTCTCACTCTCTCCCCTCACTCTCCCCTCACTCTCTCCCCTCACTCTCCCTCTCACTCTCTCCCTCTCTCACTCTCTCCCTCCCTCTCCCTTTCACTCTCTCCTCCTCACTCTCTCCCCTCACTCTCCCTCTCACTCTCTCCCCTCACTCTCCCCTCACTCTCTCCCCTCACTCTCCCTCTCACTCTCTCCCCTCACTCTCCCCTCACTCTCTCCCCTCACTCTCTCCCCTCACTCTCTCCCCTCACTCTCCCTCTCACTCTCTCCCCTCACTCTCTCCCCTCACTCTCTCCACTCACTCTCTCCCTCTCACTCTCTCCCTCTCACTCTCTCCCCCACTCTCCCTCTCACTCTCTCCCCTCACTCACTCTCTCCCCTCACTCTCCCTCTCACTCTCTCCCCTCACTCTCCCCTCACTCTCTCCCCTCACTCTCCCTCTCACTCTCTCCCTCTCTCACTCTCTCCCTCCCTCTCCCTCTCACTCTCTCCCTCTCACTCTCTCTCTCTCCCTCTCTCTCCTCCTCACTCTCTCCTCCTCACTCTCTCCCCTCACTCTCTCTCCCCTCACTCTCTTCCGTCTCATTTCCCCCTCCCTTCACCTTGCTCTTTCCCCTTCCTCTCTGCCTCCTTACGCTTTCCCTTTTACTCTGTCCGCTCTCACTCCTCACCCTCTCACTCCCCACCCTCTCACTCCTCACCCTCTCACTCCTCACCCTCTCACTCCCCACCCTCTCACTCCTCACCCTCTCACTCCCCACCCTCTCACTCCTCACCCTCTCACTCCCCACCCTCTCACTCCTCACCCTCTCACTCCCCACCCTCTCACTCCCCACCCTCTCACTCCTCACCCTCTCACTCCCCACCCTCTCACTCCTCACCCTCTCACTCCCCACCCTCTCACTCCTCACCCTCTCACTCCTCACCCTCTCACTCCCCACCCTCTCACTCCCCACCCTCTCACTCCTCACCCTCTCACTCCTCACCCTCTCACTCCCCACCCTCTCACTCCCCACCCTCTCACTCTTCACCCTCTCACTCCTCACTCACTCTCCTCTCAATCTTTCTCCTTCCCCCTTTCCTCACTCCACCCATTCTCTCCACCTTCATTCTTTCCCCAGTCACTCTCCTCCACTCACTCCCTCTCCTTCCTCGCTCCTCTACCCTCTCTGTTGCCCCTTTGCACTTTCACCCCTCACTCTCTCTCTCTCGCTCCCGCCATCTTTCTCTCTCCCCTCGCTCTCTCTCCTTTGCTCTTGTTCCCTTACTCGTCAGCCTCATTTACTTCCCTCCTTGTCTTGCCACTGGGACTCTCTACCCTCACCCGCTTTCCCTGTGACTCTCTCCTCACTCTGTGTCCATCACCCCCTCTCCACACTTGCTGCATCCAAAGGCCTTCCCTCTCTCCCCACCCTACTCTGTCTCCCACACACCCCATTTCCCCTCCCCAACCCCCACCCTACTCCCCGTCTCCCACCCTGATCCCCACCCTGCTCCCTGTCACCACCCCACCCGATCGCGTTCCCTGTCTCCACCCCCACCCTGCTCCCCGTCTCCCACCCTGATCCCCACCCTGCTCCCTGTCACCACCCCACCCGATCGCGTTCCCTGTCTCCACCCCCATCCTGCTCCCCGTCTCCCACCTGACCCTGTTCTCATAGAAAACTGTAGTGACAATTGATTTTGCATCATGTACGTTTGAAAGGAGAGACTTCCATTTGATACGACAGCACGTTGTGATATCGTCGGTACTGCCTCTATTTCAGAAAGGGAAGGGCTCACAACTCAATCTGAAACATGAATGACCCATCACACTTGTGATTCATTGTCCTTGTGAAATGGGACATGCAAAATGGAACAGCTTAGATG
This sequence comes from Pristis pectinata, assembly GCF_009764475.1. NCBI lineage: Eukaryota > Metazoa > Chordata > Chondrichthyes > Rhinopristiformes > Pristidae > Pristis > Pristis pectinata. The sequence continues at coordinate 8,754,611 of NC_067414.1, forward strand.
GGTGTCTTGGTCAGCATAGATCGTTGGGCCAAAGGGCCTGTTTCCGTGCTGTATGACTCTATGACTCCTGGAAGTCGAAACGTTGACAACCACTTCCCCTCCACAGATGCTGCCTGACACTCTGTTCCTCCAGCAGTTTAGTTTTTCGCTCTAGATTACTGCACCTGCAGTCTCGTGTGCCTACAAGTGCAAGTATCTGGTCTTGCAATAACATGCAACACACTGGAACTCCAGGCTAGACCTTATTCAGATCTCACACTGTCCATCCCCATTTCATTACCCCTGTCTGATATTCTTGAAACACAACTCTTCATCTTTGATCCTCCAATTTGATCCACCAGCCCTGGTCTGAAACTCCAAAGTTATCATTGCAAAGATAAGATAAGATATCGTTATTAGTCACATGTACATTGAAACACACAGTGAAATGCATCTTTCGCATAGAGCATTCTGGGGGGCAGTCCGCAAGTGTCGTCACACTTCCAGAGCCAACACAGCATGCCCACAACTTCCTAACCTGTACGTCTTTGGAATGTGGGAGGAAACCGGAGCACCTGGAGGAAACCCACACAGACACGGGGAGAACGTACAAACTCCTTACAGATAGTGGCCGGAATTGAACCCTGGTCGCTGGCACTGTAATAGCGTTACGCTAACCACTACACTACCAGGTTTGGTTGGTTGGCCAGCCAAACAGTTTACCGGGGCTCCTGTCGAGGTTTGGGGTGGCAGTGAAATGAATTGTGTTGTAACCCATGGTATGAGTGAGCTTGGCCCCAGAGAAGCCCCTCTCCCAGCTGAGGATGGCTGCCCATATGATCCAAGGCTAGTGGCGGTAGGTGGGACCATGTGTACTCACAGGCTCTAAGGTGCAATCCTTGCTTTTCCCTCTAGATTACGCTGACGACCATCGGTTACGGGGACAAGACTCCCACTACCTGGTTGGGAAGGCTGCTGTCGGCAGGATTTGCACTCCTCGGGATCTCCTTCTTTGCACTTCCTGCGGTAAATTACCTGTGAGGTCGAAACGAGCATGAGAGGACAGGTAGAATGAAACTGGAACATAGTCACTTCCGTCCAAGGTGCTGAAGTGACCCTGTTGCAGCATGAGCTGGAAACTTCTCTGCTGTGAGAAGAGTGATAGCCAATGAGCAGCTTTATTCAGCATTTAACCATGTGCTTTCCAGTCCTCCCAGAAGGAAATCCTGGTTGGAGGGATGAGCGTTGCAGTTTCCCAGATCATTCCAGGGATTAAAGGGTTAAATTATGTGGTGGTTGCGTGAACTTGGATTGTAGTCCCTTGAATACAGGATTGCTCTAACTGAGGAGTTAAGATGATCAGAGAACAGATACATGGGTAGGAAAGATTTGGGCTGAAAGTGGGAAAATGGGACTAGCTTAGATGGGAATCTTGGTCAGCATGGACTGGTTGGGCCGAAGGGCCTTTTTCTGTGCTGTATGTGTCTGTGACTCTATGAAGACAGGTACAGGTGGTAAGGATGTTGAGATAGCGCAGATTAGCGGGACATTGTCTTGAAGTTAGAAACAGAGCAATTAACAGTGACACTGCTTCACACGGGGAGAGTGGCGTAGGGAGACTGCTTCACACGGGGAGAGGGGCGGAAATAAACATAAAAGGCTGGAAACACTTCACAGGTCAGTCAGTGTATGGCAAGGTGAAACAAAGTTAGTTGTGGATCGGTAATATTTTGCCTGAGTTAGAGGGGATGGAACTCCCTCCCAGATAAGGGTATCAATGCTGGGATCATTTGGAGCTTTTAAGGTTGATAGATTCTTGGTAGACCAGACAATCAGGGATGTGGAAGAAGGCAAGTGACTGGACTTAAGAGACAGATCAGCTCTGATCGCATTTGCAGCAGAGACTCAGGGGGCTCTTTCTCCTACCAGCCTTCCTTGGGAAAGTTTGATGTTGAATTGAAACTGGGCTTTAAAGTGTTTCTTAAAATAAACCTGGCCCCAGATAATTACTGCAATTCTAATTGATCCAACTGCATCCTGCTAAAGTTCTGAAAGACAGTTTCTCCCTGCAGAGCAAGACACATCTTCACCCCTAATAGAAGACCTCATAGAAAGCCCCAAAGATGTTGTTAAGACTTTTAACCAGGATGGGGACCCACTGGTGCCCTGTTGACCCTGGGCACTGTGCTTCCAGGAAATTACAAATGGGAGTGACCTTGCACTGCAACAGACCAAGGACCGAGGTATCGCCACTCCACATCTCAAACTTCCTGCCTTACCACAATCCAGAAACGTGGCTGGGAATCCTAGAACACGAGCAACAATTATACAGTACCTTTAACACAATAAAAACACCCCAAGGTTCTTCACAAGAACCTAAGTCAGACAAAAGGTGAACGTGAGCGACATCAGGAGGTATAAGTCAGCTCCCCAAAAATTCAGAATCAGGTTTATTATCACTGTCTTATATGATGTGAAATCTGTCATTTTGTGGCAGTAGTATAGTGCAAATTACTACAAATTACAAAAATAGTGCAAAAAAAAGGAATAATGAGGTAGTGTTCAAGGGTATTGGTATTGGTATTGGTTTATTATTGTCACTTGTACCGAGGTACAGTGAAAAGCTTGTCTTGCATACTGATCATACAGGTCAATTCATTACACAGTGCAGTTACATTGAAGTTGAAAAGTGTAGAACGATCATAGTTGTAACTGCACTGTGTAATGAATTGACCTGTACGATCGGTTTGTAAGACAAGTTTTTCACTGTCCCTTGGTACAAGTGACAATAATAAACCAATACCAATAGTAAGGGTAATGAGTAGATCTGCAGAGAGCAGCTTGCAACGAGTCGCCACACTCCAGTGCCATCTTACATGTACTTTCATGAACCGTTCAGAAATCTGATGGTGGAGGGGAAGAAGCTGTTCCTGAATCATTGAGTGTGGGTCTTCAGGCTCCTGTACCTCCTCCCCGATGTCCCGGATGGTGACGGTCCTTAGTGATGGATAATTTGAACAGAGATTAGGAGGACTTTTGAAGAGGCAAGAGGGAGTGTAACTTAGGAAGGGAATTCCGGAGTCAGGGTTGTTGAAGACACAGTAGGCAGAATGTAGGGAACCCGGAGGGTTGTGATGTGGTCAGGACGGGGATTGGTGATGATGAGAAGGGAATTGAAAGCAAAAGTGAACAAGGAGAGGGTTGGAGTTAATGAACCAGTGTGATCTGGTTTGTACCTAAACCAACAGAGTGTTTTCTCAGAGCCTCTGTTTGCTACTTCACAACTAATCGGAAGATGATAATCCCCAACGGTAATCGTTGTAAGTCTTTAAAACTTACTGATGCATCTCTGCTTATTTAAATCAAAACGTTTGAAACTGGCACAGATTTTTAATGGAGATCATTTTTCCAGAGATCGTGTTAACATACCTCCTGACATGAACATGGGACACACTATGTCACATAAAGAAATATTTCTTGAAGGCTGAGAGAGATGGGATGTGATAAGATATCTTTATCAGTCACATGTACGTCGAAACACACAGTGAAATGCATCTTTTGCGTAGAGTGTTCTGGGGGCAGCCCACATGTGTCGACATGCTTCCAGCGCCAACACAGCATGCCCACAACTTCCTAACCTGTATGTCTTTGGAATGTGGGAGGAAACCGGAGCACCCGGAGGAAACCCACACAGACACGGGGAGAACGTACAAACTCCTTACAGACAGCGGCCGGAATTGAACCCCAGTCGCTGGCACTATAATAGCGTTACTCTAACAGCTACACCACCGTGCCTGCCCTTCTACACCGCCGTGCCTGCCCCTCTACACCACGTAAAGATCCCTCTTTGACGCGAGTTCTGTCAGATCCTCTGTCACTGCTCCCCATCTGTGACCTCTGCTGCTCCCCTGCTCTTTGACCTCACTCTGACCCAGACTGACTACCGCAGCCACGTGTCCCTCCTCTCCCAGGGATGGGGATGTATTTGGATGTGTTGTGGGAGTGGACTATCTGTTGTCTCAGTGAGGGGTAGAGTACTGTACAGTGTCAAAATGTCTACTGGCATTAAATATAGGAAGCAGCGAGATACAAAGGGCTGTCAAATACAGGGTTCCTAATCTGTTTGCAGCAGTCAGAGCTTCACACGCATGGGATAGTTGAGAGAACTTCAAGGTGGGAGTCACCCACGTCCACAACAGCTTGATTGGTAAGGGGGTTAAGGGTTACGGGCAGGAGAATGGGGTTGAAGAAAAAGAATCAGCCATAATTGAATGGTGGAAGCAGACTCGATGAGCCGAATGACCTAATTCTGCTCCTATATCTTATGGTCTTATTATGGTCTTGTCTCTCAGGAACTGTCCTGTGGAGAGTTTGTACCTTAGACCAGGCCAGGGAACCAGACATATTCCCAAAACTGCCCAGGGAATACCATACGACTTCTTGGAAAGTCAACCCAACTGATGTTTTAGGGAGTCATTCTGACTTTTACCACTTTCCATATATTCATCTAGGCTAGGAAATTTATTGGTCTACAACCCTGTACATCCAGCCAAGTCCTGAAAAATCTTAATTTGCTTTAAGTCACTGGCTGTAATCTACATTCAGTAAGCTATCTTAGAACATAGAACATTGCAGCACAGTGCAGGCGCTTCGGCCCACAATATTGTGCCAACATTTTATCCCACTCTAGGATCTATCTAACCCTTCCCTCCCACATAGTCCTCCATTTTCCTGTCATTCATTTGGCACTATTTATTTAGAACATAGAGACATAGAAAAACTACAGCACAGTTCAGGCCCTTCGTCCCACAAAGCTGTGCCGAACATGTCCCTACCCTAGAAATTACTAGGCTTACCCATAGCCCTCTATTTTTCTCAGCTCCATGTACCTATCCAACAGTCTCTTGAAAGACCCTATCGTATCCGCCTCCACCACTGTTGCCGGCAGCCCATTCCACACTCTCACCACTCTCTGAGTAAAAAACTTACCCCTGACATCTCCTCTATACCTACTCCCCAGCACCCTAAACCTATGTCCTCTTGTGGCCACCATTTCAGCCCTGAGGAAAAGCCTCTGACTATCTACCCGATCAATAGCTCTCATCATCTTATACACCACTATCAGGTCCCCCCTCATCCTTCGTCTCTCCAAGGAGAAAAGGCTGAGTTCCCTCAACTTGTTTTCATAAGGCATGCTCCGCATTCCAGGCAGCATCCTAGTAAATCTCCTCTGCACCCATTCTATGGCTTCCACATCCTTCCTGTAGTGAGGCGACCAGAACTGAGCACAGTACTCCAAGTGGGGTCTGACCAGGGTCCTATATAGCTGCAACAATACCTCTCAGCTCCTAAATTCAATTCCACGATTGATGAAGGATAATACACCATACGCCTTCTTAACCACAGAGTCAACCTGAGCAGCCACTTTGAGTGTCCTATGGACTCGGACCCCAAGATCCCTCTGACCCTCCACACTGCCAGGAGTCCTACCATCAAGACTATATTCTGCCATCATATTTGACCTACCAAAATGAACCACTTCACACTTACCTGGGTTGAACTGCATCTGCCACTTCTCAGCCCAACTCTGCATCCTATCTATGTCCCTCTGTAACCTCTGACAGCCCTCCAAACTATCCACAACACCCCCAACCTTCGTGTCATCCGCACACTTACTAACCCACCCCTCCACTTCCTCATCCAGGTCATTTATAAAAATCACAAAGAGTAAGGGTCCCAGTGCAGATCGTTCATTCATATTATTTTATCATTCATAGTTTTTCATGTCTTTGCACTGTACTGCTGCTGCAAAACAACAAACGTCACGTCATACAAGACAGTGATAATAAATCTGATTCTGATTGAAATAATCAATTTAACTTTCTTCTCCCTACTTCTCCGCCCTTCCTGCTGCATGACTCTACTATACATCAATGTTTTTTTCCCTGTTGATCTCTGCAGCCTTATTTGTGCCCCTGATAACTTTTTATCCTGGAGACATTTTCCTTTCTCTCACTTCACTTTTGCCCCTTCACCCATTTTGAGGTTTCTTTGTTTTGTTTAAACATATTTTCTTCGCTGTAAAGATTTTAATTCTGTCCCTCTTCCTTGACCTGGGGTACCGTTGAACAACAGGTGCCAACGAGTTCCTTTAATTGCCCCTTGTTAACCTTTGCATCTTTGCCTCAGTATTATTTTGTTCATTGATGGTGGCTTCAATACTTGCAAGGCGCTAGTCTGAGAGAGAGGAGCATCCAACATATTGGTAGCTTATACTTGTCCATTGCTCTGCAAAGGGGATCTTCCCTGGATTTCATAAAGATTATTTTGGTAAACTACTTACATCTCGCAGCATCTGACTACTTCCTAAAATTCACTCACTCATCACTTTCCATGTTATCATCATCATTTGGATGACACAGTGGTTCACCTAGAGAGTAGTTCCCTCACAGTTCCAGTGACTCAGGTTCAATCCTGACCCCCGGTGCTTTCTGTGTGGAGTTTGCACGTCCTCCTTGTGACTGTGTGTGTTACCCCTGGATGTACCATTTCCGCACACATGCTAAAGACGTTCAGGTTGGTAGGTTAATTGACCACTGTAAGTTGCCCCTGATGTGTAAGTGAGTGGTAGAATCTGGGGGGAAGCTGATGAGAATGTACAGAGAATTTTAAAAATGGGATCAGAACCAGAATCAGATTTATTATCACTATATGACATGAAATTTGTTGTTCTGCGGCAGCAGTACAGTGCAAAGGCATGAAAAACTATAAATTACAAAATGAATAAATAGTGCCAAAAAAAGGGAACAATGAGATAGTGTTCATGGGCCATGCAGAAATCTGGTGGCGGAGGGGAAGAAGCTGTTTCTGAATCATTAAGTGTGGGTCTTCAGGCTCCTGTACTTCCTCCCCGATGGTAGTAACGAGAAGCGTGCATGTCCCAGATGGTGAGGGTCCTTCATGATGGATGCCACCTTCTTGAGACACCACCTTTTGAAGATGTCCTCGATGGTGGCGAGGGTTGTGCCCGTGATGGAGCTGGCTGAGTCTACAACCCTCTTTCGATCTTGTGCATTGGAGCCTCCATACCAGGCGGTGATGTAACCAGTCAGAATGCTCTCCATCATACATCTGTAGAAATTTGATGACATACCAAATCTCCTCAAACTCCTAATGAAGTAGAGCCATTGGGATTAGTGTAGGATTGGTGTAAATGGGCACCTGATGGCCAGCATGATGTGGTGTGCTGAAGGGCCTGTTTCCATGCCGTACCTCTCGATGACTATGACTCCGTGACTCTGGCAATGGATGTTAAACCAATATTTTTGCCGGTCAGCATCAAATGTCTCTGCAGACCCTCAGCTGGAGCACTGGGTGTTGCGTTGGGCTCCATCTCATGTGTGGGATTTTGAGGGTTTACCGTGCACAGACTCAATGAGATCCTAAATGGTGAAAAAATAAATAAAAAGAGAGACGAATGAAAGGTTCTTTTTCATTCCTAATGCAAATTATGGAGCAAAATGATGGAGCTGTTCAAAATATTGCTGGACTAGAATGGGAAGGTAGAAGCAGGTTGGAGAGGGACTCAAGAATGCAGAACCCCAAGCTCCCAGCAACTTGTGTGGGTGTGTACCCAGTCAGAGCAGGTGAGACTGACGTGCCTTCATGACCTTTCTCATAGGGTATTCTTGGCTCAGGGTTTGCCTTAAAAGTTCAAGAGCAACATCGGCAGAAACATTTCGAGAAGAGGAGGCATCCAGCCGCCAGCCTCATTCAGGTAGGTCCAGAGCCGATCTACGCTGCAGTGTTGGGGACGCTGGGCCATTCGGTGGGTCTGTCCGAAATCTGGGACTCAGGCGAGGCAGGGGTTAAAAAAAATGTCGACACAGGAGGCTGCAGATGCTGAAATCTGCAGCAACAAACGACCTGCTGGAGGAACTCAGCGGGTTGAGCAGCAGCTGTGGGGGTGGGGGGTGGGGGGAAGGGGGGGAAAGGAACTGTTGACGTTTCAGGTCAAAACCCTGCATCAGGGCATTGACCCGCTGAGTTCTTCCAGCAGGTTGTTTGTTGCTTAAAGCAATGTAGTTTAGCCTCTGACAAAGGCAGTCCTATTATAAGACAACAAGACAAAGGAGCAGAAGTCAGCCATTCGGCCCATCGAGTCTGCTCCACCATTCGATCATGAGCTGATCCATTCTCCCATTTAGCCCCACTCCCCCGCCTTCTCACCATAACCTTTGATGCCCTGGCTACTCAGATACCTATCAATCTCTGCCTTAAAATACACCCAATGACTTGGCCTCCACAGCCACCCGTGGCAATAAATTCCACAGATTCACCACTCTCTGGCTAAGGAAAGTTCTCCACAACTCTGTTCTGAATGGGCGCCCATTTCGTAATGATGTCTGGTGTCTCTGTGACAGACTTGATTCACTGAATAAAACCTAATGATAAAGACTCAAGAGGCAATAGAAACATTATCTGTAATATTTCAGTAAGGCAGGATACTATCCTGGACACTATGGACGAGAGAGGTCTGGAGGAGTATGGGCTGGGGGCAGGTAAATGGGACTAGCAGAATAATGTTTCGGCACAGACTAGAAGGACCAAATGGCCTGTTTTCTGTGCTGTAGCTTTCTATGGTTCTATGGTTCTATTGACTGAATTAACAACAGTGACTCATGTTCAGTGAGTCACATACCTTGAGTCACATACAGTTACATGTATACAATGACTCATATACAGTGACTCAACCACCCCTCGCATGAAGTGACTCAAACCACATTCCTCACATAGAGTTACCCACATACAGATACTTAATTTGGGTTCCACCTGGACCATTCTGTTCCAGATCATGTTATAGCTTTGGCCCTAATGTGGACAAGTAATTGAGTTCTAAAGCTGAGGTGAGATTGGTGAGATCAAGGAGCCCCAGCAAAACTGAGAGAGAATATTCTTCACTGGATAAGTACATACCTAGCAGAAACAAAAACATTTCTAGTTCTTTAGCGCCAACCATCTCCATCTTAGGGCATCACTTCAGGAGTTCCTCAGGATTATGTCTGAACCTCAACCTTCTTAATCAATCATATTGCCTCGGTCATGATGTTTGATGACGACTGAACAATTTTCAATCCACTCGTAGGCAAAGTGGGAGTACCTTCACTGGATGGCAGCTCAATGATACCATCTTAAAGGAGATGTTTGGATGGGTAATAAATGCTAGCATTGCCAGCAAGGACCACCAAACACTAAAGTTACTAGCATACTGTAACTCGCACACTTTGACTCCAAAGCAAATACTGTCTGCAACCTTATCTGGCTATGGAACTACAACTAAGCACAACAATTTCTAATGAGAAATAAAATACCTCAAAGCACACCCAATAGAATCAAGAATGATATTAAATATACAAGTTAGATGTTTTTACTTTTGTTATTGATGTTTGTGTGATTAAGGTGCCAGAATTTCCAAAACCATTTTAGTCATTAGGATTTTCATATTCACTCAGCTTGATATTCATATGAAACTCCAGTTCATGAAAGAACAGAAGTTTATGACTTAATAAAAACAGTGCTACTGTAAGATTATTCTGACAATGAATTATTCTTTCTCTTTTAATTGGTTTCCTTCCAACAGAACTCCATGGGTTAAAGCCAGGCTGTAGAAGGCAGTTAATACATGCATCTATAGAGGCTCCCTCCTATCCCTCCACAGATCCTTCAGAACACAATGGTCCATTCTTCAGACACTAATCTTTAAAAATCCTTCCTCAGTGACTGAGTGCTGAGTGTGGACAGTGGATGCTGCCAAGTGTGAAACTCAGACTTCAGAGCATTCCGGCATGAATTTAAGCCTATCCCACATTCCAACATGAAACACAGGCATCAGCTGCGAGAGAGTGCCCCGTTTTATTTTACGGTCGTTACAGAACGGAGTGCCATGTGTCAGGGATGGAAAGCAGCGAGCTCGCGAGGATCATCTTTCACTGTAGGGGATGAAATTGATTAAGTAGTGAGGGCATGTTTCAGTGACTAAATTTGTTTTCTCTCGACTACAGAAGATTAAAGGATGATCTAATTGCAGTGTTAAAGATGATTAAGAGATTTGCCTGGGGAGATGGAGAACAATTATTTCCCCTGGTGAGGAATCAATTACAACCAGATCATTTGGAAGGTACAGCTTCACACAAAGGACAGTGGAAGTTGAGGAAGCTGTCAAAACCAAGTTGGGTTACATAGCAGGGTTATTAAGAGAGAAAAGTTGAGTAAAGCTACAAAACAGGCCTCCTGTCTCAGTGTTCCCCACTACAAAGATCGCTGAAAATACAATTAGGCAAATTATTTTTCTTTAAATATATAACTGGTGGTATAGTGGACAGTGAAGGTTATCAAAACTTACAGGGGGACCTTGATCAGCTGGGTAAGTGGGCTGAGGAATGGCAAATGGAGTTTAATTCAGATAAGTGCGAGGTGTTGCATTTTGGAAAGTCAAATCAAGGTAGGACTTTCACAGTGAATGGTAGGGCCCTGAGGAGTGTTGTAGAACAGAGGGACCTTGGAGCACAAGTACATATTTCCCTGAAAGTTGAGTCAAGGGTAGGCAGGGTGGTGAAGAAGGCTTTTGGCACGCTGGCTTTCATCAGTCAGGGCATTGAGTATAAAAGTTGGGAGGTCATGGTGCAGTTGTTCAGGACGCTGGTGAGGCTGCAGTTTTGGTCACCTTGCTACAGGAAAGATGTTATTAAACTGAAAAGAGTGAAGGAAAGATTTACAAGGATGTTGACAGGGCTTGAGGGACTGAGTTATAGGGAGAGGTTGGCCAGGCTGAGACTTGATTCCTTGGAGAGTAGGTCACTGACAGGTGATCTTATAGAGGTGTATAATATCCTGAGGGGCATAGATAGGGTGAATGCACTCAGTCTTTTTCCCAGGGTTGAGGAATCAAGAACTAGAGGGCATGGGTTTAAGGTGAGAGGGGAAAAATTTAATAGGAACATGAGGGGCAACTTTTTTTTACATAAAGAGTAGTATCCATGTGGAATGAGCTGCCAGAGGAAGTGGTTGAGGCAGGTACAATAACAACTTTTAAAAGACAGTTGGACAGGTACATGGACAGGAAAGGTTTAGAAGGTTATGGGCCAAACGCTGGCAAATGGGACTAGCTTGGATGGGACATCTTGGTCGGCATGGACCAGTTGGGCCGAAGAACCTGTTTCCGTGCTGTATGACTCTGTGACTCTATAACCACACGACTGGTATGGTAAGTCTGGCCTGGGATTCAAGAGGCTCTGTATAGAAACTTCCTTCTATCCCTTCACAGATCCTTGTGACCCATCCTTCAGGCAGTAACCTTTACCAATTCTTCCTCAGCGATCAGTAATTAACCACGGTACCAACATCCACAACCGCTTTCTATCAATACTACGCAGCATTGTGCTTGGTTTATTTAAACTCAGAAATTGTTTCAACGGAATATTATCCTGGTAAAGGTTGTTCCCAATATGAATCACTTGGTTCTAATGAGAGAGGATCACTTGAGTGGTATGAAGAACAGTAGCGGGGCAGTGAGGAATGTCCTTTCCATGCTTGGCATCGGGCTATATCGTGATACATTTACTTATTCATGGGACGTAGACGTCACTGGAAGTGCTAGCGTTTATTAGCATCTCTGATTGTCCTTGAACTGAGCAAACAGTTAAGAGTCAACCACATCGGTGGGTCTGGAGTCATATATAGGCCAGACTGAGGTAAGGACAGCAGATTCCTTTCCCTTGGGCTGTCCTCCTTGGAGTTCAGAAGAATGAGGGGGGACCTCATAGAAACATTTCGAATGTTAAAAGGCCTGGACAGAGTAGATGTGGCAAAGTTGTTTCCCGTGGTAGGGGAGTCTAGTACAAGGGAGCACGACTTCAGGATTGAAGGGCATCCATTCAGAACAGAGATGTGGAGAAATTTCTTTAGCTAGAGAGTGGTGAATCTGTGGAATTTGTTGCCACGGGCGGCTGTGGAGGCAAAGCCATTTGGTGTATTTAAGGCAGAGATTGATAGTTATCTGAGTAGCCAGGGCATCAAAGGTTATGGTGAGAAGGCGGGGGAGTGTGGCTAAATTTGAGAATGGAGTAGCTCATGATCGAATGGCGGAGCAGACTCGATGGGCCGAATGGCCGACATCTGCTCCTTTGTCTTATGGTCTAATCGAACATTAGTAAACCAGCCGGGCTTGTAATGACAATACAGTAACTTCCTGTTTACCACGAGCAGCTTTAGTTCCAGATTTATTTTAACACTTGAATTTAAGTTCCCAGCTGCTGTGCTGGGAATTGAACTTGTGTCTCTGGATCAATGGTCCAGAACTCAGGCTGCTGATCCAGTCACTTAACCACTACACTACCATATATAGGTCCCCTTGGGCTTGTGGTGTCTACAATATGGTGTACGTGAGCTAATACCTTTTAAAGTACTCCTTTAACACAGAACGACTTACTCGCGTGAATAAGTCACATGAATTTGCTTATTCCTCAATGGTTTTAATATTTCAATTTAAAAAGGATTTGATTATATTTAATATGTTAAGGTGTAAGAGGGAGTTAGTTCCCGCCACCATCCCCATTTAAAAGCAGTAGATCAGAAACCAATTCTTCCAGGAATTGTCTTGCGATTTTTATCGATGACACCTTTGGACCAATTTCACTTGCTGATTTTCTTTTATGCTTCTTTCCTACCCCAACCCGTTAACCCAAGGCTGCTTGGCGGTTTTACTCCACGGATGGGAGTCGTACCTACCTGGGAGCTACCTGGCGGTTCTATGAGAGTGTCCTGTCACCACTCAGGCATGTATCAAGTGCTTTGATCATGAATGCACCAACCATTTGGATTGTTTTCACTAATCTGCTTTTCTTTTCCATTTTTGTTTTATACCCCACTTCCGTTTCCCCCTCCCTCCCGGCCTTGTTTATTTCTCTATATATAAACATCTGCACGTAGTAAGTGTGGCATAGTTATGCTGCTGGTGATGAGAACTCGGTTTCCATAGCAACCTGGAAGCCACATTTGAACGCCTTGCATATCTGCAGCCCCGCAAAGTAGGTACAAAACTGGCAGCTGATGTCGTACGTTGGCGTCTGTGTCCCGGCTTGTGGCTATCCCATGCTTTTTGAAGCTGACTCCCTGTGTTCTCGTGAAGCTGCAGCTGTCCAAATAGCCATTGGCAGGATCCAGTTACCCCTGCACCAGAAAACCCCTGCATCGCTAGGCAAGCAGAGTTAAAAGAAAAATGTGCAGAAGAATTTTTCCAGACGATTAAATTTTTTAAAACAGGGGTTTTGTTTGTTTGAAAATCCGATAAAAAAACTGCAAATCTGAAATAAGAACAATAATTGCTGGAAACACTCAGCTGGTCAGTCAGTATCTTTGGAAAGAAAAACAGGAGTGAAGGGTCTTGGACATGAAACGTTAACTCCGTTTCCCTTCACACAGATGCTATCTGAGCTGATGAATGTTTCCAGTATTTTCCTTTTTTATTAGTTTTTTTCACCTAAAAAGTATCAATAGGAGTTTGAATCAGTTCTCACCAAAAATTGATGTACTTCCGGGCTTCACTCCCTGTTGCCCACAGTGTACAGCGCTGTCCACACGTGCCATTGGCCAGCCCTGGATTCACACTCCATTCTACATGGACAATTATGTTAAGGTCATTAGCCACAGGTTCATGGGATTCAAGGCACTCTACTGGTCTGTGAAGAGTTTGATGGGGCAGAATAGAGAGAGGGGGAGCTTTACTCTGTATGTAACCTCTCCGGTTTCTACCCCAGGAGCCATCTCCCACCATGTGCCCAGCTTTCTGACAGTTTTTCCTGATGTTATTCTGTCTCATGAAGAGTAAATGGTTAAGGTGTCATGACACAAATCTGCAAGTGTTGGCAGCATAAGGGTAAGGGACAACTGGATCCCGTCAACACTATCTCTCTGCTGTTTCACTTGCATGGCGTACGTTTGAGATGATAGTTAAGAGCTTTCCTGGCAATGCCTGCACTCTGGGGAGGGAGTGTCACACACACACATGCACGCACACAGACACACACGCATCCCACACACACACCCCACACATACACACACCCCACACACACACACACCCCACACACACACACCCCACACATACACACCCCACACATACACACACCCCACACACACCACACACACACACCCCACACATACACACACCCCCCCACACACACACCCCACACACACATACACACACCACACACACACACCACACACACATCCCACACACACCGCACACATACCACACACACACAACACACACACCACACACACACCACACACACACCCCACACACACACTACACACCACAACCCACACACACATACATACCACATACCAAACACACACATACACACACACAGAGGCATAGACACACACACCCCACACACACCCCACACACACAGCACACACACACACCACACACACATCCCACACACACCGCACACATACCACACACACACAACACACACACCACACACACACCCCACACACACACTACACACCACAACCCACACACACATACATACCACATACCAAACACACACATACACACACACAGAGGCATAGACACACACACCCCACACACACCCCACACACACAGCACACACACACACCACACACACATCCCACACACACCGCACACATACCACACACACACAACACACACACCACACACACACCACACACACACCCCACACACACACTACACACCACAACCCACACACACATACATACCACATACCAAACACACACATACACACACACAGAGGCATAGACACACACACCCCACACACACAGCACACACACACCACACACACACACCACACACACATCCCACACACACCGCACACAACACACACACCACATACACACACCGCGCACACAACACACACACACCACACACACACACACACCACACACACCGCACACATACTATACACACAACACACACATCCCACACACACCACGCACACACCACACACACATCCCACACACATCCCACACACACACACAGACACACCCCACACACACACACCCCACACACACACCCCACACACACACCCCACACACACCCCACACACACACCCCCCCCACACACACACCCCACACACACACACACACACACCCCACACACACACCCCACACACCCCACACACACACACCCCACACACACACCCCACACACCCCACACACACACACCCCACACACACACCCCACACACCCCACACACACACACCCCACACACCCCACACACACACACCCCACACACACACACACACACCACACACACACCCCACACACACACACACACACACACCCCACACACCCCACACACACACACCCCACACACACACCCCACACACACACACCCCACACACACACACCCCACACACCCCACACACACACACCCCACACACACACACACACACCCCACACACACCCCACACACACACACCCCACACCCCCCACGCACACACCCCACACACCCCACACACACACACCCCACACACACACACACACACCCCACACACACACACCCCACACACACACACCCCACACCCCCCACGCACACACCCCACACACCCCACACACACACACCCCACACACACACACCCCACACACCCCACACACACACCCCCCACACACACACACACACACACACCCCACACACACAGACACACCCCCCACACACACACACAGACACACCCCCCACACCCCCCACACACGGATTGTGAGGAGTGCAAAGGGAAAAGAGGAGGGAGCCCAGCACATGGAGAAGGGATGTGGCAGGGTGAGAGGACGTGAGGAGAGAGGGTGAGCGGGGTCCCTCAACCCTCCCCAGGAGTGCAGGGTTACAGTCCGTATCCTGTGCCCTTGAATGTGCCGGGCAGCACCCCTGCCTCATCGCGCCCCGGTGTGGAGCTCAGCCCCTCATGCTTTGGCTCTTGTGTTGGCTGCCGTGTTTACCTGTGACTCTCCACTTCCCACTGCAGGGATCCGTGCAGTTTTGCTTAACCTGCCCCAGCTTCTCCTGCGAGTGAGTTTGACAAGTGCTATCCCTGTCCGGGTGTGAGCTGGACGAGGGCTCTTCAGCTGTAATGACTTTACAGTGGGTGGAATTGTTCAATCACTGTTTCTTTTCATTACTTTCTGTCTGACTCTGTTTCCTTTTACCAACTAACCCTGAAGAAAAGAGCAAGGAGAGCCTCTCACCAGGTTTGTTCCCTCTTACCAAATAGCAAAATTTCACTGTTATATTCAGGTTCTCAGCTTTTTAAATCTCGCTGCAAACTAGTATAGCTCCTGGTTAAAGAGGCGGGGCAAATGTGACTGACATACCAGGGAGATGAAGCTATTGCCTCTGCCTTGTTTTCCCTTTATCCCGTGAGTCTACTTTAAGTAAAAAGATGAAGTATTTATTGTCCAACCCACTTCCCAATTGATTTGGCCCAGTATCGAGTCCACCCACTGGTATGTGCAGGGACATGATGTGGCTGAGCTTACATGGGCTGTAGAGAAGGGAGTGTTCCTTGCCCCACACAGTGCTTCACGGGTACAGAACACTGGAACTCGGTAGCTGTCGCTAGATGCCTTCCGTCCAAGAGGGGACAGAGCACTGAAGCCCACGTGTTGCCTGTAATTCTGCTTCCCCCCCCACCCAAGGATTCATCTTATGCTCTGTAGCCCCTGGTGACGAAGCATACTTTCATAATCATTCAGTACAAACCGGTCTGATTTCTCACCACAAGACCCTCAGCAAGAGCTGAAATACCAACAGGAAATTCATCCCTGATATTGACATGGAAGGATTAGCCAATCCTGATGCAGTGTCCTGGGCCCGTATCTATGGGAGACACTCCCTCCCCAGGCACGCATTGTCCCTCAGCCACTGTGTAAAAGTACAAGGTTGCTGTGAAAAGTGACAGGAGGAAGAAGGGGTTATTGTCAGTCGTTATTGCTCAAAGTGTTTGGTGCATTGGTCCGTTTTTAAATTGCTCCTCTATCTCCCCTCACTTCCTAGTAAGCCTTTTAATAATAAACAGAAGCTCTTCAGGAAATACACCTCCCGGAAATATAGGTATCATCTGCTCACATGGTCTTTGGGAATGCCATTAACAGCAGCTGCATGCTCAGTTATCCCCTCTTGCCCTGTTGAAGGGGTTTCACATACAACTTCCTCGCTCCCTTAATTGTTTACGGAAGCGTTTGCTCTGCGTTCCCTCCCTCTCCCTCTTCCTTCCCACTTTCTATTCCCCCCCTCCCTCCTCTTCCGCTCTCTCTCCTCCCCAATCCCCTCCTTCCCAACCTCCTCCTTCGCTTCCCCACTTTTATCTTGCTTGCTGCCTGCAGATCCCGACTAACTGGGATGGACTTTGGTCACTGCCTTTTCTCAGCATGGTCTTTCGTACTCGCAATCTCTTCCATGCAGAAGTGGGACAAAAGGCTCCTCCAGTTATTGAACAGCACTCAGGTCGACCCCTGCAATGATCCCTGACGGCCCTTCCATGAAACTGATTGCCCAGATTTTGTTTTAGAGTTAACCATCAGCACTCACCATTCCTACACTGTGAGTCAAACAGCAAGTCCATCAAGCACACATGAGCAGCTAAATGCAGAATCAGAAAGTATACCAATCTTCCATTTTATCCCACTGGGAAGAATGCCTTTGAAATGTACACTGCTACAAGCTTAATATGGTAGACAGAAAACTTGCCAGAATGAGTTAGGGCTTGCATTTTTTTTAAACTTTTTGAACTATGTGTTAAATCTTAATCTTTATCCAAACAATATCTCTGGTATTGAAATTTAACTTCTGCAACTGTGGTCTCATTTGTTCAGATTTTAATTATTAGTGGAGATTTGAAATCTTTTTTTTAAACTTTAAAGGGTGCATTACTGAAATAACTAACAGTGAGCCCAGTGAAAACCCTGTAGAAGGTTTGTGGGCAAATGTCGGTATTATGCAAGGCCTCTCATTCACCACTTAGAGTAAAACACTACCCATTATGTGGGGCTGAATCTCTCACTGGGAACTGTTCATTAACCGCAGAGGATGTTCACACCGTCGACTGCCTGCAAGGAATGCGAGAGTTTAACTGCACTCGTCAACCTGACTTTCGTGCATTCTGCATGCTCACAAATTGTTGCATTCAGCATGAAACTTCTGTCAGTTGATTCACGCTCATTGCTCATGAGAAACATACAGGTCGAGGATTTGGCACTTGTAATGTTGCACAGAAAGGCTCTCGTGGATCAGGAAACACTTGGCAGATCACCAGTCAGATATTGTTCAACAGTTGCCCAGTTCCCTTGCTATAGTCATATCCGCATGGTAAATCATTCCCTTTCTGATGACCTTCTATATCTAGACACCTTCAGGCAACATTCCCCTTGATTCTTCCAGGACTAATCCTCAAACTGGTCTCTTCATAACTGCTTGATAATTGATCTCCTTCCTCTAAACGAGTCTGAAGACCTTTGTAAAACTGAAATTGATTTGCTTAATTTCAATCATATAATGTGATTGGAACTTCTGTGTGGCCTATGTGGTTATTTGTGTTTAGCTCATTTCATAGAGCCTGGTTTTACTATGCCCTGGTAATTGGAGTGAAGCACCTGCACTTTTTAACTCTTTCTCTGTTCCTTTACCCTACATCTCTGGTCATTAGTGGGACAGAGGGACCTTGGAGTACAAGTACCTGGTTCTCTAAAAGTGACATCACAGGTAGACAGGGTGGAGAAAAGGCTTTTGGCACAATGGCCTTCATCAGTCAGGGCATTGAGTATAGAAGTCAGGATGTTATGTTGCAGTTGTACAAGTTGTTGGTGAGGCCGCATTTGGAATATTGTCTTCAGGTTTGGTCACCCTGCTACAGGAAAGGTGCCATTAAGTTGGAAAGAGTGCGGAGAAGGTTTTATGAGGATGTTGCCGGGACTCGAGGGACTGAGGTATAGGGAGAGGTTGGGCAGGTTAGGACTCTTTTCATTGGAGCATTGGAGAATGAGGGGCTATCTTAAAGAGGTGTATAAAATCATGCAGGGCATAGATAGGGTGAATGCACTCAGTCTTCTTCCCAGGGTCAGGGAATGAAGAACTAGAGGCCATAGGTTTAAGGTGAGAGGGGAGAGATTTAATAGGAACCTGAGGGGCAATTTTTTCACCCAGAGGGTGGTCAGTATATGGAACGAGCTGCCAGAGGAAGTGGTTGAAGCAGGTGTATTAACAGCATTTGAAAGGTACTTGGACAGGTACATGGATAGGAAAGATTTAGAGGGATATGGACCAAACATGGGCAAATGGGATTAGTTTAGACGGGAACCTTGGTGGGCAGTTGGGCTGAAGAGCCCGTTTCCGTGCTGTATGACTCTATGGCTCCGTGACTCTGTGACTCTATGATATTGAACCAACGATGCAAATGGTTTAATTGCTCAGTTATATAATCTTCTAAAGAACATAAACATAAAGGCAGACCAGTAGTAGTTAATTTAGCAAAAACAAAAAGGGAAGGCCCCAAGACAGCAACTTTAAAAATGTGTATGAAAGCTAGAAAGTTAAAGCAAAAAAAAGATAATGCAATTAAGAAATTGACAGAAAGAGAGAGGCCGATTAAAGAAGCTGACACATTTGGTCTCCATATTGCTAAAATGGTAGTTAGCAACAGGAAGGTGTGATGTCCAGGACTTTGAGAAGAACAGTCAACAGAAGTAAAATTTTGCCCTGTCCATGTTCCCCTTTACTTAGGTGGGATTGGGGAGTTAGATTTTAACAGCTGTGAGTAATTGGGTTTAATGAGCCAAGGTGGTAGATCATTGGAAATCCAGCGTTAACCTACCAACTTCCAATAGCCTGCAACAGAAAACCTTCCTGGGAGAAGCAGTTTAGTAATTTCAACATCATATGGTTAGGCAAATCTGCAATGAATGCTACAGGTTATTGGCCTGGATTGCTAACTCTGTCTCTCTATCCAAAATGAGTGTTTCCAACATTCACTTCCTATTATCAATTAATTCTGCACCCGCACGGGTCCCTAAGTAGTACTGTAAAGTTTTGTTAGGAAGCTGATTGGAGGAAGCTCTGTCAGAATTGTAAAGTTTGGAAACTTTACTGCTCATTTGCCAAATTTTGGAGGTGTCCACTTGTTAAATACACTTTGCAGCCACAGGTGCTGCATAGACTGTGATAGCGAGGGATCAAGAAGAGGATTCGATAAACAACAGTGAGAATCTTGGGAGCAGGAGAAGGCTGTTCCTTCACTTGCACAGTGAAGAAGGTCAACAGTGAAGTCTTTTTGCAGTTGTACAGGGTGTACAGACTTAGTCTGAACATCCTTGATGTACCTGAACACCAATGTCTGGGAGAGCTCTGTGCATCATGTCAAGCAGTGGCAGATATTTGCAGCCTATTAGAACAAGACCTGCTGCCTGCTCGAACTGAGGCAGTGGTTTTCGCAGTGACCACTGCCCTCAATCTGCTTGCCTTGTGATCCTTGCAGGGCTCTGCTGGAGATATTTGCAAATGGATAAGACAGAAGATTGATGGCTTGTTTTCCAAGGCAGCCTTTGCTGGAGATGACCGCATTCAGAATGAGCAGGTGCCTGGGATCGCAGGTCTGGCTAGCTTCCTCTAAGTACAATGTGTTACAGATCGCTCCCTGCTGGCTATCCAGGCACCCTGCAGATCACCCTGAAGCATACCTCAACCAGGAGGTGATCCATGTTCAAATGGTGTACAACTACAAGAAGATAATTCTATAGTGTGGACCACGTTCCCCGGCAGCTGTAACGATGCCTTCCCGCTCTTTTCAAGCAGATCGACCAGCTGGCTGCTCAGGGTCCAGGGACACCCATTTGAAATCAAGTAGATGACATCCCGAAGGAACCCAACCAGTGAGAGCCCAGGATCGCTGTTACCAAAGCCAGAAGTTACATTAAACAGTCCATAGAGTCATACAAACCTGTTACAGTTTTTGAAGAGGTAACCAAGAGGAATGATGAGGACAGGACAGTGGATGTTGTCTATATAGACTTTGACAATGTCCCGCATGGAGGGCTAGTCTGGAATTGTAGATCGCATGGGATCCGGGCAAAGCTGGTTAAGTGGATACGTAATTGACTTGATGGAAGGAAGCAGAGGGATAGAAGGTTATTTTCTGGACTGGAGGCCTGTGACTAGTGGTGTGCTGCAGGGATTGCTGCTGGGTCCACTGTTGTTCGTCACTTATATAAACAAATGTGCAAGGTTAGTAAGTTTGCAGACGACACTAAAATAGATGATGTTGTAGACAGTGAAGAAGGTTATCAAAAATTACAGGGGGATCTTGATCAGCTGGGTAAGTGGGCTGAGGAATAGCAAATGACGTTCAATCCAGAGAAGTGCGTGGTTTCGCATTTTGGCAAGTCAAACCAGGGTAGGGCTTTCACAGTGAATGGTAGGACCCTGGGGAGCTTTGTAGAACAGAGGGACCTAGGAGTATCAGTACATAGTTCTCCGAAAGGGGCATCGCAGGTAGACAGGGTGGTGAAGAAGGCATTTGTCACGCTGGCCTTCATCAGTCAGGGCACTGAGTATGGGAGTTGGGGCATTGTGTTGCAGGTTTACATCGGTGAGGCTGCACCTGGAGTATTGTGTATGGTTTTGCCATTTGCTATTCTTTTCCCACTTACCCAGCTGATCGAGACTCTGTTACAGGAAAGAGGTCACTAAGCCGGAAGAATGTTGCCAGGACTCGGGGGCATGAATTATGGGGGAGGTTGGGTAGGCTGTCTTTATTCCTTGGAGCACAGGAGACTGAGGGGTGACCTTATAGAAGCGTATTGGTATTGGTATTGGTTTATTATTGTCACTTGTACCGAGGTGCAGTGAAAAGCTTGTCTTGCATACAGATCAATTCATTACAAAGTGCAGTTACATTGAGTTAGTACAGAGTGCATTGAGGTAGTACAGGTAAAAACAATAACAGTACAGAGTAAAGTGTCACAGCTACAGAGGAAGTGCAGTGCAATAAGGTGCAAGGTCACAACAAGGTAGATTGTGAGGTCAGATTCCATCTCATTGTATAAGGGAACCATTCAATAGTCTAATCACAGTGGGATAGAAGCTGTCCTTGAGCCTGGTGGTAAGTGCCCTCGGGCTCCTGTATCCTCTGCCTGATGGGAGAGGAGAGGAGAGAGAATGAGCCGGGTAGGAGGGGTCTTTGATTATGCTGGCTGCTTCACCAAGGCAGCAAGAGGTATAGACAGAGTCCAAGGAGGGGAGGCTGGTTTCCGTGACGCGCTGAGCTGGATAAAATCATGGAGGATGCAGATAAAGTGAATGCACTCAGTCTTCTTCCCAGGGAAGGGAAAAACTAGAGAGCGTAGGTTTAGGGTGAGAGGGGAAAGATTTAAGAGGGACCTGAGGGATGACTTCTTCACGCAGAGGGTGATGTGTATATGGAACGAGCTGCCAGGAAAAATGGCCGAGGCAGGTACAATAACAACATATAAAAGAAATTTGGACAGATACCTGGATGTCAGGTTTAGAGGGAAATGAGCCAAACGTGGGCAAATGAAATTAACTTAGATGGGCACCTTGATCAGCATTGACAAGTTGGGCCGAAGGGCCTGTTTCAGTGCTGTCTGACTCTTTGAGCACAGAAACAGGCGCTGTCCATGTAGTCCATGAAGTACCCATCTATGTTTATCTCATGTACCAGCACTTGATCTGTAGCCTTCTATCCTTTGGCCATTGGCAAGTTGGAGATGCACTTCAAGGGGCTTGACAGATCTGGAGGTGCCCATCATTACACACCAACAAGGGTGTCCAGAATGGCAATGGTCTGCACAACGCGATGCAGCATCAGAGACTGGAGGCATGAGCTGGAGAGCACAGAGGCACAAGGGAAGAGGAAGAGCCCTGTAGCAGCCAGGAGGCCCACATTACTGCATATTTCACACCATCTCTCTGACATCTAAACACCAAACCTTCTTCCCCTCACTCCAATGTTCACCGACAGCCTGTCCTGCAAGCAGCCTCGTCCACTCCTTTCTCTTCCTCGGTCCATTTTGTAACATTTCACACAAAGGCCACCAACCAAAAACAGTGCAAAACCTGAGGCATGTCACCAGATCGTTTCCATCTGAGTTCAAAGGAATACACCTTTGCAACATACCATTGTGGAAAACACTCACGGAACTGTCAATCTTCATTCTTCCTCTTGCTTTAATTCCCACGGTTTTAGCAGCGATGGAGACAATTGCTTAGATAAGATAAGATTTCTTTATTAGTCACATGTACATCAAAATACACAGTGAAATGCATCTTTTTGCGTAGAGTGTTCTGAGGGCAGCCCACAAGTGTCGCCACGCTTCCGGCACCAACATAGCATGCCCACAACTTCCTAACCTGTACGTGTTTGGAATGTGGGAGGAAACTGGAGCACCCGGAGGAAACCCACGCAGACACAGGGAGAACGTACAAACTCCTTACAGACAGTGTCGGGAATTGAACCCGGATCGCTGGTGCCGTAATAGCGTTACGCTAACCGCTACACTACCGTGCCTGCCATCCCTGCTCTGATGACAGAGATGCTTTGGGCAACATTGTTTGGGTTTTGAAACCCATGAGCACCCTGCCATAGCTGCTCCACTTATACCCGAGCAGGGCAGAGTCCTCCATCAGAGTGTGAGGCAGCATGTGAAATACTGACTGAGGGCGCGGGGGCTGACAGCAGGGTAAAAAGCAGTGCAACAAACAATCTGCTGGAGGAACTCAGCAGGTCGAGCAGCATCTGTGGGGGGGGGGGGAAGGAATTGTCGATATTTCGGATTGAAACCCTGCATCAGAACTTCCTTTCATTTGCACAGTGAAGAGGATCAACAGTGAACTTCATACAGGGAGTACAAACTTAGTCTGAACATCCTTTATGTATTTGAACACCAGTGTCTGAGAGGGCTCAGGGTATCAGAAAAGATAAGACTTATCTTATAAGACTCCGCAAGAATCCTGTTCATCAGTGGTTCTTGTGTGACAGCATTTGTATTCACCTGAGGCCAGCTTGGCCCATCGTGAGACCTCTGGCATGGATTTCCCACCGCCGACCCCCCCCCCCCCCCACTCCGCTCCCCTCTCTGCCCATGTTCTCTGCCCTCACCCTGCAGGAGAAGGGGGGGGGACACCTACAAGGATAAGCGGTAAGATGTGCTGAACACACAGCCTGAGAACATTTGATACTGTCACTATGAGATTGCTTGGGGGTGAGGTTAAACTGTCAGTGGTGGCCGCTCAGGTGGAGATGTGAAGAAACACATAGACCCTGTGACCAGTGAGCGTCCTCGCGGTGGCACAGTGGCACAGCCGGCAGAGCTGCTGCCTCGACAGCTCCAGAGACCCGGGTTCAATCCTGACCTCAGGCGCAGAGTTTGCATGTTCTCCCTGTGACCTGTGGCTTTCTCCCAGGCGCTCCGGTTTCCTCCCACATCTCAAAGACGTGTGGGTTGGTAAATTAATTGGCTGCTCGAAATTGTCCCTCGTTGGTCGGTGAGTGGTAGAATCTGGAGGGAGTTGATGGGAATGTGGGGAGAATAGATTACAGGGAAAAATTAATGGGGAATGGGAACCAGCATAGACTCGGTGGGCCAAATGGCCTCTTTCACTGCTGTGAGGATATATAAAGATATAGAGATCATCACTAGGGCAAGGTGCTATGTGGTGGGGGAGAGTTAGCAGAGCAGACCCAAGGTATGGGGTAGTAAGTGCAGTAGTGGGTGAATGTACCACTGTGTTTACCTTTACTGAACATCTTGTGTCTACAGTCCATTTTCGACCGCCTTGTGTTCTGTACCCAACTCGACGATCCTTTATACTGGAGCTTGCAATGTGCCTTTGAATATTGGATAGATTAAGTCATCGTGCCTGTTTGGCTTTAATGGTTGAGAACCCTGAAAACAATGGGCCTGATCTTCCACGGACTGGTGAGGTGTTGTGCCTGCCAGTAGGCCGCCGTTGCACGTGCTCTTGTTTCTACCGATGCAAACCAAGCACATTCCTCCTATGGATCAGCAGGGTCCTGGGAAGCACAAGGATTCTTCCTGAAAGCAAGCAGCCTGCCCCACTCCTGCATTTCACTGCAGAAGGTTGGGGAGAGTCTGGAGGTTCTGTGGGGAAGGCTGGAAATAAGGAGGGATAAGGAAGTTGGAGGAGGGATAGGGAAGTTGGAGGAGGGATAGGGAAGTTGGAGGAAGGATAAGGAAGTTGGAGGAGGGATAGGGAAGTTGGAGGTCTGGGGAAAGCTGGATATGCTGCATTGGCCCATGTGGAGTGGAGTAGTGGTGACTAAGCTGGGTGGCTGTTTCTCAGCGGGGCTGGACATTGTATGTTAGCAAGTCGTCTAAAGATCGGATCAGATTTCTTTATTAGTCAAATGTACATCAAAACACACAGTAAAATGCACCTTTTGCATAGAGTGTTCTGGGGGCAGCCCTCAAGTGTTGCCAAGCTTCTGGCGCCAACATAGCACGCCCACAGCTTCCTAACCTGTACGTCTTTGGAATGTGGGAGGAAACCGGAGCACCCGGAGGAAACCCACGCAGACACGGGGAGAACGTACAAGCTCCTTACAGACAGCGGCGGGAATTGAACCCGCAGTGGCGGAATGGGGCCTTAGAACTGATCTTTTACCATCTGGCAACAGAAGGTAATGTGGATTACTGGGGACTTTGATTGTATGCGTCTGGGGAGTGTAAACTTGTTGCTCACCAAATAAAGAATATTTCTAATCATCCAACAAAGTTTGGAACTCCCGTATACCACAACGCTGGCCCTCTGGACTGAGGTAGAGACTGGTGGGATGAAGGAAGTCTTGGTATGTCCAGTGTAAGGACAACAATAGGAATCACAGTCAGTTCCACGTGCATTTCCAGCCCAAGCTATAGGACAGTGCACGTAATTCAATCAGCGATCGAGCATTCTCAGCACCCACACCCGCCGTACCTCCCCTGATTCCCACAGCCCAGATGTGCCCACTGGATCACCAGTCCCAGAGAGTCCCCTGTCACATGGCTCAGGAGACTCCACTGCGATGCTGACTTCCGCAGAAGCTCGGCAGAGTGTGGAGACCTCTGAATCAGTAAGAGCCCGATGGGAAGTCGGGCAAATAGGCACCGACACCTTGCCTTTCTTCTGACTGGAAGATCCCAGAAGTGCCGGCAGTTACGGGAATGAAGGTCAGCACAGGATATAACCCCAGTGTGTTAATGGTGTGAAGGGGTTACAGACGTTGTATCAGGTGTTCTGGTCTGGGCGCTCTCTGTCAGTTTGTCTCCCCTTGTGCCGCATTTCCCTCCATCACTCACCTTTCACTCCACCTCATTACTCCGTTACAACATCTATTCGCACAGCGACTCTGTGCCTCAATCCCCTCCTTTACCTCAGTGCCTCTACCTCTTTGCTTCCTCTCAGTTCCTTCCGTTACTCTGTGCTTCCAGCAGTGGGGAATCCTCCTTTAGTTCGGAAAAGCATTGAGTTGAACAGCCAACAGAGAGTGGCTGTGAGCCAGAGACAGATGAGAGGCAAAGCTGGTCTGTTGACACTTTATTGCAGGAATAATATTCTGTCCCTTTCCTGTCTTTTACTGTTTAGCCACAAATTAAGTTTTAAGGATCGGGTGCGGATGGCCAGCCCCAGGGGTCAAGGGGCGAAGGGCAGACAAGCCTCACTAGGTGCAGACCGCCCGTCACCTAGCAACGAGCTCACCACAGAGACCAGTCCCAGCAAGATGCAGAAGAGCTGGAGCTTCAATGACCGGACTCGACTGCGACCTTCACTGCGATGTAAGACCAGTCAGGCACGGGGCATCTCAGCCGGTGAGAGAGTGACTGCAGTGTTCTTGTAGTGGCACTCTGGGGTGGTGGGAGAGTGGCCGTGAGAGACTGAAATCAGGTCAGGAAGGGTGACGCTCTGGGACAGTGGAAGGAGAGATGTTCTGGGGTACTGGAAACACTTTCTGGGGCAGTGGGAGAGGTGTTGTGAGGTCAGTGGGAAGGGCAGTGTGGGGCATTGGGAGAGATGGTCTGGAGCACTGAGAGAGTCACTAGGGGACAATGGGAGATCTATGAGATCACTATCACTACGAGAGATCTTCTGGGGCACTTGGAGGGACATTCTGCAACAGTAGAGAAGACTCTTGGGAGAAGCCCTCAGGACACTGGGAGAGATAGGACTAGGCAGAGCTAGTCTCTTGCAAATCTAGTTACAAAACAGGACAGCTTTAGACATTGCATTACTGTGTTGCGGGGACAATGTGGAGTGAGTTGTGGAAAAAATGGGGGTAGGGAGAGGAGGACACATGTTAAGGGGTAGAACAGAAGGTTGCATTAAAGTCATTGCAGGAACAGGTTGTCTGTGCGAATGTCAGGGGAAGGCGAGAGATTGTCATCATTTTACAGGCTCCCTGCTCTTCCGCTTCCAAGCCTGGTACCTGATGCTGGTGGTGGGACGATGTCCCAGTGACCTTCAGCAGGATGGTCACCGAATATCTCACCACCTTCCGAGGGTCTTGTGTTTAACTCTGAGCTTCTTAGAGAATGGATTTGTCCCTGAGTATTGAGTTTAGCACGTGGGACAAAACAAATACTTCTAATAAGCAAAACTCATTCTTCTGATTTATTCAACAATGTGCAATGGGAAATAAACATTTGTTCAATTCCTCCACAGATGCTGTCATGTCTCCAGATGAAGGCTTTGATGAGAGGGCAGGGAACCCTGAGCTCTCAGTAGAGGAACTTACACCCGTGCTCAAGACTGTAATTAGGGCCATCAGGTGCATTCTTACAGGAGATTGATTTGGTCGTCTTCCCCCCACTGCTCCCACCAGCCCTCCCCACCTCCCTTATTTGGTTCCATGCTCTTATCTTCCTTTCCAATCGGATTCCATCAATCGCAGCCCTTTGTCGCCCCCACCCATCACCTCCCGGCCTCTGTCGCTATTCCCGCCCTCCCCTCCTCCCTCTGCCTATCACCCCTCCTCACCTGGATCCACCTATCACTTGCCAGCTTTGGCCCCACCCCACCCCCATCCTCCTTATACCTGCTACCTCCCCTCTACCTTTCTCGACCCAAAACGTCAACTGTGCATTTCCCTCCACAGAGGCTGCCTGACCCTCTGAGTTCCTCCAGCAGTTTGTTTTTTACTAGGGATAACATGGCTTCTTCAGGTTAGGCTCCTGACATTGAGGGCTGTCTGATGAACAGATATTGAACAGAATGGGCATAAACTCTCTTGGGTTTGGAAGAGTGATAGGTGACTTTATTTAGGGGGTTCAACAGGATTGATTCTGTCCTGGTGGGAGAATCCAGAAGTAGGGAACAGTGTCAGTATTAGTATTGGGATAGGGAATATTTTTCTCTCAGAGGGTTGTGAATCTCCTCTAACTAGTGGAGTGACTCAGCGATCAGAGTTGGAGCCTCAGCTAGTTGTATTCCATGTTAATGACTTGGATGAATGGGCTAAGCGTAATGCACCCAAGTTTGCTGATGATACGTGAATAGTTGAGAAAGAAAAAATGTGAAGGGGACACAGAGGAACTGCAAAGAGATGTGAATGGATTAAGTAAATGGGGAAAAGACAAGGCGGAGTATAACATGGGGAAATATGAAGCCATTTATTTGGTTGAAGGAGTAGAAAAGCTAAGTAGGGGCAGGCGCGGTAGTGTAGCAGTTAACATAACACTATTACAGCGCCTGCGACCCGGGTTCAATTCCAGCCGCTGTCTGTAAGGAGTTTGTACATTCTCCCCGTGTCTGCGTGGGTTTCCTCCGGGTGCTCCGGTTTTCTCCCACATTCCAAAGACATACGGGTTAGGAAGTTGTGGGCATGCTATGTTGGCGCCGGAAGTGTGGCAACACTTGTGGGCTGCCCCCAGAACACTCTATGCAAAAGGTGCATTTCACTGTGTGTTTCAATGTACATGTGACTAATAAAGAAATCTTATCTTATTATTTAAATGATATGAGACTTAAATGTTGGTCAGAGTCACAGAGAGGTACAGCACAAAAAAAAAGTCCTTCAGTCCATTGAGTCCATGTTGACCACAGACCAGCCATTTTTATACAAATCCTACCCTAACCCATGTTATTCTCCCAACATTCCCACCCCTCCCTCTCCAGATTCTACACACTAGCGGCAATTTACAGCAGCCAAGCTCCCAGAGGAAATCCACATGGTTAGGGAGAGAACATGCAAACTCCACACAGACAGCACCTGAGGTCAGGGTTGAACCCAGGTCGCTGGAGCTGAATGGCAGCAATTCTATTCACTGTGCCACTACTTATAGATATCTAACAAGAAACACAGGAAGTTAGCATGCAGGGGAAGCAGGTAATTGGAAAAGCAATTGGAACGTTGACCCATAGAATAAGAGCAATGAAGAAGAGTTGGGAGGTCTCTACAAGCATTTGGTGATTCAATGGCTGGGAGAACTACATGTTATTTAGGACACAGAACAGTACAGCACAGGAACAGGCCCTTCAGCCTACAACATTGTGCCAAACTAATTAAACTAGTAATTAAACGCCTAACCAAATTAATCCCTTCTACCTACACAATGTCCACATCCCTCTATTCCCTGCACATTCACGTTCTGATCTAAGAGCCTCTTAAACACCTCTATCATATCTGCCTCCACTACTACCCCTGGTAGCACATTCTTGGTATTGGTATTGGTTTATTATTGTCACTTGTACTGAGGTACAGTGAAAAACTTGTCTTACAAACCGATCGTACAGGTCAATTCATCACACAGTGCAGTTACATTGAGTTAGTACAGAGTGCATTGATGTAGTACAGGTAAAAACAATAACAGTACAGAGTAAAGTGTCACAGCTACAGAGAAAGTGCAGTGCAATAAGGTGCAAGGTCACAACAAGGTAGATTGTGAGGTCAGAGTCCCTCTCATTGTATAAGGGAACCGTTCAATAGTCTTATCACAGTGGGGTAGAAGCTGTCCTTAAGTCCGGTGGTACATGCCCTCAGGCTCCTGTATCTTCTACCCAATGGAAGAAGAGAGAAGAGAGAATGTCCCGGGTGGGTGGGGTCTTTGATTATGCTGGCTGCTTCACCAAGACAGCGAGAGGTAGAGAGGTAAAGGAGGGGAGGCTGGTGTCCGTGATGTGCTGGGCTGTGTCCACAACTCTCTGCAGTTTCTTGCGGTCCTGGGTGGAGCAGTTGCTGTACCAAGCCGTGATGCATCCAGATAGGATGTTTTCTATGGTGCATCGGTAAAAGTTGGTGAGAGTCAAAGGGGACAAACCAAATTTCTTTAGCCTCCTGAGGAAGTAGAGGCACTGGTGAGCTTTCTTGGCCGTGGCATCTACGTGATTTGACCAGGACAGGCTGTTGGTGATGTTCACTCCCAGGAACTTGAAGCTCTCAACCCTCTCGACCTCAGCACCATTGATGTAGACAGGTGCATGTACACTGCCCCCTTTCCTGAAGTCAATGACCAGCTCTTTTGTTTTGTTGACATTGAGGGAAAGGTTGTTGTCATGAAACCATTCCACTAAGCTCTCTTTCTCCCTCCTGTACTCTGACTCATCGCTGTTTGAGATACGGCCTACAACGGTGGTATCATCTGCAAACTTGTAGATGGATTTAGAGCAGAATCTGGCCACACAGTCATGAGTGTATAGGGAGTAGAGTAGAGGGCTGAGGACGCAGCCTTGAGGTGCACCAGTGTTGAGAATAATCATGCTGGAGGAATTGCTGCCTATCCTCACTGATTGCGGTCTGTTTGTTAGAAAGTCAAGCATCCAGTTACAGAGGGAGGTGTTGAGTCCTAGGTCTCGGAGTTTGGTGACAAGCTTGCTTGGAATTATTGTATTGAAGGCAAAGCTGTAGTCAATAAACAATAGTCTAACGTATGTGTCTTTATTGTCCAGATGCTCCAGAGCTGAGTGTAGGGCCAGGGAGATGGCATCTGCTGTAGACCTGTTTCGATGATAGACGAATTGCAGTGGGTTCAGGTTGTCTGGTAGGCTGGAGTTGATGAGTGCCATGACCAACCTCTCAAAGCACTTCATGATGGTGGATGTCAGAGCCACTGGTCTGTAGTCAGTGAGGCATGTTACCTTGCTTTTCTTTGGTACTGGGATGATAGTGGTCTTCTTAAAACAGGAGGGAACCTGAGATTGAAGCAGGGAGAGGTTGAATATGTCCACAAATACTTCTGCCGGCTGATCAGCACAAGGTCTGAGCACGTGGCCCAGGACACCATCTGGGCCAGGTGCTTTCCTCGTGTTCACTCTCCAGAAGACTGATCTTATGTCCTCCACTGTGATCACAGGTTCCGCTGCATTGGTGGCTGTCAGGGTGGATGGTGACAATCCTCTTCCCTTTTGTTCAAAACGTGCATAGAATGTGTTAAGTTCATCAGAAAGGGATGCGCTGTTGTTAGCTATGCAGCCCGACTTCGTCTTGTAGCCTGTTATGGCATGTAAGCCCTGCCATAACTGGCAGCTGGTCAGGGACTCTATTTTGAGTTGGTATTGTCTCTTGGCATCCCTGATAGCTTTACGAAGGTCATACCTCAATTTCTTGTACAGATCAGGATCCCCAGACTTGTGTGCAGCAGTTCTCTCCTTCAGTAGGGAGTGAATCTCCCGGTTCATCCATGGTTTCCTGTTTGGGAACACCCGTATTGTCCTCTTTGGTACACAGTCCTCCACACACTTGCTGATAAAGTCTGTGATGGTGGTGACATACTCATCAAGGCTCATTCCAGGCACCCACCACTTTCTGTGTAAAAAACCTGCCCTGCACATCTCCTTTGAACTTACCCCCTCTCACCTTAAATGCGTGCCCTCTAATATTAGACACTTTGACCCTGTCTACTCTATCTACACCTCTCATAATTTTATAAATTTCTATCAGGTCTCCCCTCAGCCTCCACCGCTCCTGAGAAAACAACCCAAAGTGTATCCAACCTTTCCTCATAGCACATGCCCTCTAATCCAGGCAGCATCCTGGTGAACCTCTTCTGCCCCCTCTCCAAAGCTTCTACATCCTTCTTATAATGGGGCGACCAGAATTGAATGCAATACTCCAGATGCAGCCTAACCAGAGTTTTATCAAGCTGCAACATAACTTCCTGACTCTTGAACTCAATGCCTCAATTAATATAGAAAAGCATGCCGTATTTAGTCTCTTTATTTAAGGAAGGCTATATTTACCTTGGAGCCAGTGCAGAGAAGATTCCTTAGGTTAGGATCCTGACATTGAGGGCTGTCTAATGAACAGATATTGAACAGAATGGGCCTAAACTCTCTTGGGTTTAGAAGAATGATAGGTGATTTTATTTAGGGGGTTCAACAGGATTGATTCTGTCCTGGCGGGAGAATCCAGAAGTAGGGAACAGTGTCCGTATTAGTATTGGGATAGGGAGTTGTTTTTCTCTCAGAGGGTTGTGAATCTGTGGTGTCCAGAAAGCTTTGGATGTTGAGCTATTAATTATATTCAAAGCTAAAACGGGCCAATTTCTTGACTTACAAAAGAATCAAGAATGTCTGAGGATGGGATGGTGATGAGGAGCTATAATCTCATCGAGTGGCAGAGCAAGCTTGAGAGGCTCTATTTTGTTACTCCCGCTCCTGTTCTTATGGTTGGACAGTATTGGTGAATCTGCTGTGGTTCAAAAGGAACTGGAGCATGTTGAATGTGTCAGGTTGGTTTACCCTGCCCAGAGCAGTGGAACTAGAAAACTTGCATGAAGGGGTATCCAAACTTTGTCTGTGTAAGCAAGTGGTTGATGTAGAAATAGTTAATAGCACAAATTCACAAATTGGATCATCTTTCAGAAGCTGCATTTTGATATGATAAGATATCTTAGTCACATATACATCGATACACACAGTGAAATGCATCTTTTGTTCTGGGGGCAGCCCGCAAGTGTCGCCACACTTCCGGCGCCAACATAGCGTGCCCACAACTTCCTCACCCGTACGTCTTTAGAATGTGGGAGGAAACCGGAGCACCCAGAGGAAACCCACGCAGTCACGGGGAGAACGTATGAACTTCTCAGAGACAGCAGCTGGAATTGAGACCGGGTCACTGGCGCTGTAATAACGTTACGCTAACAGCTATACTACTGTGCCTGCCCTGAGACATGATGTGTGGTGAATGTAGTCTGCTGGCGAGGAACTGATGACTATTGTTGTGTGTTTTGCAAATCTCTCCATTACTTGTTTCTTTTTGACACTCTTATCCGAATCTGTGGTTGGCTAATTGATGGAGACTGACTAACATGCTTGGTCATCCATCTATTATTGTTGAATCACGTGGCTGCCAGGATGGTACAAGTTGGATTCAATGGACCATGGACTTTTCCATCTGGTAACTTTCTGTCCTTTTCTCCCATTCGTCTATTTTCTCCAAATACGCTCCCACCTGTTGTGGTGCTTTGGTGCCTGGCCTGCTGCGTTCCTCCAGCATCATCGTGTTTTTCATCTAGATTCCAGCATCCTCAGTCCTTTGTTCCTCTGGTGCTTCAGAAGTTTTCCCTACTCTGCAATAAGATTGTTTAACTCACTTAATTCAGTCATTGGTTAAAATGTTGCAGTAGCTTGAGTTCTGCAGAATGCCAGGAGGTGAACCTAGTCAATTGGACCCTTAATGTAGATGCCCATTCGTGATGTGATCCAAGGGTAGATGATGAGGGTTGAAGGAGAGCTGACGAACAGTTACACTCAATTGACTCACCTCCCAGTCAGAATACCGATGACTGACTCAATTACCCTGATGCGTTGCAGGTTTATGAAGTTTCACGTCGCAAAGCGGAAGTTCAAAGAGACTCTACGACCCTACGACGTGAAGGATGTGATTGAGCAATATTCATCTGGACATCTGGACATGCTCGGTAGGATTAAGAGTCTGCAGTCACGGTGAGTGTGGCTTCCAAAGCTCCACTTAGCCCAGATGTAGCTGACACCTACTGATTCATTTGTTAGCGCTCTCGTATCTGAGTCAGAAGATTGTGGATGTTCCAATTAGATTTGAGTGCAAAAATCTAGGCTGACGCTCCCGGTGCAGTACAGATGCACCATCAGAGGTCTGCTCCGCCTTCTCAGGTATCCATTAAAGGTCCCATGGCACTATTTGGACAAGATATTCGGCTGGTGTCCTGGCCAATATTTATCCCTCTGCCAACAAACAGAAACAGAACGCCTGGTCATTTCATATTATTATGCAAAAGTTAGCTGCTACATTTCTACCAATGATTACTGCACTTAAGTGATTCTTCTTTGCTGTGAAGTGCTTTGGGACAACCTGAGAGAATGAACGGTGCTATACAAATGTAGTTCTTTCTTTCACTGAATTGGTCTCGACTCTGCCTCTGCTCTGATGTGCGGAAGAGCCTGACTGTCTCTCCAGAAGCTACAGAGACAGGCTGCGTGACCTTAAAGTCACGCACAAATCTGTCAGATAATGGCTCCACACACTGACCCTTTCCCACACCGACGTGTCACTCCACGGCCTCCTCTATTGCCCAGTCAAGGCTAGATGCAGATTAGAGGAACGACACCTCATATTCCGCCTTGATAGTCTTCAGCCTGGCGGAATGAACATCGAATTCTCAAATTTCCGGCAACCACTCCCCTCTGTCCCTCCCTTTCCTAATCCCACTGGCCCCCATCACCTTATCTTTATCCCCTCTCCTACCATTTCTATCTACCCATCATCCACACATTCCTCCTTCTGGTTCCCCTCCCCCATCTGCTTCCCTTTATTCCATGGTCTACTGTCCTCTCCTACAAGATCCCATCTTCTTCAGCCCTTTGTCACCTCCCAGCTTCTGACATCATTCCCACTCTCCCCCCTCCTTCATTTGCCCGTCACCCCCCCCCCTCACCTGGGTCCACCCATCACCTGCCAGCTCTAGCTCTACCTCTACCCCACACCCTTTTATACTGGCTATTCCCCTCTTCCTTTCCAGTCCAGATTAAGCATCTCAACCCAAAACATCAACCATCCATTTCCTTCCACAGATGCTGCCTGACCCACTGAGTTCCTCGAGCTCCATTGTGTGTGACTCCACCTGTCCACCTGGAAAGTCACACCCTCTGTGTCTTTAGGTGAACTCACTTGGAAGCACCATTGCCCCTGATCCCCTGAACTTTGACAAATGAGACCTGGAGTTCACAGTGTGTGGACCCTGGAGTTTAAGTGACAGCTGCCACTTCTTCCTGAATTTAAACACATCAGCATATATACATTAGATATGGTTTCTTATGATAGATAGATAGATAGATAGATAGATAGATAGATAGATAGATAGATAGATAGATAGATAGATAGATAGATAGATAGATAGATAGATAAATAGATAGATAGTAGGTAGTAGGTAGGTAGATAGATAGATAGATAGATAGATAGATAGATAGATAGATAGATAAATAGATAAATAGATAGATAGTAGGTAGTAGGTAGGTAGATAGATAGATAGATAGATAGATAGATAGATAGATAAATAGATAAATAGATAGATAGTAGGTAGTAGGTAGGTAGATAGATAGATAGATAGATAGATAGATAGATAGATAGATAGATAGATAGCTCTCTTTATTAGTCACATGTACATTGAAACACACAGTGAAATGCATCTTTTGCGTAGAGTGTTCTGGGGGCAGCCCGCAAGTGTCACCACGCTTCCGGCGCCAACATAGCATGCCCACAACTTCCTAACCTGTATGTCTTTGGAATGTGGGAGGAATCAGGAGCACCCGGAGGAAACCCACGCAGGCACGGGGAGAACATACAAACTCCTTATAGACAGTGGCCGGAATTGAACCTGGGTCACTGACGCTGTAATAGCATTGCACTAACCACTACATGACAGTGCCTGCCCTGATAGTTTCTTGGTGTGCAAATAAATAGGTGTTATTCTCAACTGCTGTGAACCACAATGAGAGAACTCTTTCCTCGTGCACATGCAAGAGTTTCCTGATTTTTGTTTATTTCATTCAATTCAGTGTGGATCATATTCTTGGGAAAGGACAGTTCACCACAGAAAAGCGATCTCGTGAGAAAGGACCCCCAGACAATGACGTCACTGCCGATCTCAGCATGATGGGACGGGTGGTAAAAGTTGAGAAACAGGTATGATGTTGATTACTTGGAAGTAACTCCATTGGTTCCCAAAATGGAAACAATTTTCATGTGAAAGGTAGAAGACCCTTGGGATATTAGCTCTGTAATAAAACTCCATGTGGTCAGTCAAGGCTGGTCTGGGTAATTGAAGGGTCAGGTATTCAATTGTCCTCTCCCTAGTCTGGGTGAGCTTTCTCTGTGCAAATCAGTGCAAGTACAGGGCCCTTTATAACCACTGGTGACACTTGTCTTTGCAGGTACAGTCCATTGAGTCAAAGCTAGATGCGCTCTTGGAAGTCTACAGACAATGTCTAAGGAAAGGCTCCGTCTCAGCGCTGACCCTTGCCTCCCTGCAGACACCCTCGCTTGAGCTCGATCAGACTTCTGATTACCAAAGTCCCGGAGATGGGCTCGGCTCAGCACGGCTCAGCAGCTGCACATCAAGATCTATGAGTGCCAGGGGATTGCAGCTCATCCTTACGCCAAATGATCCAAGTGCTCCCTCTTATGGCAAAGTCAGCCCAGCTGTGCAGCCTCAGGTTACTCCTGGTAACACGACTGCAGCAAATCCAGTGGTTCCACCTGCCAAGGCAGCTGCAACACCTCGACAGTTACCATCCTTTCAGAATGCCAGCAGGGCACTTCCGCCCCAAATCTTTCCCGTCACTTCACAGGGGGCTGATTCTAACATCACTACATGCCTTGTCACTGGCCAAAAGGCAGAAGTTAATTTCACTCAGGACACGCTGTGGCGGAGGAGTCAGAGTGTGGAGAACGACTCCTTGGTCAAAGTTTGCCCAGTGACGGACAAACCTTTAGAACACTCCCTGTCTGTGCAAAGTCTGATCCAACCCACACAAGAGCTGAGGGTGCCGTTCATGGGCAGGAACCACAAGGCTACCAAGGTGCGCCAAGAGCACTACCCTAGTTGGACAGAATCGCGATTCTTGGTTGGAGGTGAGGAGGTCACTCTGGAGACATTTGAAAGCCCAAACACAATGAGGGCTGGCATGCCCAGAACGTCACAACTCACTGAGGAAGCTGAGGATCCAGTGAGATCCTTGAGCATGTCTCCCATTCATCTAAAATGAGAACAGAAGAAGCTTCCCTTTCACATGTTGCTTCAGTCTCTGAAATGCATCGTCACCTGGATTCTCCTTGCTACTGAGACAATCCATGACACTTTCAAGTGCAACATACTGAACAAATCAAAGAGGCACTTATAGGAGCCGTATGGGTCTAGTTGCATGAATAAATGCATGCTAAATCGAAAATGAGATTGTTTTGAAGTATTGTGGGAGCAGCTTGTTTCTTTGATATACCAGGAATTATTTTTGTAACAAATGTGCACAAAGACCATTTGATGATGTTCCAGAGAATAGTTCAGGGATCTGGACTGATTAAGACTACTTTTATTTACAGTACAGTTGCGTCTTCAAACTTCTGTGCTGTTTATGAAACCCTGTTATCTTATCCAGGTAAAGGCCCCTGTTTACATCAGAAGTATTTTTCTGCTTCATGTAAGGTACAAGATATAGGCTTCATTCTCTTTGAAAATTGTTTATAAAATATTCAACATTACTTTGAAAGTTAATTGCTGAATATTTTGTTGAACTTTTTATTTTAAGGTTAAGCGTTCATTTCAGGTTGTTCTAAGGACCTTTTCTGTGTAGAGAGAAGTGTGAGAACATATGGTGATGGGGGACCAGAGCTAAATGGTAGTGTGATCTTTAACTCTGAACACACTGTAATCTGAAAGATGATCTAAATGACGGAGCTTCCCTTTGAAGCAGATCCAGCCTTGGACAAACTCTTTTCCAACAGAATAAGACATTAATGCCTCACTAAAAACAACAAAGACTTACTGTAGAATACTTTATATATCATTTTCTTAATGTATGTATAAGAGATGCTGATATTTGTACTGATTAGATATATAATATCAAGTTTGAACAGCAGCCCAGCTGGTAGATCCAGATGCTGCTTTGAAGCACAATTTGCTGAGCAATTGATCATATTATAGAAACATAGAATCTTACAGCACAGAAAGAGGCTCTTCAGCCCATTGTGCCTTTTCTGTCTCTTTGAAAGAGCCATCCATGTTGTCCCACCCACCCTCCCCCTTTCCCTAGGGCTGGGAAAATGATTTCCTTTCAGTTAGTTGTCCAAATTCCTTACACAAAATAAGATTGAATCTACTTCTGCCCCCTTTTCAGACAGTGCATCCCTAACAACGTAGTCTTCTCATTTTGACTGTTTATTTTGCCAATTATCTTTAAGTTATTTCTCCCCATCAACCATCATAATCCTCAGAACGTTGAACACTTCCTGTTCAGTCTCTCCTCAGCCTTATCTGTCCTGAGGAGAAACTGCCCGGAGATTTGCTAAGCACACTCCAAAGTAGCATTGACATGTAGCACTCTTCCACTACAAGTTGCCCATAGAACATGGAACAGTACAGCACAGGAACAGGCCCTTCGGCCCATGATTAAACATAGAACATAGAACACTACAGCACAATACAGGCCCTTCGGCCCACGATGCTGTGCTGACATTTTATCCTGCTCTAAGATCTATCTAACCCTTCCCTCCCATATAGCCCTCCATTTCTCTATCATTCATGTGTCTATCTCTCTTAAATGTCCCTAATGTATCTGCCGCCACAACCTCTGTTGGTAATGCGTTCCACGCACCCACCACTCTCAGTGTAAAAAACTTACCTCTGACATTGCCCCTATATCTTCCTCCAATCATCTGAAAGTTATGCCCCCTCGTGCTAGCCATTTTCACCCTGGGGAAAAGTCTCTGACTGTCCACTCAATCTATGCCTTGTAGATCTCTATCCAATCATCTCTCATCCTCCTTCTCTCCAAAGAGAAAAGCCCCAGCTCACTCAACCTATCCTCATAAGACACGCTCTCCAATCCAGGCAGCATCCTGGTAAATCTCCTCTGCATCCTCTCTAAAGCTTCCACATCCTTCCTATAATGAGGCAACCAGAACTGAACACAGTACTCCAAGTGTGGTCTAGCCAGAGTTCTATAGAGCTGCAACATTACCTGGTGGCTCTTGAACTCAATACCACGACTAATGAAGGCCAACACTCCATACGCCTTCTTAACAACCCTATCAACCTGTGTGGCAACCTTGAGGGATCTACGGACGTGGACCCCAAGATCCCTCTCTTCCTCCACACTGCTGAGAGTCCTGCCATTAACCTTGTATTCTGCCTTCAAATTCGATCTCCCGAAGTGTATCACTTCATACTTTTCCGGGTTGAACTCCATCTGCCACTTCTCAGCCCAGGTCTGCATCCTTTCAATATCCTGTTGCAATCTACAGCAACCTTCTACACTATCCACAACACCACCAACCTTTGTATCATCAGCAAACTTACTAACCCGCCCTTCCACATCCTCATCCAAGTCATTTATAAAGATCACAAAGAGCAGTGGAGCCATGTTGTGCCAAACTAATTAATCTAGTAAGTGAACTCCTAACTAAACTAATCCCTTCTGCCTACACAATGTCCACATCCCTCCATTCCCTGCACATTCATGTGCCTATCTAAGAGCCTCTTAAATGCCTCTGTTGTATCTGCCTCCACCGCCACCCCTGGCAGCACATTCCAAGCACCCACCACTCTCTGTGTCACAAGCTTGCCCTGCACATCTCCTTTGAACTTACCCCTTCTCAATTTAAATGCATGCCCTCTAGTATTAGACACTTCAACCCTGGGAAAAAGAAACCAGCTGTCCTCTCTATCTATGCCTTTCATAATCTTATAAACTTCTATCATCTTTGTACCATTCCAGTATATCTGTTGGGCCTTACCCCAGGGCTTTGACTTCCTCCCTGCAGTGTAAGTACCCAGAACTGTTCACAGAGGTCTAACTGAGCCCTAAACGGTGATTGATGTAGTCTGGCAGACTGACCTCCACCTTGCAGAGGCCAGACAGCAGCTGTCGGACACCTCATCTTACTTACCCCTGAACCAGGACCCCACTGAGAAGCATCAGGCCACTGTCTCCCGCACCGTCACCGGCCTCATCACCTCCGGAGATCTCCCCTCTATGGCCTCCAACCTCATTGTTCGCCAACCCCGCACTGCCTGTTTCTACCTCCTACCCCAGTCCTGATGAAGGGTCTCGACCCGAAAAGTTGACTGTCCATTTCCCTCCATAGATGCTGCCTGACCCACTGAGTTCCTCCAGCATTCTGTGTGTTGGAGATTTATGAAGGTTTCGCTTAGCTCCCCTGCTGTATTTGTATCCACACCCTTATTTATAAAAGCACAGAATTTCATGCTTATTTTAAGCTGCTTTTTTAACTTGGACCTGTCACTTTCAAAAATCAGTGTTTGTAAATCCCCAGGTGTGTCATCTTGTGCAGTCCCGTGAACATTGTACCTTTTAATTTCTTTCACTGCTCCCTGTTTTTATTCTACAGATAATGCAACACCTTGCTCTTCCCGCCACTTAATTTCAAATGTCATGTGTGTGCACATTTCATTGGTCGGTCTATCTTATCCTGATGTGCTACTTACATATATGCTGACTGCTTGCTACATTTTGAGTTCTGTAAACTTTGAAATGTTGCCCTTATTGCTCAGTTTTGGTGAATGATGCTGCATACTTCAAGCACATTTGAAAAATAACCCACACCATGAATACCAGAGAAACAAAGGACTGCAGATGCTGGAATCTAGATGAAAAATACAATGATGCTGGAGGAACTCAGCAGGCCGGGCAGCATCCGTGGAAAAAAGGCAGGGGGTCAACGTTTCGGGTCAGGACCCTTCTTCAGGACTGAAGATCGAAAAAGAGGAAGCCCAATATATAGGGGGGGAAAGCAGAGCAGTGATAGGTGGACAAAAGAGGGGAGGTGGGGTGGGCACAGGGTGGTGATAGGTAGATGCAGGTAAGAGATAGTGATAGGCAGGTGCGGGGGAGGAGGGGAGAGCAGATCCACCGGGGGATGGGTCAAAGGGAAGGAGAGAGAGGGAAAAAAAGGAGGTAGAAAAAAGAGAGAGAGGCTGGGAGAGGGAAGGAGAGAAGAAGCATGGTGGCAGGAGGTGTGTTTTGTGGGGAAGGGGGGTGGGGGTTACTGGAAGTGGGAGAATTCAATGGTCGTGCTGTTAGGCTGTAAGGTTCCAAGATGGAAAATGAGGTGCTGTTCCTCCAGTTTGCGCTTGGAATTCTCCTGGCAGTGGAGGAGGCCGAGGACTGACATATCAGTGATAGTGTGGGAGGGGGAGTTGAAGTGACCGGCAACAGGGAGATGCAGATCACGGTTACGGACGGAGCGCAGGAGTTCTGTGAAATGGTCACCTGGTCTGCGTTTGGTCTCACCAGTGTAGAGGAGGCCACACTTGGAGCACTGAATGCAGTGGAACTGCCAGAACTCCAAGCGCAAACTGGAGGAACGGCACCTCATTTTCCATCTTGGGACCTTACAGCCTAACGGCATGAACATTGAATTCTCCCACTTTAAGTAACCCCCACCCCCCTTCCCCACACACCCCCCCCCCACCATGATTCTTCTCTTCTTCCCTCTCCCAGCCTATCTCTTTTTTTCTATTCCTTTTTCTCTCTCTCTCCTTACCTTTGACCCACCCCCCGGAGGATCTGCTCTCCCCTCCTCCCCCGCACCTGCCCGTCACTATCTCTTACCTGCATCTACCTATCACCACCCTGTGCCCACCCTGCCTCCGCTCTTTTGTCCACCTATCACTGCTCTGCTTTTCCCTCCTATATATTGGACTTCCCCTTTTCCTATTTCAGTCCTGAAGAAGGGTCCTGACCCGAAACGTTGACCCCCTGCTTTTCTCCACGGATGCTGCCTGGCCTGCTGAGTTCCTCCAGCATCGTCGTGTTTTTCACCCACACCATTAATCTCTTCTTTCTGTGCCTAGCTATCAATTTTATATCCTTGCAACCAATGTCCCTTTCATCTGATTTGCCGGCAGACCTATTACGTACACTTTACCAAATGCCTTTTGGACATCCGTATAAAAATCCGCTCCAAAGCCTCCCCTATTATTAATCTACAAGTTTCATTTATAGACATGGTTCAGCTTCAAACTAACCCTGGCAGAGGCACCCAGCCAGGTGAATAGGTGTATAGGTGATCAGAGTTGTTTTCTAATATTAAGTGGCATTAAATTTCAGCTTTCCTTAACTTTATTCTGCCAATGCAAAATCTATCCAACTTTCATCATTAACACGCTGAGAGTCCCCAGCATTTTCTACTTCTGTTTGCGTGGCACCCTAATCCCTGTTTAGCCACAGCAGACTAAATGCAGGCTTCAGAGCAAATGTGGAGATTGGGTTGGAGGAAGCAAAGCCACAGTGGGGGCCCCAGGGACTTTGTCCCAGGGCAACATATGGTAACATGAAAGGACATAATTTTAAGTTGATTCGAGGAAGGTATAAGGGGGATGCCAGGGGTAAGTTTTTTACACAGAGAGTGGTGGGTGCGTGGAATGCACTGCCGGCAGAGGTTGTGGGGGCAGATACATTAGGGACATTTAAGAGACTCTTACATAGACACATGAATGATAGAGAAATGGGGGGGCTATGTGGGAGGGAAGGGTTAGATAGATCTTAGAGCAGGATAAAATGTCGGCACAACATTGTGGGCCGAAGGGCCTGTACTGTGCTGTTCTACGTTCTAAAATCAATCATCAATCAAAGGCACCCTCTTGACCCAAAACATTGACTCTCCATTTCCCTCAACAGATGCTGCCTGACCCGCTGAGTTCCTCCAGCAGCTCGTTTTCTGCTCTAGAGTCCAGCATCTGCAGTCTCTTGTGTCTCTAGGTTTCACCCCCTCCCCTTTTTGAACAAGGGTCATTCAATTCTCTGGTGCCAATCCTCCCAAGAAGAATTTCAACTCTCTGCCCTCCAAAGTAATCAAGAATGCTTCCCATCCAGACTTTTCTGAGTGCTATCAAATTTAGAAGTACGTCCTGTTGTTCCACTTTAATTGCAGCCAGTTTGTCTGCTTTCTCACTGCCTGAGATATTAGTAGGATCCTTTCCTATAGGAACAAATCCATGCTCTCTGTTTCCTCATGAATATCTTCCTATTGGTCCCTAATTAGTCCCTTACAATAGTTGACTCACCTCTTACCATCTATTATATGTTAATGAAAAACTTTGTGTTCCTTTCTACATTAGTTACTAATCTTTCCATACTCTTCCCTTTTACCCCATATTCCCTTTTGCAGTTCTCCTCAATTATACTATGAACCTGACTTTGTTTTACCTTTACTTATGCAGTTTCATTTTAATCTTTGTATCTTTAATCACTCACAATGTTCTAGAATAAGTTGGCTGTCCGTTTCTCCTGGTCCATTCCCCCTCCTCGTTGAAGACATTCCATTGGATATTTATTGTTTCCCACTTGCTAACTTTTTATTCCATCCACTGGGATTTAATCCCGTTTTGTTGCACTGAAATTCATCCTTCCCCTGTCTTTTTTCTTTGGCAACTGCAAAACAGATCAGAGTCCAAATCGGACATCCAGGCCAGAGCTTCAAGTATAGGAGCACTTCCTCTTGGCTGGACTATGATTGGCTTCATTGTCTGCTTAGAAACTCCATGGTTGCATGGTACAGATACTGTGGAGAAGGTGGCAGCATCTACCATTGACCAGTTCTGAAGTTGTTAAGGGTTTTCAGCTTTCTCCAAGGAAGAGCTAATACTTCAGTTGTACTGTGGGGTTCCTTGTAAGAATTCCACATAACGTACAGAAATTCATACGAGCATTACGCCAGCAAACATCAAGACTAAGGGGAAATCACAGAAGGGCATCTGTGAGTATCTGAATTGATTTGAGCTGAGTTGCATTGGTGGTAGGTTGGTCAAGTCACACTGGATCAGCTTGTCCATAGTATACTTTAGAGCCTGCTCTTCACGTTGTGGTCTATAGAGCAGTGGTCTCATCAGCACTTTATAACAACAGAACTTAATTTTCCATCCAGATCTTTGGCATCTTGGTGTCAGGGGAGATGCAGTGGGAGCAGGTTGTGATCTATAGTGCCAGTTGATCATACAAGAAAGTACTTATCTGCTGGATTGGTCTTTTCCCACGACTTTTTCACCTTTAACATCTGATTGAGTTCAAAGAGCCCAGCATTGTGATAGCTGTG
The DNA here is from genome assembly GCF_009764475.1 of Pristis pectinata. Classification (NCBI taxonomy): domain Eukaryota; kingdom Metazoa; phylum Chordata; class Chondrichthyes; order Rhinopristiformes; family Pristidae; genus Pristis; species Pristis pectinata. The sequence goes on from NC_067414.1 coordinate 8,798,926, forward strand.
GTGGGATCCTGGATAGTCTTCCCTTTTCCCTCCACAATAGTTTGCAAGACCCACCTGATGTTGGTGTCCATTGACTTTGCAAGGTTTGCCAGTTGGATTATTAAGGATCTGGATCAACTATTCTATAAATTGCCTAGGCAGTTCAAGAGACAATTATTGGGTTTCCTTTGTTTTCTTTGGAGAAGAAACATAGGTCTGGGTTGTATTTTCTTTGCCCATGGCATCAAAAGAGAGGAGTTTATTTTTTAGGGAAGCTCTCTGCATGATTGCTTCTCCATTATTATTGATGTATTCATATCCCGGAACTGAGTGACAGTTATTGCAATCTCCAAACTGGGAGGAATGGTGTTGAGAAAAAGAGGGTGTTGAGTCTCTGTACAAGTGGAAGTCTGTGGAAATCAGTGAGCATTATCTCTCCCATGCACACTGTGGTAATGAAATGTTGCAAAACCGCTGGGTGTGAGTTTGGTGCAGTTTTCTATACCTTGTTTAACATAGTAAACTGGGTCATAACTGGGATGGTTACTGCAACCAATTCAGTCAGGGAACAGTAACACATCCTTGTTTGTTGAACTGGTAAATCTATTCTGATTCTGATCTTCCAGAACCTGGAGGTCAAAGTTGTGTTTCTTCAATAATCTTTCAGAATATTCATATTTAGAATGCAAAATTCCATTGAAAGTTGTGGTATATGAACGGGAGAACTGCTTCTTGATTTAATTTAGTTGCTATTCTCACCATGAGGTCAATTTGATGATGTCTTTGCAATGACATTCATAACACTCCAGGAGCTCCTCTGTTACAATTTTCTATGCTCCTTATTCGTTTCCATGTCTAAACTGAATGATACTGTGATAATATTCCTCTTGCAGAAATATCTTCCACAGACCCAACTGAAGAACTAGGTTCAGCATTGCTTCCTTCTCTCTTCGACTGAAACAAACTGGCCAAGAAAGGTCTCCTTTGCACATTCCAAGAACTCCTTCCCTCCCCTGCCCTTTGTTTCTTCCTGTTCACGAGAGAAATCCTCCATTGTCACTATTTTGTTACTTTAACGTACTTATGCACAGATAACTACATAAGGTCGAAGATCTTGGCACTCCCACTGCTCAGTCAGCTTTCGTCTCTCAATGCCGAGAACAGCTCAGTTAAAAATGAATTTATTGAACATCTCAGAACTATCACTTTATCTGACGTATGCAGAAAATTGAAAGTAATTGCTCAAAGTTTTTAAAAACTGCAACAATAAAGTCTCCATTTTCATTCAGTAAAAACGGTCTGTAAATTTTACGAGATGTACAATATATAAAAGATGAACAGATTTTCCAGCCGTTGATTCTTTTTATTTCACATGTCTGTGGTGCCTTTCTTGCTTGATCTGATATTGAAACTAAAGACTGAACATAACTCCCTAGTGTAAGGAAGAGTCCTTACAAATACTAAGGCTCTTTTACAATCATCTTTAATTGTTCATAATGTCAATTCAAATCCTGTTTAATAACGTTTAATAAATTGTTTTCACGAGTAATTTATTATGTAGAGCTGGGTCATTTTGCCTTAAATGATCTGCTTGAGATAAGATTTCAGTTTTGTTTAATTTATTTTGTTCCATGGCAGGTCAATTCTATCTCCAGTAGTAAGGTAATGACTTCTTTTCCAAAAATACAATAAACCAAGAAAAATTGAACACTGTTCCCATTTATTCTATGACACTTTCTTTTGAGTTTCCAAAGAGCAGGTTTAATTAGTTACAATATCTTGGAGCTGACATCACTTAAAGAACCCATTTTGTTTTCTGCATAGTCTGTTTCCATTGACCGGGACACCAGTAGAAATTTGGAACCAGTCATCAAGTGGTGCCGAGGCTGGGGATTTAGAAGGCTGATAAGTCTAGGAATAGGGGCACATGGAGGAGAAAGGAAAGGTACCTAAATTCTGAATTCTTTGGAGTGGGTCTTCTCGACAGCAGCACACAATGTGGGGTGGCAAATGGTGCAGCGGGTAGAGCCGCTGCCTCCCAGCGCCGGAGACCCAGGTTCAATCCCGACCTCTGGTGCTGTCTGTGTGGAGTTTGCGCGTGGCCGCGTGGGCTTCCCCCGGGTGCTCTGGTTCCCTCCCACATCCCAAAGACAATGCAGATTGGTGGGTTAACTAGCCGCTGTGAATTGATCCTGGTGTAAGTATGTGTGGCAGCATCCCTCCCACACTGTCTCCCACAGACAGTCAGCTCTGCATTTCAACTGTGTTCCACTTAAGACCTATCCCTACACACTCTGAAGGTAACCAAAAGGAGACCCAAACCTCTGAGGGATTAAATTATAGAAGGGATTACTTCAAAATAAGTATTCATCAAAAAAAAAAGTCTCCAATAAATCTTCAGGAAATCTTTGAGGTTAGGAGGCAGACTGCAAAGAGCAGAACCATGGACGTGGACATTTATTGAGCCTGCTAGTCTGATTTTGTGCTGTAAATTTTATGTAAGTCCATATTAACCATTCATGGGGCGTGGGTTCTGAACTCTGTTGGTATTTGGTATTGGTATTGGTTTACTATTGTCACTTGTACCAAGGTACAGTGAAAAGCATGTCTTACAAGCCAATCATACAGGTCAATTCATTACACAGTGCAGTTACATTGAGTTAGTACAAAGTCCATTGAAGTAGTACAGGTAAAAACAATAACAGTACAGAGTAAAGTGTCACAGCTACAACGAAAGTACAATGCAATGAGGTGCAAGGTCACAACAGGATAGATCGTGAGGTCATAGTCCATCTCATTGTATAAGGGAACCGTTCGATAGTCTTATCACAGTGGGGTAGAAGCTGTCCTTAAGTCTGGTGGTACGTGCCCTCAGGCTCCTGTATCTTCTACCCAATGGAAGAGGAGAGAAGAGAGAATGTCCCAGGTGGGTGGGGTCTTTGATTATGCTGGCTGCTACACCAAGACAACGAGAGGTAAAGACAGAGTCCAAGGAGGGGAGGCTGGTGTCCGTGATGTGCTGGGCTGTGTCCACAACTCTCTGCAGCTTCTTGTGGTCCTGGGCAGAGCAGTTGCTGTGCCAATCCATGATACATCCAGATAGGATGCTTTCTATGGCCATCATGCATTGCTAAACTGTCCTAGGTGCCTCCAGGGAGATGCCTCCTTGCTCCCGAGTGTGACTAGCAGTCAAACTGCCCGGCAATTCATTGAGAATGATTAGCCACAGGCAATCTGCAGAACACCACTGGTGTCTCAAACATCCCTCTCTTTCCTTGCCCTGCGAAGTATATTTGGGAAAGAATGGAGGCTCAAGATGGGGAATTGGAGTAAAGGTCTATGAGAAACAAAATGAGGCCGCATTTGGAATATTGTGTTCAGTTTTGGTCACCATGCTACAGAAAAGACACCATTATGCTGGAAAGAGTGCAGAGGAGATTTACGAGGATGTTGCCGGGACTCGAGAGACTGTCATGGAGAGAGGTTGAGCAGGCTGGGACTTTATTCATTGGAGCATAGGAGACTGAGGGCTGATTTTATAGAGGTGTATAAAATCATGAGGGGCATAGATAGGGTGAATGCACTCAGTCTATTTGCATTCTGTTGCCCAGGGTTGGGGAATTAAGAACCAGATAACATAACTTTAGGGTGAGAGGGGAGAGATTTAATAGGAACAGGAGGGGCAACTTCTTCACTCATGGGGTGGTCTGTGTATGAGTGAGCTGCCAGAGGAAGTGGTTGAGGCAGGTACATCAACAACATTTAAAAGACACCCAGATAGGAAAGGTTTAGAGGGATAGGGGCCAAACTCTGGCAAATGGAACTAGTTTAGATGGGAATCTTGGTCCGCATGGACCAGTTGGGCTGAAGCGCCTGTTTCCGTGCTGTATGAGTCTATGACTGAAACAGGTGATCAACATTGGAGAGTTAATTGAGAAATCTGCCTGCACCTCCTCCAAAAGCTGAACCATGAGTGCACAAGAGCAAAAAATAACCACAGATGCTGGAATGTTCAACAGGTCAGCAATGTCTGCAGAAAGAAACGGAGTGAATGTGTCACGTTGGTGGCCTTTCACGGGTCAACTTGCCATTTTGCATGATCAGTGCAGGTGTCAGACTCTGAATCCACACTGTGGGTTCAAAATTGGTTCAGAACCAGTTCCAAGCTGAAGAATCTCTGTTCAGTGCCCGTGGTGCAAGGATAGGATTGTTCAATGCGTTGACGGGGAACAGCTGCTCTCCCTTTCACTGCCCTTCCCCACATCTCGCTGTGGGATCCAGTGAGCAGAATGTGAACCAGTCCATTCACCTGGGTGGCAGGGAACCTGCCTCCAGGGAACCCCTTAATTACTCTCAAATTGGGGCCAGTGACATTTTTAGATATATTTAGATCCTGGAGGCATTGCTCCCCCGTGCCACCTGACACTCTGGACAACTCACCAATCAGGGAACGACCCGTTGAAAAGCAACAGCAATATATTTGCTTCAGTTTAGAATTTAGAATTGGTTTATTATTGTCACTTGTACCGAGGTACAGTGAAAAACTTGCCTTGCATGCTGTTCATACAGATCAATTTGTTACACAGTGCATTGAGGCAGTACAGGGTAAAACAATAACAGAATGCAGAATAAAGTGTTACAGTTACAGAGAAAGTGCAGTGCAGGTAGACAATAAAGTGCGAGGTCAAAATGAGGTAGATTGTGAGGTCAAGAGTCCGTGTATAGTTTTATATTTGTTTGCATTCTGTGTAATATTCACAGATTTCCCTCAGTTTACCCATTAACCTTTCGCTAGCTTTTCTGCCCAGCTAATTTATCCTGGCTTTCCTGAACTTTGCCCTCCCTCGGTGTGGCATGGTCAATCTTTTATTCAATCTTGTTCTCACACTGTGCTGAAGTAATTGTTTCCCCAACTGTTTGCCAACTTTCACATCAGTTATTTTGCCTACTCTGGTTCCCAGAATTAAATCAAGCTACAATCGCCTCCTCCTTGCTCTAAGCATAAACCAGTCAAGAAAACAGCCCGGGGTGCACTTTTTCCCCAGTTTAATTATATCCATCACCTTTACTCCAGTGCATTCTCTTTCATTACCCTACTGCACTTCTGTATTGCCTTCAGATGCCTGTGGATCTTCCAGTCCACTACTAAGTGAGTCTGACTTGGAATCCAGAGAACGCCCCTGGGCCTCCCATTGCAAATCAAATCTGCACAACACCAATTACTGCAAAGCTACACTAACACCTGCGGGTGTCCAACTGGGAATCCAAATAGGGCTACAACTGTCCAACAGGAAATCCACATAATGCACAGAGGTGTACAACTGAGAATATGTGTTCAGCTAGGAATCTGCAGAACTCTATGAGTAATTGAACATTAAACCTATGGGTATTTAAACAGGAATCTTGGTAATGTTAATGGGAGCTTCAGTGGAGGTCTGCATTTCATCTGTAGGTCCCACTGAGGAACTATGTAATGCTTATAGTATTGAAAGGCAATGAAAAGGCTTGCAGATGCCACAAATCTGAAATCAAGGCAGGGAATACTGGGAGTACTCAGCAGGTAAGGCAGCATCTACGGTGAGAGAAGCAGTTAACACTTCCTGTCAATGACAGTTAAAAGTCACACAGCATAGAAATAGGCCCTTCAGCCCACCAATCCACACTGGCCATCGCGCACCATTCACACTAATCCTGTACTAATCCCACCTGATTCTCCCCACATTCCCATCAGCTGTCCCTGAGATTTTACCCCTCACCTACACACTAGGGGCAATTTAAAGCAGCCAATTAACCTACTGACCCGCACGTCTTTAGGCTGTGGGAGGAAACCAGAGTGCCCAGAGGATAGCCATCTGATCACGGGAAGCATGTGCAAATTCCACACATTTAGCAGCAGAGGTCTGGATTGAACCTTGATCACAAGGAAGCAGCTCCAGTAGCCACTTTCATCAGACTAGGAAAAGTTAGAAATCAGTTGCACAAAAGAAGGGGAAGGGGGCAGAGATGGTAAAGGGAATGTCTATCATTGGGTGGAGACCAAGGGAGACTGAATGGTGCTGGTCCCTGATGAGAGAGGGTGGTGAAGGCTTGTTAATTGTGGGTGATATTTCTGGAGAGTATCTGAATAGAAGGAGAAGAATTAAAACAGAAAAGGAGAGGAGAGAGAAAGCAAAACAGTGCTGGAACTATGAAATATAAAACACTATAAAACTAAAACACTGAAGATGCTGGAAATCTGAAATAAAAACAGAATGTTCAAAATACTTAGCAGCTGAGGCAGCATCTGTGAAGAGAAAACGTTTTTAGCTGATAATTTTTCATAAAAGTTGCCCAGTTTTGATTTAAACTGGAAAAGCTGGCTACCTGAACTTGTTGAATTTAATGTTGAGTCCTGAGGGCTGTAACATGTCCAGCCAGAAGATGATGTGCTGCTTCTCAAATTCACATTGGGCTTCATTGTAACAGTATAAGAGGCCAAAGACAGAGGTTAGAATGGGAGTGGGATCACCAACAACTGGAAGCTTGCAGATCGAACAGAGTTATTCTGCTAAGTGGTTCACCCAATCTGCATTTGATTTTTCCGAAGTTGAGGACAACTCGTTATCCCACTGGAAATCTTCATTAAGCTGGGAATCTACAAAATGAATCTGTGTGTCTTCATAAGAATTTGTATATCCATGAAGTTGTCTCAGTGGTGATCAACTTGACACTTTTCCACTGGGTACCTAAGCCATGTCTATCTTATGGCTCAATGTGAATCTACATTCTGCTAATGGTCGCCGTATTAAGAAACTTTGAAACACCTATTGGTGACTTATTTGATACCTACATAATTATTTGGATACAACGCAATGTTTGTTTTGTTTTTACTGATGCCTTTAAACATGCTCTCTGGAGTTTGGATTTGGAATGTTCTGCTGAAGTACTGGATTGCTCTTGGGTTTTGGTTGCATTGATGGGCTTGGAATTTGCTGATGGTTTTGGGACACTGTCTGGATTTGGGTTGCACTGATTGATATAGAATGTGGATAAGTTTTCTGGTGTCCCGCTGCATTTGCAGGGAAGTACTGATTGGTTTGATAGAAGTTTATTTGGGAATGGGCTACACTGGTGCATGTGCTGTATGTTCATAAGTTCATCTGTTTGGTGCATTAGTGGATTGTTGTGCAATAATGGCTTTGGATGGGGAAGGTGCTCTAGTGGTTTAGTATATCCTATTGGGATTGGGATACGATTGCTGGAATTGGCCTGCACAAATGGATTGCAGGAATCTGGTTGGGAAAGGGATGTGTTGATGGGTTTGGTGGGGTTCTGTTATGAGAGTGTATAATCATGGTTGGGGTTCAGTTAGGATTCAAGTCTGCTGAAGGGTTGGGGAGCTTTGTTCTGTACTGATAGATTTGGGGTGTTCTGTTGGGATTGAAGTGTGTTGATGGTTTGGGTGGTCCTGTCACTGTTGGGGATGCTAATGGGATGAGGGTCCTGATGTGTTTGAGGTCCTTTAGGGATTGGATTGTCCTTTGGGATGAACTAATAGCATTGGGGTCTTCCTGTGACTGGGATGTGCTGATGGGATTGGGGCACCCGTAGGCGTTGTGTCATTGGGACGCATTGATGAGTTGGGAGGGGGGCTGGGAGGTCCTGATGGTTTGTGGCTGTGCTGATGATTTGGGTGTAGGTTGGAACTGGGGTGGGCTGATGTTTGGGGATTGTGTTGGAATTGCGTTGCAGGGATGGTTGGGGATGTCCCGTTGGGATGGATGGTGGTGGGGGGGGGGGGGGTTGTAGCTGGAGTGAGGCGCTCCCGGGCGCCGCGCGGCCCCGACATTAGGATCCCGCGCGCCCCCGACGTTGGGCTCCCGCGCGCCCCCGACGTTGGGCTCCCAGCGCCGCGCGCCCCCGACGTTGGGCTCCCGCGCGCCCCCGACGTTGGGCTCCCGCGCGCCCCCGACGTTGGGCGCCCGGGCCGCGCGCCCCCGCCGTTGGGCTCCCGCGCGCCCCCGACGTTGGGCGCCCGGGCCGCGCGCCCCTGATATTAGGCTCCCGCGCGGTCCCCGCGACTGGCGCGCAGGCGCGGGTGGTCGCTCGGGTGGGCGATGTCGGACTGGGAGGCGGAGAGCGGCGACGAGCAGAGCCCGAGGTCCCGGGTCGAGTGGCGGCCGCCAGCGCCGAGACCGGGTCCAGGGCGGCCTTCGACCCGGCCCTTGAGCCAGAGCCACGACGTGGGGGCCGGGGACCGGTGGGGGATCCGCGGGGAGCGAGGCCGGGGGTGGCGGCGGGCGGGGCAGTCCGGGGCCCGGGGGCGAGGCTGGACCAGGGGCCCGGGGTCGTCCTCGTCCTCCCTCAGCTTCTACATGGAGAGCGCCGCGGTGGGCACCGTGATAGGTGAGGGTCAGGGTAAACCCCTGGGGGTCAAGGTCAGGGTAAACCCCTGGGGGTCAGAGTCAGGCTGAACCCCTGGGGGTCAAGGTCAGGGTAAACACCTGGGTATGAGGGTCAGGGTAAACCCCTGGGGGTCAGAGTCAGGCTGAACCCCTGGGGGTCAAGGTCAGGATAAACACCTGGGTATGAGGGTCAGGGTAAACCCCTGGGGGTCAGAGTCAGGCTGAACCCCTGGGGGTCAGGGTGAACCCCTGGGTGTGAGGGGCAGTGTAAACCCCTGTGTGTAAGGGTCAAGGTCAGGGTAAATCCCTGGGGGGTCAAGGTCAGGGTTAATCCCTGGGTGTGAGGGTCAAGGTCTGGGGAAACACGTGTGTGAGGGTCAGGGGAAACCCCTGGGCATGAGGGTCAAGGTCAAGGTTTAATACATGGTCATGAGGGTCAAGGTCTCGGTAAATACCCAAGTGTGAGGGTCAGGGAAAATGCCTGGGGGCGAGTGTGAAGGTCAGGGGAAACATCTGGGTGCCAGAGTCAGGGTGAACACCTGGGGGATAACATCAGCAGAAAACACCTGGCCATGGGTGTCATCCCTATATATATTTATTTTTAAAAATGTGAATGTGTGGGGTTAATAAAAGCAGGTGCTAACTTCTGGGATTCATGAAACAGTCTGGTGTGATTATCTGAGATGTAGAAAAAAGCCCCATGTGCCAATATTTATGAAATAGCTGGGTCTAAATATCTGAGTGTGAGTATCGGTGAGAAACCTAGGTGGATGTATCATTTATCAATATGCAGGTGTGAATTTCAGGGGTAAATACTTGGGGGGGGGGGGTGTCAGCATTCAATATAAGCACGTGAGTACCAGGGTAAATACTGGATGTGACTATGTGAGTTCAGTAAATATCCAGGAGCAAAACTTTGTATTACATGCTGATGTCACATGTCCGAGGGTCATTAAGCAAAGGATAATCGTAGCAGGGTGTGAACTTTCAGGAGTTAAATCCATATCTGATTACTAATTGAATGTCCAGGGTGAATTAGTGCAATAATTACTTGGATGTTTATACATGAAGTACATATTGAGCCAATACTCAGCAAATAGCTGAGGTAACTATGCTGCTGTTAATACTATGGAAGTGAATTGTGTGTTAATACTGAGTGAAGTACACTGGGGGTGAAATAGCTGGGTAAGTTTTCAAGGGAGGGGCACTAAGTCTTGTCAGAGAATCCTGGTGTGGTAAATGACAATGAATGGATATTGGAAATAAGCACTGTTACACTGGTTAAATACCATAGCATTAATCCTGTAGTGGATACCAAGTTGATGTACCCTGGTTTAAAAACCTAGGGATAACTACTGTGGCAGAACTACTGTTATCATGCCTTGCCTTCCTTGATATCCAAATATTTATTTATTTCAGACTTGAATAAACTTCTTCATCCTTCCCCGCTGCTCCAGTGCTGCCCCCTGTTTCTGATGCCCCTGTTCCCCTCTCTGGCACCCCCACCCCCCTACTTTGTTTCTGTCCTCTTTCCTGCCTGTTTCCCCCACCCCCCACTGATAATTTAGTCAAGAACCCCTGCTTGTCAGTTGAGCATCAGTATCCACCTGAGGGTTTGATGTGATCTTTCACGTCTTTAGGTCGTGGAGGGTCTAAAATACGTGAACTGGAAGAAGCGTCAGGATCAAAAATACAGGCAAGGACTTGCTGTGAACTCTCTCAAAACTGGAATTGGTTCTGATCAAGATCAGTGAAAGCAATATGATTGTAGAATGTTTTTTTCCTCTCTCCCTGCCCCTTCCAAAAAAAAACTCTCAAACTAGTTCTGGTTGTATGGATGGACTTTGGGGACTTCTAGTTTAGTTTAACTTGCGTGTTGCTTGAAGATGTGGGCTGCATTGAAAATATTTGGCACGTTGGTACGAACAATTTGACTTGGAGAACTGTTGAAGGCCACCTATCCATTTGTGGTCTGAACCAGACTTGCTGCTCCATCCAGCTGTTTGAATTGCTTAGTCTCCAGTCCCATTATCAATGGGGTGAAAAAAAAATGAGTGCTGTGATGTGAAGGAGCTATTTCAGGGTCCATGGACTGATGAAAGGTATTGAAGAATGGTGTTTCTTATTTTATGACATTGGGGACCATGTAGTTCCTCAAATCTATGTTGGCTCTCCAGAGGTTCCCCATCATTTCCATCTCCCCCATTTCATTCCTCGTTACCTATTCTGTCTCATGCCTATCAATTCCATCCTGATTCCCCTACCATCCATCTACATTGCAGGTAATTTGCAGCAACCAATTAACCTACCAACCAGCATATCCTTGGGGTTGTGGTGTAGTGAATTTATTTATCACATTGCCTGCAGAAAGAACGCTGTTTAAAACAGGAATGATATTCTGTTAAGTACATTAAACATTCTGAGAATTTTACCCCTTGAGTGTGATAATGCAGGCTGTGATACAGGCATCATTAAATCATCTTAAAATGGAAAGTAATCTGTATCACTTCTAAAGTGATAGTCTTCAGGTCTTCATAAGACCATAAGGTGTAGGAGCAGAATTAGGCCATTCAGCCCATCGAGTCTGCTCTGCCATTCAATTATTGGCTGTTTTTTTTCTCTCTCATTCTCCCACCTTCTCCCCGTAACTCTTACCCCTCTTACCAATCAAGAACCTATCAATCTTTGCCTTGAATACACCCAGTGACTTGGCCTCCACAGCCCTCTGTGGCAATGAATTCCACAGATTCACCACCCTCTGGCTGAAGAGATTGCTCCTCATCTCAGTTTTAACGGGATGTCCCTTCATTCTAAGGCTGTGCCCTTGAATCCTAGACCCTCCTACTAATGGAAACATTCTTGCCACATCCATTCTACCCAGACCTTTCAGTATCTGGTAGGCTTCAATGAGATCCCTCCTTGTCTTCTGAACTCTAGCAAGTACAGTCTCAGAGACATCAAACACTCATATGTTAAGCCTTTCATTCTTGGGATCATTCTTGTGAACCTTCTCTGGACCCTGTCCAGGGCCAGCACATCCTTCCTTAGGGGCCCAAAATTGCTAACTCTATTCCAGATGCGGTCTGACCAAAGCCATATAATGCCTCAGCAGTACATCCGTGCTTTTATATTCTAGTCCCCTCAAAATGAATGCTAACATTACCACCAACTCAACCTGCAAGTTAACCTTAAGGGAATTCTGAACTAGGACTCCTAAGTCCCTTTGCACCTCTGATTTCTGAATTTTCTCCCCATTTAGAAAATAGTCTACACCTTTATTCTTCCTACCAAATTGCATTACCCCCACACTACCCTACCCTGTATTCCATGTGCCACTTATTTGCCCACTCTCACAACCTGTCCAAGTCCTTCTGCAGACTCCCTGCCTCTGCAACACTACCTGTTGTTCCTCCTATCTTGGTATCATCTGCAAATTTGGCCACAATGTCATCGGTTTCTTCATCCAGATCATTAATCTATAAAGTGAAAAGTTGCCATCCCAACACTGACCCCTGCGGAACTTCACTAGTCACTGGTAGCCGTCCTGTAAAGGACCCCTCAAAGAAGTCTGACAGATTTGTCGGGTGAGATCTCCCCTTTAGGAAACCGTGCTGACTTTGCTTTATTTTATCATATACTTCCAAGTACTCCTTAATAATGAACTCTAAAATCCTGTCTTTTGCCTCCCTTCTTTCTTAAACAGAGGTGTAGCATTTGCATTTCTCCAGTCCTCTGGGATTCTCCCTGACTCCAGTGATTCTTGAAAGGTCACTACTAGTGTCTTCACAATCTCTTCAGCTACCTCTTTGAGACTCTGGGGTGTAGTCCATCTGGTCCAGGTGATTTATCCACCTTCAGGCCTTTCAGCTTCCCCAGCACCTTCTCCTTAGTAATTGCCACTACACTCACCTCTTCCCTCTGACTCTCTTGAATTTCTGGCATGTTACTAGTGTCTTCCACTGTGAAGACTGACGCAAAGTACTTATTTAGCTCCTCTGCCATTTCCCTGTTCCCCATTGCTGCTACACAAGCATCATTTTCAAGTGGTCCAATGTCCACCTTTGCATCTCTCTTACCCTTTATGTATCTTAAATAAAAAAAACCTCTGGAATCTTATTGGCAAGTTTGCTCTCGTATTTCATCTCCTCCTTCCTTATAGCTTTTATAGTCATCCTCTGTTGGCTTTTAAAAGCTTCCCAATGGTCTGGGATCCCATTACTCTTTGCCATATTGTATGCCTTCTCTTTTGCTTTATATGCTGTCCCTGACTTCCTTTGTCAGCCACGGTTGCCTTGTCCTCCCGTTAAGGTGCCCCTTCTTCCTATCATGTTTAAGCAACATGATAATCTGGGTAAATGTTATGCTTCTCTGGGTACAGAGTCACCTCAGAGATGGAAGGAACTGCCTGTCTCACTAAGTGTGCTCAAAATATTCCAAACCTGGCTGTACAGCAATGGCATATTTGAGCTCCGCATACGCATTCTGGGTTACAAGTATTGCCAATAGGCATGCGTTCTGGGATACAGAGTCTGTTCCATGTGTGCTCTCTGTATTTATATATTTCTCATGACAGATACTAAAGGGTGATGTTGAAGTTGAGGTGAAGCTTTTTGGCAGCCATGAGGCCCAGCTGAAAGCTAAGGAACTGATTCAGAATCTAATTGAGAGGAGAAGTACAGATCGGTTAAATGGAGCTGAAAGGAGTGACCAAGGTGGGTCTGCACAGCCCTTGATTTTTGTTTTAACATTGAATCATGAGTGTCATATTTCTTCAGGGTGTCAGGGACTAATATATGTGCTTTATATTAATTTAATTTGTTCTTTGATTTGGGTGGGGAAGGCTGAATGATTGTAAGTTTTTGTGATAAAGCTGGTCTCAGGATTTGGTTGATGCCACCAATGTAAACCTGAATCTTAGAGCTGACTTTCTTTACTGCTTTGTGAAGTCCCTCCATTTGTTTTGTATTGGGTGTTGTTCGATTTTCTAAGCACATCCATTTAATGGGCACTCTGTCATGGTGATGGTGTGTGCTGGCTCACTTGTGCTGTCGGTCTATGCAGGCCCATGCTAGGGGGAATCCTTATGATTGCTGGGTCCAACTGTCCAATCAACTTGTCCTGACAGCTCCAACTTAAAAGGAACTTCAGCTCCCTCAGAAATCAGCACTAAATGACTGCCTTCTTTCTCTCCTTTATGCCCGTCCTCAAAAGGCGTTGCATCAAAGCTCGGCCGCAGGTCAGTCACCACCTCTGACACCTCTTCATTCCAGTGCGGCAGCACAAACTCACCCCGTCCTATGATCAACTGGAACTCGTTGCGTGAGAACAGGGCGAAATATGAAGCTATGAAGTGGGCTGGTTGGTATTTCCCTCCGCTTCAATTAAACACTGAAGCTTTGGTCAGTAGTAAGGGCTAAGCCTGAGTGCCTTTAGCCCACGTCAAATTTGATCAAAAGTAACAGCTTTCTCCTTTTGCATTAAGGTCTTTCACCAATTAAAAAAGACTTCTACATTGAAGCTGAGTCGGTCATCAATATGACACCAGCAGAAGTTTCCAGTTGGAGGTAATTTATTACTAGAATCTGATACAAATTCCTCATTTTAATTATTCCAAAGCATTTTTGAATGATTTGAGTTTTAGTCTGAACAAGTAGAAAGATGATTTCCTTTTCCTTCTGCTGTTTCCTCTGTTCTCTGCAAAGAATTACCTGGCAATCTGGTCCATGACTGAAAATCCAACAGTTAGACACACAGAGCTGCAACCTCTTTCGAGTGGTGGGATGCAAAATAACCTAATCTCCCACACTGAGTTGGAAAGGATTACTCCAAAACATTAGCGGTGGTGCAGTGGATAGCTTTTTTGTACGAGTCAGAAGGCTGTGCTCCAACAGAGTGTAAAGATCAGAGAGCCAGTATTAAGGGAAAACCAATGGAGTTACTATTTTTCAGATGTGATATCAAACAATGAATCCATATGACCTATTAGGTGGAAGGGAAAGATTCCACAGCACTATCATGTAGGGAGGTTTCATCCTGTGTTGTTCCTATCCTGCAGCTCCTCATCATAAATGGATATCTGTTTATTTATCTCTTAGCTGTTCTTGCAATCTTGCAGTGCGTAAATTGACTGCACTTAAAAGTGTGTAATTGGCTGTGAAGCGCTTTGAGTCACTTAGCAGTTACGAAAGATGCTAGAAAATACAAATTCTTTCACGTTTATGTGCTCCATCTGCAAGGCAAGGGTGATTTGATGAGCCTCGGCCAACCGTGGGCATTTGATGATCTTGGATTGCCCTTGGACTCAAAGCTCCAGACAACTGGATTTGATCCCTAACTACCAAATTGTTGCAGCGTACAGGATATTGTGTTTGCACTTTGACTATTACCAGCAATTAACTTGCAGTCTGTTTTATAGAATGTCTGTTGTTCCTCACTGACAGCAGAGAAGAATGATTGCGCTTGCCATCTTTATTGTGATTTTCTTTGTCTTCATTTCTGCACTAATGTTAATAATCATTCTGGCAGATGTAGATCTTTTCTTGGCCAGTCAGATCCTAGAAAGCGCCTTTATTGCTGTTTCTCTTGAAAAGCTGCAGCAAGTATCTAAGATTATCAGAGGCAAAGATAGGGTAGATAGTCAAACTTTTTCTCCCACAGTATTTCAAAAACAAGAGGGCATAGTCTTTAAGATGAGGGTTGGAGTTTTAAAGGGGATCCGAGGGTAAGTTTTTTTTACACAAACAGTGGTATCTGGAGGCCTGTTTCTGTGCTGTATAACTTTATTACTCTAAGGATGTTGATAAGTGGGATGATATTTGGGAGGAAGGAAATAGGTGTGAGTAGCATATTTTGGCTGCAGGTGTGGGTGGAATCTTTACAGAAGAGTGCTGGGTAGACCAAGGTCAGGAGTTACTTATTCTAAAGTTTTTCCACAGTTACATCAACATTCCAGTCTCCGAAGAGCGATTTAAAACAAGTTGCTTCATTGTCGGACAGGAAAAGCTGATAGCTGTACAGTCTTTGTCACTCTCTTGGGAACAACATGGTATTTACAGTTAGCATTTCTCACAATCTCTCTCTGAGATACGTGTGGTCCTTTCAGCTCGTCCTCTGCATTTTTTTGCTGATTTTGTTTTCATCAGCATCTTCTGTCTAGTTGATGTTAATCTGAATTGAAAGTGTACAAAAAGTCTCAGCTGTGCTAATTTCATTTGAATTTACATACAGGGCAATTCCTTTTTATTTTGGAGTAAAACTTAAGTACCTGGAACACACTGTACTCTGGTCATGTATTTTGTTGTCCAGGCTGCCAGTATCACTTTATGCTGTAGAGCTGATGGGCTGGCGTTCTGGTCCATTACAGTTGTTATTTTTGTCTGCAATTTGTCTGAAGAGAGCCAAAAACAACGAAAAAGGCGAAAGAATTTAAAGCACAAGTTACATTCAGCATATATTGATTTTCCATGATCTGTTACACTGATTTTTTTTTGTTTTGCATATTGGTTTAGAAGCTGGTCCCATCCATAAAACAGGCACCTCCTTCACGGTGAATTAATCACCATTGCAAGTTTCCACTAATTGGATCGGTTGTATGTGTACCTTCAAACTGGTGCTAAAAGTTATGCTGGACTTTACAGGAGCAAGACCAATTTTGAAAGTTCATAGATTTAAAAAAATGAATAAGCTGATTACTGTACCTTAGTTTAACTAGGAATTTTTTTTTATAGTTTTTATTTTTTTGTCATTTAAAACTATGATGGATTGACACTGATTGAAAATGCATTTGGTGAAAACCTATCTTCAGCTGTATTAGTGAAACTGCATTAAGTGACCACTTAAGGCTTGGCAGAATTTGACTCTTCTAATTGACAGGAAAAAAAAATGGTTTACTTTTTTAATTTTATTGATCTCAAACCTTCAGGTTTTCACAAAATAAGGAGAAGGGGACAGACAATTTATCACTTGCAGATTCATTTGAAATAAAGGCCAAAACTCCATCAGAATCTTTGCACTGTATTTTGTATTAGCTTCTGGTGATTTTGGATAGGGATAGCATTAATATAAAATAAAGTTGATAACAGTAAGAAAATTGGAGCTGAGCGTTAAATGACGGGCAGGTTAACTATAAGAAGAGTCTTGGTGTAGTCAGTGTCAAAGCATATGATGAGTTGGAGAGTAAAGGTGAATAAGGTCAGATATCTTTATTAGTCACATGTACATGGAAACACACAGTGAAATGCATCTTTTTTGCATAGTGTTCTGGGGGCAGCCCACAAGAATTATGAAGGTTATAAGTGTAGGTCGAGAAAATAGCTATTATCCTCCTCTGCTCATGCCAGGTATTTCTATTCTGTTTAATCCTATGCCATCTAAAAGCTGATTGATTGAATTTAGTGAAAGTGTTTTACTAAAGTTTGCCAGCCCACTTTTTTTTTCTACTGGTGTTTTTGAATCTATCACTTCCTTTATTTCTGTTTTGCACTCTCTGCCTTTTTGCTTCCCCTTGTTATTCCCTTTCTCCTTTCAACTTGCACATTCCCATTGACATCTCACTGGTGCATGTCGATTGGCATTTGGCAAAAGTCATCGTAATGCTCCAGTGCATTTGAATGAGATTAATAAAACAGCAGTGTAGCAATTTCTGCATGAAGCTTTCTCTGCTACCTGTTGCCTCCGGTTAGTCTGTGGGAAGAGACTGATTAATAGATGAATTTAATCTGATGCATCAAATTCTTACATGGGGACAGAAAATATGAAATCAATCCTCAAGCAAGCAAAATTAAAGATAGTATTGATTTTTCCCTTGATCAGGGCACACTGTACTGAGCTACATTTCAAATGCACTTGAATAAACATTTTTGGAAAATTGGTGCAACACACAAAATGCTGGAGGAACTCAGGGGTCAGGCAGCATCTATTGGAGGGAAATGGACAGTAGACGTTTCAGGTCGAGACCCTTCATCGGGACTGGAAGTTTGGAGACTCAGTGGAGGGTTTTTCTCCATCACTATTCTCTGCCTATCTTACCTTTTAGCTCATTCTTACAATGTGAGCATTGCTTCCCCACCCTAACTGACCACAAATTGAATGGTTTGCTAGGCTATTTCAGAGGGCAGTGAAGAGTCAAATGCACTGTTATATATCTGAAGTCATGTTGCCCTGACTGAGAAAAGATGACGGACTTCCTTCTTTGAGTGATGTTAATGTATCAGAAAGTTTTTATGATAATCCAGCAATTTCGTGGTCATCATGAAAACAAGTTGAGTGAACTCGGCCTTTTCTCCTTGGAGCGACGGAGGATGAGGGGGGACCTGATAGAGGTGTATAAGATGATGAGAAGCATTGATCGTGTGGATAGTCAGAGGCTTTTTCCCAGGGCTGAAATGGTTGCTACAAGACGACACAGGTTTAAGGTGCTGGGGAGATGTCAGGGGTAAGTTTTTTATTCAGAGAGTGGTGAGTGCATGGAATGGGCTTCCGGCAACGGTGGTGGAGGCGGATACGATAGGGTCTTTTAAGAGACTTTTGGATAGGTACATGGAGCTTAGAAAAATAGAGGGCTATGGGTAAGCCTAGTAATTTCTAAGGTAGGGACATGTTTGGCGCAGTTTTGTGGGCCGAAGGGCCTGAAGTGTGCTGTAGGTTTTCTATGTTCTATCATTACTGGTTCAAGATTCTCCAAACCTCATTTACCTACTTGAATTTAAATTCTCCAACTACTCTAATGGAATTCCATCTCAGATCTCCAGATCATTTGTTCCGGCATCTGAGTGTTAGTTCGGTAAATTACCCACTGTGGTGTAACGCTAGTGGTTGCTTTGCCACCAAAAAATTTGGTGAGATCCAGTATCTCAATTTGGCCCTTGTGGCTGGAGACCTGTACAGTAGAAGCCCAGTTGCTGGCAGCTTACTAACCAGCGTGCTCAGGTACCGGCAACTTCAGATATCTCGACACTGTTCACTCTTCTCCAGTAACAGGATTCCATATTGGTGCACACCACTACCTCCCCACAGCAATCACACTGGGCGTGGTTTCTCGTGCTGCCGATGGTGCTCGTGGTCCTTCCTGCTGGTGTCCTCCTTTGTGTTGACTTTCCTGTGATTGTGCTCTGTTTATTAAGAAATAGCAGTGCATCCACCTATAAAATAAACTCTCTTTAAATGAGCTTGTTGTAAAAACCCTTCTAATTCACTAATGCCCTTCGGGGAAGGGAACCTGCCAGCCTTGCCCAATCTAGCCAGTGTGACTTAAGATCCATTAACAGTGTATTTGACTCATTAACTGCTCTCTGGAATAGATTAGTAACTGATGCTTCCTGTTCATGTTCTCTTTTTGCTTTGTAATTACTGTGATTGGGTTCTGTGTTTATCAAGAAACTGTGAGATGGCGTCCCATTCAATTCATGCCACTTGGTGTTGGTCAACAACACCCACATCCTTTGAACAAATGCATAAAAGAGGGTGGTGTTGGTCAACAACACCCACATCCTTTGAACAAATGCATAAAAGAGGGTGGTGTTGACACTGAATAAGATTAAGACCTGCAAGAGACTTGAGAAGGGAAATGGTCAGAACGTTTTGAAAACTAATACTTCTACCTTGTATGACATGAAGGCACAGAAACATAAGTTAATTTGGGGTTATGCAAGTTCAGAGTAAATCAATAGGCATGTGACATATCCTGTACCAAGCCGACCTGGATGAGGCAGGCAGTGTTTTATATGAACAGTGCTCCAGTCTCCAAGTCAACACTTAGTGAAAAGGCCAATGTTTTTATGATTGTGGGCTGAACTGAATCATGTACATTATCTGATGGCTTGCTTGCTTCCCCACTTCAAATTCCCTCATGGAGTAAGGCAACCAGATATTATCAGATGAGCAGAAATTGGCAGATGATGAAGCAGCAGAGAGGTTGCAACTTCAATAAATTTATGAAATGATTTCCTCCACAGCACAGATGTAGTGGGTGTTCCCTGCTGCTTCTCTGGTTTGTGCAGGCGAAATGAGTGCTCCTGGATTTAAGTAAAACAAGGATCGAGTGACTGTTCTAAAGTGCAGTAATACTGCAGGAACTCGGAGTGAAACTTTTACTAGCTAGTAAGCACAAATCCCCTAGAGCTTTAAAAGGAGTGAAGCGTTTGCCAGTGAAATACAAAAGCTTAAAGCATGTATGGATGGATAAAGACATTTTTCATTATTGGTCCCAGCATCTATATGTGAGTGGCCTTTAAAGGCCACTTTCAGAAAAGTGAAAGACAGCAAATATGTTGTTTTGATGGATAACTGTTGTGCACGTTGTTACTAATCAAAGTTAGTTTCTGGGAATATCTTTACCATATTTGTGCCTCCTCCTAGTGTAATATCTTTAGTACGACCCACGGACCAAGATATAATTGAAAACATGAAGTTTTTACAGGGAGAAAAAGTCTAAGGAAGCTGATAAAACTTGATTCCACTATTCAAAGTTCCTAACTACAGCGTTAAAGGCACAATTTGTAATATTGGTGGTGCAAGGGATCCAGTTAGAAGGGAAAGCTTGAAGAGGAATGTGGCTCACTGTGATGTTCATGGAAGGATCCAGTGATAATGAAGAATTTGAAGTCTTTGGCACTGAAAATCAGCTGCAGCAAGAATCTCTACCTTGGTGAAGAATGTCTCCTTCCTAAACCCAGTGCAACATCTAATGTCAACAGTGTAGAAGAGTGGGTTGAAATGGATAAGGAAGTTGATGCTGTGCATGTTTTAAGTAACATAGAAATTGTAGATGATGTAATAAATCCAAGGAAGCTGGGGGAGAAAGTGACAAAGACTCTAAAAGATGAAGATCTTGGAGGATAAAATAACTTGGTCCAATGCTGGTTCAGCATTCAATGTAATCCTCAAATTTATGGAAGTGCAACCTTGTTATTCAGCACAGGAAGTTGAGTAGCTGCGCATTTTGTTGTCTAGTATTATATCAAAACTTCAAGAGCCAATTAAGCAGGCTGATAGTAGGATTTATTCAGGAGAGCCCCTTGGGCTTGCCATAGGCTTTGAGGTGATGACCCCAAGGAACTGCAGTAAGACTTTAAGGAAATTTGACAAAACATGAAGGAAGGGCAAGCTATATTGCTATCGTCTGTCTCCATTGTACGTTTGATTAACCAGCACTTGTCAAGTCTGGCACCTGACAGATAACTGGGCATTTACTGTATTTTGCCTGTTGTTCTGAAGCAATGGCATTGGTGCCCTCTAGGGGAGTAAAATATTTACTGCAATGAGTTGCTTGTCCCATCAAATTTTTGACTTTACATTCGTAACATCCTTCAATGCAAGCCCTCTCTCCACACAATCTTCACTTTTCTTTCCAAGGAATAATATCTTAGAATCCCTAAATCCTGAGATACAAATAATGATTTTATTATGTTTGAACCATGTTTTTCTTTGTCTACCATTGCAGCCATTTGATACCACCTCTCTGCTGACACAGCTCTTCTGTGTCCATTGACAGGACTTCTAACCATGTGCCCAGAAGTCCCCATTTGACATCAAATGTTAGTGTACTTTTTAATCATTGCAACTTCCTTGATAATTTGACACAACTCTTTATCAGTTATCTCTCAAGTCGAGGGGTTGACATAGTGTTTCAAAGTATTTCGTACCAACGATATAGGAAAAAAGTGGGATGAGGTCCTACAAGCTGAATTTAGGGAGCTAGGAGATAGATTAAAAAGTAGGACCTAAAAGGTAATAATTTTAGGATTACTAGCTGTGCTATGTGCTAGTCAGAGTAGGAATAGCAGCATAGTTAAGGTGAATATGTGGCTTGAGCAGAGGTGCAGGAGGGAGGGTTTCTGATTCCTGGGGCATTGGGGGAGGTGGGACCAGTACAAACCGGACGGTCTACACCTGGGCAGGACTGGGATCAATATCCTAGGGGGATTGTTTGTGAGTGCTGTTGAGGAGGGTTTAAACTAATATGGCAGGGGGGTGGGAATCCATGCAGAAAGACAGAGGGAAGCAAAGCAGCCACCAGAGCAAAAGTTAGAAAAGGGAAAAATAGGAGTGAAGTACAGAAAAGTCAAATGCAAAGGACAATGAGTGTAAGGGCACCTTATCTGAATGCCTGTAGTATTTGAAACAAGGTCAGTGAACTTGTGGCACAAATCAGTACAAAGGGGTATGATTTAGTGGCTATTACAGAAACGTGGTTGTAGGGTGGAGATGAGTGGGAATTAAATATCCAAGGGCATCAGGTAATACGGAAGGATAGCAGGAAGGTAAAGAAGGTGGGGTAATGCTCTTAATTAAGAATGAGATCAGGGCGATAGTGAGAGACAATATAAGATCTAGGGAGCAGAATGTCGAATCCAAAACACGATGCTGGAGGAACTCAGCAGGCCAAGCAGCATCCGCGGAGAAAAGCAGGCGGTCAACGTTTCAGGTCAGGACCCTTCTTTAGGACTGAAGATAGGAAAAGGGGAAGCCCGATATATCGGAGGGAAAAGCAGAGCAGTGAGAGGTGGACAAAAGAGGGGAGGTGTGGTGGGCACAGGGTGGTGATAGGTAGATGCAGGTAAGAGATAGTGATAGGCAGGTGCGGGGGAGGAGGGGAGAGCAGATCCACCGGGGGATGCATCAAAGGTAAGGAGAAGGAGGAAAAAAAAGGAGGCTGGGAAAGGGAAGAAGAGAAGAAGCGAGGTGGTGGGAGAGGGACTGTGGGGAAGGGGGGGGGGGTTACTGAAAGTGGGGGAATTCAATGTTCATGCTGTTAGGCTGCAAGGTTCCAAGACGGAAAATGTGGTGCTGTTCCTCCAGTTTGCGCTTGGAATTCTCCCGGCAGTGGGGGAGGCCGAGGACTGACATATCAGTGATAGTGTGGGAGGGGGAGTTGGTGACTGGCAATGGGGAGATGCAGATCGCGGTTACGGACGGAGCGCAGGTGTTCTGTGAAACGGTCACCTGGTCTGCGTTTGGTCTCACCAATGTAGAGGAGGCCACACTTGTGAATGCAGTCGATGATATTAAGGGAGGTGCAGGTGAATCTCTGTCTCACCTGAAAGGACTGTTTGGGTGCTCCAAAATTAATGATCTCTTGGAAAGAGCAACTAGTATGATTGAATTTCTCATACAAATGGAAGGTGCATTAGTTCAATCTAAAACCAGTGTATTTGAGGGAGGAGTTGGCTAGCATAGACTGGGAACACAGGCTATATGATGGGGCAGTTGAGGAACAGTGGAAGACTTTCAAAGAGATTATTCACGGTGCTCAACAAAAGTATATTCCAATTAAAAGCAAGGACAGGAAGGGTGGAGAGAGCCAGCCTTGGGTAACTAAGGAAATAAAAGAAGGCATCAGGCTTAAAAACTCATGCATGCAAAGTCACCAAGTGTAGTGGGGAAACTGGAAGATTGGGAAAACCTTAAAAAGCAACAAAGTACCACTAAGCAAGCAATAAGGAAAGATAGATTATGAAAGTAAACTAGCACAAGATATAAGGACAGATAGTAAAAGTTTTTATAATTATATAAAGTGGAAAAGGGTGGCTCAAGTGAACGTGGGTCCCTTGGAAGATGAGAAGGGGGAATTAATATTGGGAAATGTGAAAATGGCCGAGGCCTTGAACGACTATTTTGTGTCGGTCTTCATGGTGGAGGATACGACTAACATGCCAAAAAGAGATGTTATGGATGCGATGGGAGGTGAGGACCTCAATACAATCGCTGTCACTAAAGAGGTAGTGATGAGTAAACTAGTGGGCCTAAAGGTAGACAAGTCCACTGGTCCTGATGGGATGCACCCCAGGGTACTGAAAGAAATGGTGCAAGTTACAGTAGAGGCATTTATGATAATTTACCAAAATTTTCTGGACTCCAGGCAGGTCCCAGCGAAATTAATGCCACTGTTGAAAAGAAGGATGTTGGCAAATAGGCCAGTTAGCTTAACATATTGTAGTCGGGAAAGTGCTTGAAGCTATCGTTAAAGAAGAGATGGCGAGACATCAGGATAGAAGTGGTTCCATCAGGCAGACACAGCATGGATTCAGGAAGGGCAGGTCCTGTCTGATAAACCTATTGGAGTTCTTTGAGGATATAATGAGCGCAGTGGATAGAGGGGAACCGGTGGATGTAGTATATTTAGATTTCCAGAAGGCTTTCGATAAGGTGCCGCATAAAAGACCTATCCATAAGATAAGGATGCATGGAGTTGTGGGTAATGTATTAGCATGGATAGAGGATTGGTTAACCAATAGAAGGCAGAGAGTTGGGATAAATGTGTGTTACTCTGGTTGGCAATCAGTGGTGAGTGGAGTGCCGTAAGGATCAGTGCTGAGCCCGCAACTGTTCACGATATACATTAATGCTTTGAAAGAGGAGACCGAGTGTAGTGTATCCAAGTTTGCTGATGACACTAAATTGAGTGGAAAAGCAAATTGTGCAGAGGATGCGGAGAGTCTGCAGAGAGATATAGACGGGTTAAGTGAGTGGGCAAGGGTCTGGCAGATGGAGTACAATGTTGGTAAATGTGAGGTCATCCACTTTGGAAGGATAAGATATTTAAGGTAAGATATTTATTTATTAGTCACATGTACATCAAAACACAGCGAAATGAGTCTTTTTGCGTTACTGAAAATGTGCTGGGGGCAACCCACAAGTGTCGCCACTCTTCTGGCGCCAACACAGCATGCCCACAGCTCCTAAACTGTACGTCTTTGGAATGTGGGAGGAAACCGGAGTACCCAGAGGAAACCCACGCAGTCACGGGGAGAACGTACAAACTCCTTGCAGACAGTAGCTGGAATTGAACCCAGGTCGATGCTGCTGTAATCGCATTACACTAACCACTACACTACTGTGCTGGAAAAATAGATCAGATTATTATTGAAATGGTGAAAGATTGCAGCATGGTGTTGTGCAGAGGGGCTTGGGGGTGCTTGTGCATGGATCGCAAAAGGTTGGTTTGCAGGTGCAACAGGTTATCAAGAAAGCAAATGGATTGTTGGCCTTCATTGCTGGAGGGATTGAATTTAAGAGCAGGGAGGTTATGCTGCAACTGTAGAGGGTACTGGTGAGGCTGCACCTGGGGTACTGCATGCAGTTCTGGTCTCCTTACTTGAGGAAAGATATACTGGCTTTAGAGGCAGTGCAAAGGAGGTTCACCAGGTTGATTCTGGAGATGAGGGGGTTAGCCTATGAGGAGAGATTGAGTCACCTGGGACTATACTCGCTAGAATTCAGAATAATGAGAGGGGATCTTATAGAAACACAAAATCATTGAAAGGGATAGATAAGATAGAGGCAGGAAGGTCATTTCCACTGGTAGGTGAGACTAGAACCAGGGAGCATAGCCTCGAGATTCGGGGGAATCGATTTAGGAAGGGGATGAGTGGGAACTGCTTTTCCCAGAGTGTAGTGAATCTGTGGAATTCTCTGCCCAGGGAAGCAGTAGAAGCTACCTCATTAAATATATTTAAGACACAGGTAGATGTTTGCATAGTAGGGGAATTAAGGGTTATGGGGAAAAGGCAGGTACTGTAGGTGGCGTTGAGTCCACCGCCAGATCAGCCATGATCTTATTGAATGGCGGAGCAGGCTCAATGGGCCAGATGGCCTAGTCCTGCTCCTATTTCTTATGTTCTTGTGCTTCAAAGGCTTATTTTGCAGAGATTTTTCTGTATTATAGATTCACAATTTGCAAAAAGCTGGTCTTTGTAAGATGAGGAAAGAATAACATTCTAAATATAAGACACATACTTAATGCTTTTGAAATTTCCTGGGCAGTCTTAATACGGTCAAAGTGCAGTCCCCATTTCTTATCCATTGACTTTAACAAGAGGGACGGTGTATACAGCTCCAGACCTATGGAGGGAAGTGAACAGTTGAAGTTATAGGTCGAGACCCTTGAAGGATGAAACATCAACGGTCCACTTCCCTCCATCGATGCTGCTTGACCTGCTGAGTTCCTCCAGTGCTTCGTGTGTTGCTCCAGATTCCAGTATCTGCAGCCTCTTGTGTCTCCATACAGCTCCAGATCTGTCCTGATAGATTTCTTCTTGCTTTACAAAGTATTTGGTACAGAGAAAAAGCTTTTTAGTTCAAAGGGTCTGTTCTGGTGTTGATGCTTTCTGTGAGCCTTTTCCTCTCCTCTTCCTCTAACCCCTTCACTTTTTCTTTCTATTCATTTCTCCCTTATGTTTGTGTAATTTTCTTTAAATGTTTGTTTATTTGCCTAAATTATTTCCAGTGTTAGCACGTTTCATATTTGAACCACTCATTATATTAAAATGTTTCTCATAAATTTTCTTTTGGTTATATTTGTGTTTGCCTGATATGTACGCTTTCCAGTTATGGTCTCTAATGCATGAAAGTATTTTCTCACCTTCTACCCAAATCATTCTAAATCTCGAAGATTTCCAGTTTATCCCATAGTCTTTGTTCAGGAGAAGAAGCCTCAGCTGATGTAATCTCTCAGTTCTAGTATCTTGTTAATATTGCACCTTCATTGATGTTATATTCATATAGTATGAAGCCCAGGACTGTTCACCACACTTCAGGTGTGGTATAACCTGGGTCCATAGAAGTTTAATGTAACCTTTCTGCTTTTCAACTACTTTTATTTAGAAATAACCCCAGTGCTTGTTTTCTTTTAATATCTTTATTTAGCTGAATTGTGACTTTAGGTGATTTGTGCAATAATCAGTGTGTTTCTGTATCCCATTTAGTCTTTCCCAACTGTATGTGGTCTCTTTG
The DNA here is from genome assembly GCF_009764475.1 of Pristis pectinata. Taxonomy (NCBI): domain Eukaryota; kingdom Metazoa; phylum Chordata; class Chondrichthyes; order Rhinopristiformes; family Pristidae; genus Pristis; species Pristis pectinata. Next base: position 8,825,019 of record NC_067414.1, read on the forward strand.
ATCTTCACATTTACAGTGGGGTTGATAAGATGTGGGAGGTTTGATTTGGTGACTGTACCTATGACTGCTCCACCATTTATTGGTAGCAACAAGGAGTGTGTGTGTGAGAGAGAGAGTGTGTGTGTGCGCACACGTGTCTATTTGTACCCTGCATTGTTCTCCATTGATTGGTATGCAAGGGTAAGGTGCATGTGGTGTGTGTGCCATTTGGGCTGTAATTAGTACGATGTCCATTAGTTAACATCACGTACTGAGTACTGACATGGGCAAGAAGTGGTGTGGAGATGCCCATTTTCCAGTGGTTCGCTCTGAGTGGCATTTCCTGTTGTCACACACAGGTTTCAGAGGCTGTTCTGATTCCACTGATGCATTAGGTGGCAGACACTGAATGCACAATAACCATCGCAACACACAGCACCACCTTTGGCTGCAAGGGACAAAAATGGCCCACTAAAACTGCACCAGGATCTCTGGACCATGTGGCCACAGAATATTGACCCAGCCCCCCACAGTCAGTTGGTTGCCATACACTCACAGGCATGACCTGGTCTAGAAACCTGTCCACATTATCTTAGTGGAGCTGAGCCTTCATTCACAAGATTGGTATTGGCTTATTATTGTCATTTGTACCGAGGTACAGTGCAAAAATTGTCTTGCATACCAATCGTACAGGTCAATTCATTACACAGTGCAGTTACATTGAGTTAGTACAGAGTGCATTGAGGTAGTACAGGTAAAAACAATAACAGTACAGAGTAAAGTGTCACAGCTACAGAGAAAGTGCAGTGCAATAAGGTGCAAGGTCACAACAAGGTAGATCGTGAGGTCATAGTCCATCTCATTGTACAAGGGAACCATTTAATAGTCTTATCACAGTGGGGTAGAAGCTGTCCTTAAGTCTGGTGGTACGTGCCCTCAGGCTCCTGTATCTTCTACCTGATGGAAGAGGAGAGGAGAGAAGAGAGAATGTCCCGGGTGGGTGGGGTCTTTGATTATGCTGGCTGCTTCACCAAGACAACGAGAGGTAAAGAGTCCAAGGAGGGGAGGCTGGAGTCCATGATGTGCTGGGGTGTGTCCACAACTGTCTGCAGTTTCTTGCGGTCCTGGGCAGAGCAGTTCCCATAACAAGCCGTGATACATCCAGATAGGATGCTTTCTATGGTGCATCTGTAAAAGTTGGTGAGAGTCATAGGGGACAACCCAAATTTCTTTAGCCTCCTGAGGAAGTAGAGGCGCTGGTGAGCTTTCTTGGTCGTGGCATCTATGTGATTTGACCAGGACAGGCTGTTGGTGATGTTCACTCCCAGGAACTTGAAGCTCTCAACCCTCTCGACCTCAGCACCATTGATATAGACAGGTGCATGTACACCGCCCCCTTTCCTGAAGTCAATGACCAGCTCTTTTGTTGACCTTGAGGGAAAGGTGGTTGTCATGACACCATTCCACTAAGCTCTCAATTCCTTCCTGTACTCCGACTCATCGCTGTTTGAGATATGGCCTACAACAGTGGCATCATCTGCAAACTTGTAGATGGAGTTAGAGCAGAATTTGGCCACACAGTCACGAGTGTATAGGGAGTAGTGTAGAGGGCTGAGGACGCAGCCTTGTGGGGCACCAGTGTTGAGAATAATCATGCCAGAGGAATTGCTGCCTATCCTCACTGATTGCGCTCTGTTGGTCAGAAAGTCAGTTGTGAGTAAATGGGTTGACTAGGGAGGGTGGACTCTACCCATCCCACCTGATGGGGTCATTTGAACATCCTCTGATTTTTGTCTGCCGCCCAACAATTCAGCAAGGTTTCTTCATCAGTAGCTCCCAAACTCTGGGCCTCTGCCGCCTGGAAGGACATCATGGGCATGGAAACATCACCAACTGCAGATTCCTCTCCAAATGGTGCACCATCTTGCCTTGTAAATATATCACCCGACCGTCATGGTGACGGAGTCAAAATGCTGGCAGCCATCACCTCTTACACCTCTGTGCAAGAACCTTCACAGCTGGACTGCAGCGGCTGAAGATAACAGCTCGTGGCCACCTTCACCAGCAGTCGGATTTTGGGTGTTAAATGTTGTCCTGGTCCACAATGCGCATATCCCATCAAATCATAAAAAGCAGCAAATGGGTGAAGCATCTGCTAATGACCCCCCTTTTGTACATTGTGTCCACACAACGTTCTTTTACCTGTTTAGATTATGAATGTTTTTACTTTCCAAGTAAGTTCATGATCGGTTGCTGGAGTCTGATTTCTAACTACTACACTGAACCAGTCTACAAACTGTGGCATTGCACCTTTCTTTAAATGAGTCGCAATCTGAGATAGTATCAATATCCGTTCCATCTGCTGCCTTCAGTGTTACCCTCATCCCTCATAGGGAATGCTTTACCTTCTATCTGGACCATGTGCACACAGATACCTTGTTCTGTTGCCTGAGCTGCTGGATTCAGCAAAATTCCATTGTATCCAGTTGTGTTTGCATTAGAAATGTATTTTCACATGTGTTGAAATGGAGCATTATATGCCAATGTAGCTCCATAAAGCTACAACACACTCATTGTTAGTTGTGGGTGGGTAGGACTCCGAATGGAACCAGTGCTTCCTACTAAAGGCAGGAAAATTGTCATCTTTGATTTCTTGCTTCTGTTTCCACCCTCTTGCACTGTCCATCCTCTGTTCCTCCCCACCTCCATCCACAAGCAGGTCGCTTAAAGGAAAAGAAGCTTGTGAGCAGTTGCCTTTTAATTCCCCTAAGCTTCAGAATTGGGACAGGGTTTTAAATAGAAAATTAGAGAGTAATGCATTCTTTCCAAGTGTTTCTTTTAATCAAGGTATGTTGAGTCTCAACTGCTTATTGCAAGATTTTCTCTGTACTGTCATGCTTGTTTTAATAGAAAGTTAAACAACAATATTATGTGTGAAGATATGAGTGAAGGCACAAAGCGGCAAATTCCTAATCCAGTGTGCACGTTTATGGAAGCTTTTCAGCATTACCCTGAGATTATGGCAAATATTAGGAGAGTTGGGTTTCAGTGCCCAACACCAATCCAGGTATGAAAGCTTGTCTTTGTATTAAACCAATCACTGTAAGCTGATCATTCAAGTCATGCCAGTGAGATTTGTTACCTGTGGAATGTGTTTTTGCTTCAGTCTCAAGCATGGCCAATAATTCTGCTGGGGATTGATCTGATTGGGATAGCACAGACTGGAACTGGAAAAACTCTGGCATATCTCTTACCTGGGTTCATCCACCTGGATCTGCAGCCGGTGTAAGTTACTTAGTGTTTTCCATGTTGCCTCGTGGCAGTGACGTCCCACCTCATTCCTCCCCTGCCCCTCTCGGGTTATTAACCCTCTTGTGTCCGAGAGGGATGAGAGAGCCTCAGAGCTGCCATTTAGCTGGGTTTGACTGCAGTGTGCTGTGCAGCGAGGCAAACTCTAGTTCTTTTCCCCATGTTCATCTCCCCCAGCTTACTGAAAACTGGCGAAGCCAAGTCCATAGTGGTATTGGTTTATTATTGTCACTTGTACCGAGGTACAGTGAAAAACTTGTCTTGCATACCGATCGTACAGATCAATTCATTACATAGTGCAGATACATTGAGTTAGTACAGAGTGCATTGAGGTAGTACGGGTAAAAACAATAACAGAATACAGAGTAAAGTGTCACAGCTACAGGGGAAGTGCATTGCAGGTAGGCAATAAGGTGCAAGGTCACAACAAGGTAGGTTGTGAGGTCAAGAGTCCATCTCAACGTAGAAGGGAACTGTTCAATAGTCTTATCACGATGGGATAGAAGCTGTCCTTGAGCCTGGTGGTATGTGCCCTCAGGCTCCTGTATCTTCTTCCTGATGGGAGAGGAGAGGGGAGAAGAGAGAATGACCCGGGTGGGTGGGGTCTTTGATTATGCTGGCTGCTTCACCAAGGCAGCGAGAGGTAAAGACAGAGTCCATGGAGGGGAGACTGGTTTCTGTGACATGCTGAGCTGTGTCCACAACTCTGCAGTTTTGTGTGGTCCTGGGCAGAGCAGTTGCCATACCAAGCCATGATGCATCCAGATAGGATGCTTTCTATGGTAGGGCTGTCTTCACATTGACATGGGGAGCACATCCCAGTCAGTGGCAATATTGAGACGAGGTCAGGAGTTAGGGGTCAGAATAGTGGGGCATTCAAGAGGAATTGAAAGGCAGCAGGATGGAAGGAACTAATGCAAAAGAATTGAGGGGGATGAAGACGGGGCCAAACTATCAGATTGGCTGGGATTATTCAAGAGTGTTTAGGTTGATTTCAATGCCATGAGGATCTAGTATGTAATGTGATTTATATGGAACTTGAAGAATCAGGAGGGCATTCTGAGAAGCAGTTTGCATTTCTGTAGGTACCATGAGTGCATCCATTGCAGGTCATCATTTCATTAGACAAAGATCGGGGGAGCAATTGGAAGGTCTTTAAATGCAGGTAGATACTTGGCTCTGGAATACCCAGTAACAGTGGGAACCAGTGAACTCAGTGGTGGAGGATAAATATTTGATAAAGGAAAATTGAAATGGGACTGAGGGTACAGATGTTTCAGAGAGAGAGAGAGAGAGAGGCAGCACAAGTCCACCGTTCTTTCAGAGAGGGGAAAGGAGCAGTGGGTGAATGTGGAACAGAACTAAAGGATGTGCTTGATCACAGGGCAGTGAGAAATGGGCATAAACAGTGTAATCTGTGAGGTCAGCGTGCGTTGCAGAGGACTGAATCTGCCACCTCTGTTGCAATATTCAGTAGTTGAGTGATTATATGAGTATCAACAATATTGAGATACCTTCAAATGGAGAGACAGTGATTATAAAAACTATCGGTTTTGTCAGTATTCTGTCAAGTGACCAGACTAACCGTGAGCTTTGCATAAACTGCAGTATTTGTGGCTTCCCTGAAGATATTTCTACACACTAGTTGCCTGTCTTTACCACTCATTGCAAGCATGTGACTTAAACAAGTAGCCTGTTGCAAAGACTGCCAGTGCCAGAAATTAAATCTCTTCCCCAGACTGCCAGAAATGTAATGGTACTGTTCTCCTACTAGTCTGAACTCCAAATGGCAATTCTGTTGTGCGTTGGGAGTGCCATTCAGTTATATATCCACATCTTTATTGTAATTACAGCTTTTTATTCTGTTCCTTCAAGGTAAACTATTTAAAATGTCAGTGAGTTTAGCTCTTTGGGCTTAATTTTGTATGGGAAATCAGAAACTAGTACTCAGCATGTGACGTGAAACCAGTATACTTGAGGCAGCAAAAATGTGTGAAGCAAGAAATGAAACCACCACAACAGCAGTCAGTCACACTTTGACAATGCTTAGGAAATGATGCAGAATAAACAGGATGACTTTCAAACAATTTCACAAAGATCAACACCTTCGCTAATAATCAAGGTGCAGTATAAGATTAGTGCACTGTAGTTATCACTAACCAGTGATGTATGTGCACTGCAATTTCTTAATCTGTTAGATGTGATTACAGTGATGTTTAGATTTTAGTTTTGTTTAGATATCTTTATTAGTCACGTGTACATCGAAACACACAGTGAAATACATCTTTTTGCGTAGTGTTCTGGGGGCAGCCCACAAGTGTCACGCTTCCGGCACCAACATAGCATGCCCACAACTTCCTAACCCCCACAACTTCCTAACCCTTACGTCTTTGGAATGTGGGAGGAAACCGGAGCACCCAGCTGAAACCCACGCAGACATGGGGAGAACGTACAAACTCCTTACAGACAGTGGCCGGATTTGAACCCGGGTCGCTGGCGCTGTAAAGTGTTATGCTAACCGCTACACTACCGTGCCTGCCCGTGATGTAATCTCATTGATAAAATAAATGAGCAAAACTGTAACAAATGTTAGATCTTTAAAAGGAATAAGACACAATAGTGAGAAGCCAGAGGCAGTAGAGTCTCTGAGAGATTTGGGGTTCATCCATGAAAGCCAAAAAAATTGCAGATGCTTGAAACCTGAAATAAAAACAGAAAATACCAGAAACACTCAGCTGGTCAGACAGCATCTGTAGAGAGAGAAACAGTCACAGATGAAGGGTCATTGACTTGAAACACAGATGTGACGGTAATTTAGTAACGATGGGAAATATATGTGCTGGTCTAATCATCAATCGTAACAAAAGACTAAGTTAAGCTCTATTCAACCTCTATTATTTGATAGGGGCAATCACAATATTCTGTACGTAATCTATGAGAGAGAGAGAGGGGGAGAGAAAAGAAGCCATGCTATACACAAGACCAAGGGACTGAAGTGAGATCTGCATTGTGAATGTCTCTGAGCAAAGGTAGCTGAGGGGTTGCACGTTAATACATTCTGAGTTGGTGAGCCACAGGTGTGTGATCAGTAGAAAGAGCCACACGTAGGAGAGGCTGAACACCCAGTTCAGACAGGGAGGGAAAAGCGATTGGTGTGTCTTCTCAATACATTCCACAGTGGTCAGTTACAGAACAACATTGGCTTTGGACCTTGCAACAGTTCGGCAGACTTCGGGCATGCATTTAAGGTGAGAGGTGGTGGGTTCAGAACAGACATGAGGGGTACGTTTTTTACTGAGAGAGTGGTGGATGCCTGGAATGTGTTGCCTGATAGGGTGGTGGAGGCAAACTCATTGGGGGCTTTTAAGAGGGGCTTGGATGGGCACATGAATGAGAGGAAAATGGAGGTATATGGGCATTCTGTAGGTAGGAGGGAATAGCTATGTCAGCACAACATTGTGGGCCGAAGGGCCTGTTCCGTGCTGTACTGTTCTATGTTCTATGTAAACATCAACTATGTTTCTGGAGCAACAAAATCTGCTGGAGGAACTCAGGAGGTCAAGCAGCATCTGTGGGAGGAAAGGAATTGTTGCTCCAGATTCCAACATCTGCAGCCTGTTTTATCTCCAATTAAGTTTCTGGTGGTTTCTGTTTTTTGTTTGGGATCCATCTAAAATATTATGGGCAGGGATAAAAATTAACCAGAAAGGCTAGAGAATTGGAGTGTTCAGGAATAGAGAATGGTGCTACAGCTGTACAAAGCCCTGGGTAGACCACACGGAGGACCCATGGGCACTTCTGCTCAAGGATATACTCATCTTGGAAATGTCTGCCGTAGATTTCAGGATGATAGCCGACTCCAAGAGCTGAATTAAGAGGAGAGATTACACAAAGGCTTGTGATGAGTTTATTGGATTACTAGGTTACTTTGAAATAAGTTTTCAAGATATTAAGAGAAACAGAATTGAGAGTACTCATTCTATTAGTCAGGGACACATCGTTGAAAAATTAGAGCCAGCCTTTCGGGCGTCTATTTAGGAAAATTCTCCAAGTGCAGAAGGTGGCAGAAAATTGAAACGTTCTTCTGTATGCAGCAATTGGTGCTAGTATCCAGATGCATTACTTCTACATTTCAAAAATGATACATCCAAAGCGATTAGGGGAAATGGTATATGGAATCAGGTCACACAAGCTGTGATCTCACTGATCAGCAGAAAAGGCTCGAGGGGCTGAATGGCCTCCGATACCTGTAAATCAGTGGGATTACTGCATTATAAACATTCCACAATCCCTTGGGTAATTGGTTTGCTGTAATTTACATCTAATGTCAGCAAATGTATGAGTAAGACACATTGTTGGATAACTAATCTTTTGACTTTTTTCCCCCAAAGTTTGTTGGCAAACTCTTAAGATGAAGCAATATATTTCATGTCAAACCAGGTGTTGAAATTTTCAATGACTTCAAAGCATTAATGATTGCTGATATGAATGACTGTGAACAATCCAGCTTCCTGTTGGGAAATGCATGCCTGTATTTGTTTTAAGACTGCCGAGTTCATCTGTCTGAGCAGGGTTGTCATCTCTCCGTGCGGGATTATGCTGTGCCCAAAATCTGTAACTGCCTTATTTGTTTTTAGGCAACGGGTCAAAAGTGATGGCCCCGGAATGTTAATCCTCACACCAACCAGGGAGCTTGCTCTTCAGATACAGGAAGAGTGCGACAAGTACAGTTACAAAGGGATTAAGAGGTATTGATAGCTGTACAAGAATTTAAAATGCATTCAGAGAAAATGCCCTCCTATGTCTCTTTAATCTATTATGTAAGGCATGGATTAGTTAACAGGTATTTTTTCCTTTGAGGCAGTGGGCTTGGGACTTAGAACCATAGAACCATACAGCACAAAACAGGCCCTTCGGCCCACCGTGTCATGCCGTCCATCAGACCACCCTCACACTACCTAACCCCTTCCTCCCGCATATCCCTCTATCCCACGTTCCTCCATATGCCTATCCAACAAGCTCTTGAACCTGTTCAATGTATCTGCCTCCACCACCACCCCAGGCAGTGCATTCCATGCACCAACCACTCTTTGGGTGAAAAACCTCCCTCTGACATCTCCCCTGAACCTCCCACCCATAACCTTAAAGCCATGACCTCTCGTCTTGAGCATTGGTGCCCTGGGAAGGAGGCGCTGACTGTCTACTCTATCTATTCCTCTCAATATTTTATATACCTCTATCATGTCTCCTCTCATCCTCCTCCTTTCCAGTGAATAAAGCCCTAGCACCTTAAGCCTCTCCTCATATTCAATACTCTCCAATCCAGGCAGCATCCTGGTAAATCTCCTCTGCACCCTCTCCAACGCCTCCACATCCTTCCTATAATGAGGCGACCAGAACTGAACACAGTACTCTAAGTGTGGCCTAACTAGAGTTTTGTAAAGCTGCATCATAACCTCGCGGCTCTTAAACTCAATCCCGCGACTTATGAAAGCCAACATCCCATTGGCCTTCTTAACTGCTCTTTCCACCTGTGAGCTGTGAATATGAACCCCCAGATCCCTCTGCTCCTCCACACTGCCAAGTACCTTGCCGTTTACCCTGTAGTCTGCCCTGGAGTTTTTCCTTCCAAAGTGTACCACCTCACACTTCTCCGGATTGAACTCCATCTGCCACTTGTCAGCCCAGCTCTGCATCCTATCAATATCCCTCTGTAAGCTCCGACAGCCCTCCACACTATCCACAACACCGCCTATCTTAGTGTCGTCCGCAAACTTACTAACCCAGCCCTCCACCCCCTCATCTAGGTCATCTATAAATATCACAAAAAGTAGAGGTCCCAGAACCGATCCCTGCGGGACACCACTAGTCACTGCCTTCCAATCCGAGGGCACTCCTTCCACCACAACCCTCTGCTTTCTACATGCAAGCCAATTCCTAATCCACACAGCCAAGCTTCCTTGGATCCCTCGGCCTCTGACCTTCTGAAGAAGCCTACCATGAGGAACCTTATCAAATGCCTTACTAAAATCCATGTAAACCGCATCCACCACACTGCCCTCATCAATCTTCCTGGTCACCTCCTCAAAGAACTCTATCAGGCTTGTGAGGCAAGATCTTCCCTTCACAAAGCCATGCTGGCTGTCCCTAATCAGTCCATGATTCTCAAGGTGTTCATAAATCCTATCCCTTAGAATCCTTTCTAACAGCTTACCCACCACAGACGTGAGACTCACCGGTCTATAATTCCCTGGCCTATCCCTATTACCTTTTTTGAACAAGGGGACCACATTCGCAACCCTCCAATCCTCCGGCACCACCCCCGTAGACAACGAGGACTCAAAGATCCTTACCAGCGGTTCAGCAATCTCCTCCCTAGCCTCTCGAAGCAGCCTGGGGAAAATCCCGTCAGGCCCCGGAGATTTATCTGTCTTAATATTATTTAACAACTTCAACACATCCTCTCTCTTGATATCAACAACCTCGAGAACATTACCCCTACCAGCACTCCCTTCCGCATCATCAAGACCCCTCTCCCTGGTGAATACCAAAGAGAAGTACTCATTGAGAACTTCTCCCACTTCTGCCGCCTCCAGGCAAATTCTCCCACCTTTGTCCTTAATCGGACCTACCTTCACCCTAGCCATCCTCCTACCCTTCACGTACTTGAAAAAGGCCTTGGGATTTTCCTTAACCCTACTAACCAAAGCCTTTTCATGTCCCCTTCTAGCTCTCCTCAGCCCTTTCTTAAGTTCCTTCCTCGCTACCCTATATTCCTCACGGGCCCTGTCTGAACCTTGCTGCTTATACCTCACGTATGCTACCTTCTTCTCCCTAACAAGTCGTTCCACCTCTCTCGTCACCCACGGTTCCTTCACCCTGCCATTCCTTCTCTGCCTCACCGGGACATATTTATCCCTAACATCCTGCATAAGATCCCTGAATATCGACCACATCCCCATGGTACATTTTCCTTCAAAAAGGACATCCCAATTTACACTCCCAAGTTCTCTCCTTATAGCCTCGTAGTTAGCCCTTCCCCAATCGAAAAACCTCTTGTCCTCTCTGCACCTGTCCCTGTCCATGATAATTTTAAAGGTTATGGAGCAATGGTCACTGTCCCCCAAATGCTCACCCACCAATAGATCCTTCACCTGTCCCAGTTCATTTCCTAAAACTAGATCTAACATGGCATTCCCTCTAGTCGGCCTGTCAACATACTGCGTCAGGAATCCCTCCTGGACACACTTAACAAATTCTGTCCCATCTAAACCTTTGGCACTAAGCAGATTCCACTCTATATTTGGGAAGTTGAAGTCTCCCATTATAATAACCCTGTTATTTCTGCTTCTCTCCAAACACTGCCTGCCAATCTGCTCCTCTATATCTCTACTGCTACCAGGGGGCCTATAGAATACTCCTAGTAGAGTAACTGCTCCTTTCTTGTTCCTTAACTCCACCCATACGGACTCTAGAGATGATCCTTCTACAACATCCATCTTTTCCACAGCCGTAACAGTGTCCCTGACCAGTATCGCCACCCCTCCCCCTCCTCCCCCCTTCCCTATCCCTCTTAAAACACCAAAAACCAGGAATATTCAATATCCACTCCTCTCCTGACGTCAGCCACGTCTCAGTAATAGCCACGATATCATACTTATCCAAGCCCTCAGTTCATCCCCCTTATTCCTGACACTTCTTGCATTTAAGTAAACACACTTCAGTCCATCTACCTTACTACTTTTACAGCCTGTATTCTGCTTCTCCTTCCCCAAAGCCTCTCTACCTGTTTGATCTAACTTTTCCCCATCCCCTTCTTCCTCTGACCTACTCCTCCGGTTCCCTTCCCCCTCACAAACTAGTTTAAACCCTCCTGTACCACCCTAGCAAATCTCGCCGCAAGGATATTGGCCCCCTTCTGGTTCGGGTGTAACCCGTCCTCTCTGTACAGGTCCCACCTTCCCGAGAAGAGATCCCAATGATCCAGAAATCTAAAACCCTCCCTCCTGCACCAACTTCTCAGCCACACATTCATCTGCCACCTCCTCCTATTCCTACCTTCACTATCACGTGGCACTGGCAGCAATCCCGAGATTGCTACCCTTGAGGTCCTGTTCCTCAATTTTCTGCCTAGCTCCCTGAACTCACTCTTCAGGACCTCATCCCCCTTCCTACCTATGTCATTGGTGGCAATATGGACCACAACTTCTGGCTGCTCTCCCTCCCACTCAAGAATTCTGTGGACCCGATCAGTGACATCCCGGACCCTGGCACCTGGGAGGCAACATACCATCCGGGATTCATGCTCACTGCCACAGAACCTCCTGTCTGTTTCCCTGACTATCGAGTCCCCTATCACTACCGCATGTCTCTTTCCCACCCTTCCCTTCTGAGCAGCAGTACCAGTCCTAGTGCCAGAGACCTGGTAACTGCAGCTAGGCCCCTGCAGGTCATCACCCTCAACAGCTTCCAAGGCAGAAAACTTGTTACTGAGGGGAACAGCCTCCGGGGCTCTCTGTCCTGTCTGCCTGCCTGACTTCTTCTTCCTCTTCCCTCCCCTGACCGTCACCATTCTATCTGCCTCCTGAACCTCAGATGTACCTACCCTAAGGGGGGTGACTGTCACCTGATGCACCGTGTCTACAAAACTCTCTCCCTCCCTGATGCTGCGCAGTGTTTGTAGCTGCGACTCCAGCTCATCACCTCTGAGCCGAAGTTCGTCCAGCCTCAAGCACTTACTGCAGATGTGGCCATCTTGGACCGCAGCAAGGAGCACAAATAAAATTCAAGGTGGTCAACCAGATGAATATTGAGGGAGTGTTGTATTGTTGGGTGCCATCTTTCAGGTGAAACATTGAATCAAAGCCCATCTGCCTCCTCGAGTCAATTTAAAGGGTCCAGTGACTCCATCTCAAACTTGGATAATCTGCTGTCACTGTTCAGAAATCCTTCAAATTCAGCATCTGGCTCATTGGGTTTGGTTTCCCACACTCCCTTTAAACTCGGTGGGGCCCCATTTCCCACATTCCCTTTAAACTCGGTGGGGCCCCGTTTCCCACATTCCCTTTAAGCTCACCAGATGCACTGGAAAATTTACTATACTGTGTAACAGCTTTCTTCTTTTTTAAAAAAAAAAGTGAATTAAAGGTACGTTGGAGCATTACTAAGAGTAATATCCAATGGTCTGGAAAATCTGCAGGTTTGGCATCACCAAAGTCCTGTAGAATTATCAGAGTTTTACGATACCTCATGTGGTAGCCATTACATTGGCCACTACTTCCTCAAGCCTGAGGTCAACATTTATAAGATCAGGTTCATAAGCCACACTTTTTTTTAGATAAATTTCGTCCACAAAGATATTGTCATCAAATTTGTACTCAGGCAGGTTGTGTTGAAATGGTCCTTTGTTTAAGTCGCTGAAGTCACTGAAACGTGCCTGCAAGATATTTAGGACTGGAAGTTAAATATTACCTGTTTATAAGGTCTTAAGAAAGAGAGAAGATGATAGCACAGGGGAGCAGCTATAATGACTGATGATGAAATCACTTTGAAGATTAGGCGAGAGGTAACCAAGCAGTGGAGACATCATGGGTGCAGTTATGAAGTGAAAGAGTGTTTAATCCACCAACAGGAATTGCAGCAGCACTGAAGTAATGGAATGACGAAATGTTTAGCATGTGATATTACTGAGGTATTTTGACTTTCGTAGATGTTACAATAAGCAACCAGCTCGTGTGGGCAAGGTAATGTGGGACCAATTTGATTCCAGAGATGAGGGGGTTAGCCTATGAGGAGAGGTTGAGTCTCCTGGGACTATACTCGCTGGAATTTAGAAGAATGAGAGGAGTCCTTGTATAGAAACATATAAAATTATGAAAGGGATAGATGAGATAGAGGCAGGAAAGTTGTTTCCACTGGTAGGTGAGATGAGAACTAGGGGACGTAGCCTCACGATTCGGGGGAATAGATTTAGGACAGAGATGAGGAGAAACTGCTTTTCCCAGTGAGTAGTGAATCTGTGGAACTCTCTGCCCAGGGAAGCAGTAAAGGCGACTTCATTAAATATATTTAAGACACAGTTAGATAGATTTTTGCATAGTAGGGGAATTAAGGGTTATGGGGAAAAGGCAGGTAGGTGGATCTGAGTCCACAGCCAGATCAGCCATGATCTTATTGAATGGCGGAGCAGGCTCGATGGGCCAGATGGCCGCCTCCTGCTCCTATTTCTTATGGTCTTAGTGAACTTCTGGTGCGTTCATGATGGTTTTCTGTGGTGACTTCAAAAACTGCTGGAAGCATTAAAAAGGTCACACATTTTCTGTGAAGGTAGTATCAGAATTAGTGTTTCAACTCACTGATCTGTTCTCAGAACTTGCTTCCGTGGCTTGAGATCCTGAGTACTTGCAGCAATTTCTCCCTTGATCTCGCATTTCCAGCATCTCCAGTGTTTTGGGTAAAGATGTAACCAGCTTCTGCCCAAACTTGCTGCTTTTCATCATGTTAATAACAGGATGCAATGACCTTTTTGGGAATGCCTCTCCGTTGATATGCTGCTACTTAACTGTTGCCGGAGTTATAATAGGAGGTCAGGACAATCCTAGCAGAAGTTCTGTGTCCTAAGGAGGATTTCCCAGTGGAAATTTAGGTTTTGAATCAATGTATTTGAATGGATTTTAGTTTGTACCTCTTGAAAGGCTTTTAATATTCTTGCATCTGCAACTTCTTGATGTTTAATTACAGAACGTTTTATTTTGCAGTATTTGTATTTATGGAGGAGGAAGCCGTAAAGATCAGATTAACTTCATTACGAAAGGAGTGGACATTGTTATTGCAACTCCCGGACGGTTGAATGATCTTCAGATGAACAATTACATCAGTCTGAGGAGTACAACCTATTTGGTCAGTGAATAGGGGAACTGACGCGGTCTTAACCCAGTGTCCGCAACTGCATTCCATTTAGAATTGATGGTTAACAAAATAGAGTGAATCTGGACCTGATCTGGGCGCTTCACAGCGATCATGTTTAATGTGCAGGCTCAGTGCCAAGTAGTCACAAAACTCATTCAAAAGTGAGTAGTTTGCAATTTCTTTGCCAGCATCACACCACCAAGTTTGTGGTTGTTTTAACTTTTGATGTTTTCCGTCTGTGATGTAGCTGATTCATTGGCCTCATCCATGTGTGAGCTGCTATTAATTTGTGGTTTGTAATATGTAGTTTGAAAGACTTATTCACACTCAAGTCTGTTTCTTTACATGAACTTAAGACTTCAATGAAGAAGGATGCTTTTGTTTTAAGTCAGGACAAAAGTGATAAAGTTTGGAGGTACAAGCCCCATTCCTGAAACTTCATACCATGTATACCTCATGACTTGAGGCCATTTGGCCCATTGATGCTATGCTGGCTCACAGAGCAATCTCATCAATCGAAATCCCCCCCACCTTTCCCTCACATGTCCATAAATGCCCCCTGATTCTCCATTCAACCACCTACACTCGGGGCAATTTACAGTGGCCATTTAACCAACTGGTACATCTTTGGAATGTGGAAGGAAACCAGAGCACTTGAAGGAAAACCCCCACGGTCACATGGAGAATGTGTAATCTCCACACACAGTACCATAATTCAGGAATAAACCTGGGTTGCTGGGGTTATGAGGCAGGTGTACTAACTGCTACAGCATTGTGCTATCCTATTCCTGAGTGTATAATCTCGGCTAATATTCTAGAGCAGTGCTGAGGGAGTCCTGCATTGTTGGGAACCAGAGGGGGAGGGAGAATGCAGTCCTGAGGATGCTCTGTACTGTTGAAGGGCTGTACTGAGGGAGTACAACTTTAAAAGAAGATCTACTGAGAGCTCTCCATTGTTGGAAGGTTAATACCATAATGTGATGGGCCATTTTTTTTTGAATAAAATGAGACAGAAACAAAATCCTCTGCCACTATTCTAAGAGGGGCATGGGATATAAAATGAGCTATCTGGACATCAGTTTTTTCTTCTTTGTAACTGTTGGAGTGTGCACTTTTCACCATGCTTTCAAGGAAGGCAAGGCAGTATGAAGGTAGTATCTCCTACTCTGTTAGCGAGGAAAGAATTACAGGTACTTCCATTTAAATAAACCTCTTGGATGCCTAAAGCACATTTCAGGTTATAATTACCTCTCCACTCCAGTTAAAAACAAGTATTTTGTAGGCAAACACAACAATGATATTGCAAACAGAGCAGCTAAATTGCCCATGGTATAATCCCACAATTTTTAGTGAGTTCGGTGATCAGTTGTAGTGATGTTGGTTAAAAGATAATTATTAACCAGGAGGCAGGAAGGATTCCATTATCCCCTTCAAATGGTGAGGTGGGACTGTTTTTATGCTTCTGAGAGGGTGGATGGAGCCATCATTTGATATCCCATCCCAAAGGCACTGACAACAATGTGTCCCTACCTCACTAGTGCCCTCTCCCAACAATTCAGCCCTCCCCTCAGTACTATCCCACTGACGTTGGAGCCCTCCCTTGGTTCTGCAATGGACACACCAGCCAAGATTATCTGTTCAGGCCTCCAGAGTAAGAATCAAAGCTATTGCCTTTGGGTTTGGGCAGCCCGCAGTGATGTTAGATAGCACACTAACCTCTCAGTAGCAATATGTATGGCCCCAAATTACTAGCAGCCTGGATTAATGTTTCTTTTGATCTTTGTCTAGTTGCTGATGAGGTCAATTGGAATGTGGGTTGTATAAGAAAGAAAATGCAAATTGAGGTGAAATGCAAATGTTAACTTACCCCATTACTTGCTGGGTAAAGCAAGATGGCGCCGGAGCATGGCGACTTGTTGCAAGCTGCTCTCCACAGATCTACTCATTACCCTTACTATAATCGTTCTACACTTTTAAATTTAAACTCTATGTCACTGACTATCACTAATAATGTTCTTTTAAATATTCTTACAGGGCTGGACCTTGCACCTTATTGCACTGCACTTTCTCTGTAGCTGTGACAGTTTACTCTGTACTGTTATTGTTTTTACCTGTACTACATCAATGCACTCTGTACTAATTCAGTGTAACTGCACTGTGTAATGAATTGATTTGTATGAACTTTATGCAAGACAAGTTTTTCACTGTACCTGGGTACAAGTGACAATAATATACCAATACCCATTATGGATGAACTGTCAGGAAGCATAAAGTTATACAGCACAGAAACTGACCCTTCAGCCCAACTCATCCATGCTGACCAAGTTGCCTAACTGAGCTAGTCCCATTTGCCTGCATTTAGCCCATATCCCCCTAAGCCTTTCGTATCCATGTACCTGTCTAAATGTCTTTCAAACACTGTAATTATACCTGCCTCGACCACTTCCTCTGGCAGCACTTTCCCTATGCCCACCACCCTCTGTGTGTGGGGAGGGGGGAATCTTACCCCTCAGGTCCCTTTTTAATTTTTTCCCCTCCCACCTTAAACCTATCCCCTCTAGTTTTAGACTCCCCTACCCTGAGAAAGTGACCATTCACCTTCTCTATGCCCCACATGATTTTATAAATGTCTCTAAGGTCACCCTTCGCCCTCCTATACTCTGGGGGCAGGTGGGGGGAACCCAACCTGTCCAGTCCAGTAGTTCCAGTATCTGGAACACAACCATTCTGTAGAAAATATTTGAGCTAAGGAGCAAAATTAGTGCAAACCCGAAAATGAAAATAGAACAAAGACAGATTTTGAGATATTTCTCTTTTAGTTAGTTGTCACTTGGCTGTTGTATAGTTTAGATATTGGTTTACTTGGTTATTAGACTGTAAGAGGACGGAGCAGGAGTAGGTTAACCACCCCTCGAACCTGCTCCGCCACTCAGCTAACCTGACCTTCTGCAAGCGAGGGAGGAGATTGCTAAACCGTTTGGCTAGGATATTTGAGTCCTCGTTGTCCACAGGGATGGTACCAGAGGATTGGAGGGTGGCGAATGTTGTCCCCTTATTCAAAAAAGGTAGTAGGAATAGTCCAGGGAATTACAGACCAGTGAGCCTTACGTCTGTGGTGGGTAAGCTGCTAGAAAGGATTCTAAGAGATGGGATCTGTGATCATTTAGAAAATCATGGACTGATTAGGGACAGCCAGCATGGATTTGTGAAGGGAAGATCTTGCCTCACTAGCCTGATAGGGTTCTTTGAGGAGGTGACCAGGAAGATTGATGAGGGTAGTGCAGTGGATGTGGTCTACATGGATTTTAGTAAGGTGTTTGACAAGGCTTCGCATGGTAGGCTTCTTCAGAAGGTCAGAGGCCAAGGGATCCAGGGAGGCTTGGCCATGTGGATTCAGAATTGGCTTGCCTGTAGAAGGCAGAGGGTTGTGGTGGAGGGAGTGCATTCGGATTGGAGGGCTGTGACTAGTGGTGTCCCACAGGGATCAGTTCTGGGACCTCTACTTTTTGTGATATTTATTAATGACTTAGATGAGCGGGTGGAAGGCTGGGTTAGCAAGTTTGCAGATGACACAAAGATCGGTGGTGTTGTGGATAGTGTGGAGGGCTGTCGAAGCTTATAGAGGGATATTGATAGGATGCAGAGCTGGGCTGATAAGTGGCAGATGGGGTTCAGTCCAGAGAAGTGTGAGGTGGTACACTTTGGAAAGGCAAACTCCAAGGTGGAATACAAGGTAAATGGCAGGATTCTGGGCAGTGTGGCGGAGCAGAGGGATCTGGGGGTTCAGATCCACAAATCACTGAAAGTTGCCACACAGGTGGATAGGGTAGTTAAGAAAGTTTATGGGATGTTAGCTTTCATAAGTAGTGGGATCGAGTTTAAGAGCCGTGAAATAATGATACAGCTTTACAAAACACTTAGAGTACTGAGTCCAGTTCTGGTCGCCTCATCATAGGAAGGATGTGGAAACGTTGGAAAGGGTGCAGAGGAGATTTACCAGGATGCTGCCTGGATTAGGGAGTATGGATTATGGGGAGAGACTAAAGGAGCTAGGGCTGTTCTCATTGGAGAGGAGGAGGATGAGGGGAGACATGATAGAGGTATACAAGATACTGAGAGGAATAGATAGAGTGGACAGCCAGCGCCTCTTTCCCAGGGCACCAATGCTCAATACAAGAGGGCATGGCTTTAAGGTAATGAGTGGGAAGTTCAAGGGAGACGTCAGAAGGAGGTTTTTCACCCAGAGAGTGGTTGGTGCATGGAATGCGCTGCCAGGGGTGGTGGTGGAGGCTGATACGTTGGTCAAGTTCAAGAGATTGTTAGATAAGCTTATGGAGGAATTTAAGATAGAGGGATATGTGGGAGGAAGGGGTTAGATAGTCTTAAGAGTGGTTTGAAGGTCGGCACAACGTGGTGGGCCGAAGGGCCTGTATTGTTCTCTGGTTCTAAGCCCACTTTCCTACCTTTTCACCATAATCCTGGCTTCCCTTTCTGATCAGGATTCTGTCTCCATCTTACAAGGAATCTGCCCCCCAATGCTCTTTGTGGCAAGGGGTTCCAAAGACTCTACCTCTGAGAGAAGAAATTTTTGCTCATTTCAGTCTTAAATAGGTGCCCCCTAATTCTGAAGTCATGCACTCTGGTTCTGGACTCTTCTATAAGAGAATACATCTCAGCATTTATCCTCTCAAGCCCCCAAAGAATCTCACTTGTGTCAGTAAGATTGCCTTTCATTCTTCTGCACTCTACGATGAATGGAGTCCCAACCTGTTTGATCTTTCCTTATTATCCCATGTATGGAAGGACCAATCCTGGTGAATCTGCTTTGAATCACATCCAATAAAATAACGTCTTTCTTTAAATGGGACCAAAATTGTTTGCGGTATTGTAGATAGGGTCTCACTAGCATCTTGTTGAGTTGCAGTGAGACTACTTTTATACTTGACCTCCTCAAAGTAAGGGCTAACATTCCATTAGCTTTTCCTAATACTAGCTACATTTGTGTGCTAGCTTTCTGTATTTCATATAGTTGTCCAGATATGTATATAATCTAAAACACATATTTTTAGCCCACTGCACATCATGCACACATTTAGACTAATCCTATTTTATTTTCCCCACATTCCCCTCAACAAGCCCCAGATACACTAGGGGTAATTTACAGCAGCCAAATAAGTCAGACAAGAATTCTCCTTCATGAAGCTATGTTTGATTAAATTATGATTTTTCAAAATGTGCTGCTATTACCTCTTTACTAATTGATCCTAAATTTTTTTTTCCAACAATAACTGTTAGATATATCGGCCTTTTACCTCCATCCATTCCTGAATTGGAGTATTATGGTGCAATATTTCCAATCCTCTACTTCTCCAGAATCGAAGGATTGTTAGAAAGTTACAACCAATGCATCCACAAGGTGGCACAGTGGGGCTGCAGATACTGCCGCATCTTGCAGCTTCAGCAAGCCCGTTCAATCCTGACCTCCAGTGCTGTGTGTGTGTGTGGAGTTTGCACTATCTTCCTGTAACCTCATTTCTGTTTCTATATACCTTACTACTTTGTCCTTGTGATTTATTCCCTTGTAGTTCAAGGTAATTCAGGTACATCAGTGTTTTGAAAGTTACCACATTAAAGCCATTGTATAAAAACATCATGTGTTCAGACAACAAGTCTTTAACCTGAAATGCTAGCCCTTTCCACAGATGTAGCCTGACCATGCCTAACCAACATTTTCTGTTTTTAATTCAAGTGTCCACTTTTTTAAATTTTCGTAGTATAAATTCATGTTTTTGTTGGTTCTCTGTTGAGTTTATGAGTGGCTTTGGGAGATGCAATAATGTTTTCTTGCCTTTAAGTCATGCAGAAAGCATCTACCCACCTTTCTGGATAATTAATTAGTTAAATGTTTATTTTACCTTTGCTAAAATGTTTGTGGCAGTGCTGATGGCAAATACTCACAGGTGAAGCACACCAAAGCCTATTGGGGCTTCAAACTCCCTTTTCTCTGACCTGATGTTCCAAAAAAGTAGCTGAGTGAGGATCATCATCTTGTATGTTGTGGCAGCCATCAGCTAGTCGTAGATCTAACGTTACCCATACTGGGTACTTGTTCCTTGTGAACAAGCAAACACATCTTATCAGACACTGACAACCGAAGGGTAGTGAATTTCAGAGAGTGGCTTCACTTCCACTCAGTGTCCAAGCAAACCTTGATACAAGCTTGGAAGTTCTCAATGATCCACATTGCCCTTTCTTAATGATCCACATGATCCATCTCTTAATGATCCACATTGCCCTTTCAGCTTCTCCCTATATGATCAGTTATTAGTAAATTTTCAGCCCATGTATTGCTAGGCTTGATAGTCAAATCACAAAGTCTGAGATGACAGCATTCTTATTCATGCCCAGTAACATCTCAGTGGGACAGTGTGTTGCG